>NC_084594.1:11018703-11371203 GCF_033807715.1 Cololabis saira
AATAAAACATAGAAATTCAAATTCAAATTCTTTCAAGTGGGGCGGCAGTAGCTCAGGTGGTAGAGCGGGTCGTCCAATGATCCGAAGGTCGGCGGTTCGAATCCCGCTCCATCCCAGTTACTGTCGTAGTGTCCTTGGGCAAGACACCTTACCCAGCTTGCCCCGTGTGAATGTGTTTGAATGTGTATGAATGTTGGTGGTGGTCGGAGGGGCCGTTTGGCGCGGAATGGCAGCCACGCTTCCGTCAGTCTGCCCCAGGGCAGCTGTGGCTACAAAACGTAGCTTACCACCACCAGTTAGAATGTGTATGAATGAATAATGGTCTAAGTGTAGCACTTTGAGATTCAGTGAATGGAAAGTGCTTTACAAGTTAAATGCATTATTATTATTATTAAGTGTATTTTTGCAGCAATATCGCTGCAGAACAAACAAAATGCTACATTTAGTCTGGGCTACCTCACCCATCAGACAATCTAGCAACAGAAAATAAAATATAGCAACAAAAATAAATATAACCATAAATATAAACTTGCTTGCGTCATTGTGCTTGAACCACTTCCGAATATCCATCATTACTTTGTGTTAACGGTACAGCAGAGAGCAGCGTCTTGCTGGTGCAGGAAACTGCGCGCTGGAAGCAGATCAGTGACGTACACTGGCTGATTTATGGTTCCGCGTTGCACCAACGTAGAGCTTACGGCGTAGGGTACGCGGGGACGCGAACATACGGTGCGCGTCGCCGCGTACCCTACGCCGTAGGCTACGCCGTCGATTTAACGCAGAACCATAAATCAGGCTTAACCCGCGCGCATTTGTCAGTTTTCTTTTCATCTTTTCAACTGAGCATGCAAACACATAAACTGAGGGTGCAATGCATGCTTATGCACCCTTGTAGAACCGGGCCTGGGGGGCACCCAGACCACCAGGGGACCCCCCTATCTAACACACAGGGGCGGAACAGGGGTCCCAGCCCAGGGGGGGGCGAAGCATCCTTGATGGGCCCATGTGGCCTAAACATTCCCGTTAAAACATAATCGCTAAAAAAAAGAAATGCCACAGATCAGCCCCTCTGACACACAACCACAGCACGCAGAAGCACACGGTCAGAACGATTCACATGAGGTTTCAGCACCATGGATTTTGCCAGTCATTATGTCAAACCTATTATAAGCCTAATGCCGACTTTAAGATATAGGTATCAAACTGGAGATAAAAATCAAATGACATCCAGTGATGTCGGATTCAATACAGCCGAGTAGCACAATTCAGACACACGTGTTCAACCTACACGACAACAGTTTACAATGTGCGACGACATGTATTTAACACAATGACTGAGCAGACACGGCGGTCAAACAGCAACAAACAATATAGGAAAGGCCATATATTCAGCATTATGTTATCAGAAATAATTAATATTATGACAGCTTACCAATGATGGTTTCATCCAGCGGTGGGCAGAGAACCACAACAAAAAATATTTACATCCAAGGGTGGGAAAAGTACACATTGAACGATCCAAAATGCAAAAACTTTAATTAAGGCTACACTTCTGATGCGACAACTGACTAAAAGTAAACAGACAACAGACACACAAGGGGAGAAGGGACTATTTCTTTCATTTTTATTTTTTAAACAACTTTATCCAGGGATTACTGTAGTCCAACTTTCCTAATTTTATTCAGCACACTTTTTTTTTTCCCCCTTTGGCGTGGGCCACCACACAGCAGTGGGCCCGGGGCGGCCGCCCCCTCTGCCCCCCGCCTAGTCCGCTAGTGCTAACCCAGCTACCCCTTAAATTATCGTACCTGTCAAGTTTTGGATTTAAAAATACAGGACATTTTCTGCCGCTGTCCCACCAGCCCAACCGAGGTCCAGGATCTTACGTTTTATGAAAGATTTAGGAGAAAAACACACTGAATACACACACTAAATATCCTATGTATGTAATTCGTTAAAGGGGACCTATTATGGCATCTAATACCTCTTTTAAACAGGCCTTGAATGTCTTAAAAACAAGCTTTTGATTGTTTTTGCTAAATAAATTAGAAATTCAGCCTCTGAGCCATGTCTTTATCATCCCATTCTCTAACCTCATTATCTATGCGGGATTCTGAGTGGGCGGGGCTATGATAATGAGGCTCTGTGCTGATTGGCTGCCTGAATGACGCGATACACCGCTACGAAAAAATGGCGGAAGCTCCGGCGGGCGGAGTTGTTGTTGTTGTTCCAGCCAGATTTAGTTGTGGGCATGGTTTCACGCATCGCTCCCGTCGTTATGTAACGACAGGAGCAGAATCTGAACGGCTCGTAGAAGCCACATCACACTGGACGGCTCATCCGGGCGGCTGTACAGACACTGCAGAATTTGGTTGCTTTCCTCCTTCTCTGAGTTGGCAGGCTGAGGGGACACCACTTTATATATGTTAAGTCAAGAGAAAATGTGTTTTTCATAATAGGCCCCCTTTAAGAAAGATTTAGGAGAAATCCAAAATAACTACCTGTCAACCACTTACAAACTATAATTATGGCCGACCTTTGTTGACACTGAAATGCTGTGGACATTCCTATGCATGTAATTCATTAAGTAGAGCCTAAATGAAAACACAAAAGGGAATTAAAGTAAGTAATGTATTTATTTTAAGTATTTTTAGTTTAGTCTCCAAGCAATATCTGAGGAGTTGGGAACCTGGCTGAAAGCAGTGGATAAGTCAGGGTTACCAGGAAAGTTTAAAGCCTGGATTTACCAGCATGGCATTTTGCCACGACTCCTCTGGCCACTGCTGGTCTACGACGTGCCGATGACCACCGTCGAGTGCTTCGAGAGGAAGGTCAGCTCTTTTCTACGGAAGTGGTTGGGCCTTCCATGAAGTCTCAGCAGCATCGCCTTGTACGGGAGGAACAACAAGCTGAAACTGCCCTTCAGTAGTCTGATGGAGGAGTTTATGGTCACCCAAGCAAGAGAGGTGCTGCTGTACAGAGACTCCAGTGACACCAAAGTCTCCTCGGCAGGCATAGAAGTGAGGACCGGCAGGAAGTGGAGGGCTCAAGAGGTGGTTGACCAGGCTGAGTCCCGCTTGCGGCACAGCGAGCTGGTTGGAAAAGTGGCTTCTGGACGGGCAGGACTGGAAAGTAACCCAAGACCTTCCTACAACAAGACCCAGGGGAAGGAAAGGCGGCTGCTGATCCAGGAGGAGGTCCGAGCATCGGTGGAGGAAGCCCGCTGCAGTAGGACAGTAGGGATGCAGCAGCAGGGGGCGTGGACCCGATGGGAGGAGGCAGCTGACCGGAAGACTGAAATCGTACACCGTCGGACAGGTGTAATTTTTTGGGGGGCTGGGTTTTGCTTTTTGCAAAGCCCCGGTTTGTCATTTTTGTCGCCACTTGTTCCAACAATGGACCATCCTTTGTGGTTCCGGACATATGCTGGTTTATGGCGTCCTCGATCTGAGGCCTGTTATGCCCTGTTTAGGGGTGTCCAAGACACAACATGGAAGAGCCCATCTTCCCCAAGTCCCAAGCAGCCACGGAGACCAATATTTTGAATATGAAGGTGATTTTATTTACAGGAATTGAATGAAATGAGATAGAGCTTGATCTGGCTTTAGGGTGGACCAAGGCCAACATAACAAACAAAACAAATCTAACTGGGGAGTAATCAATCTACCGTAACCTAACCAAACATAAAGAAACCAAACAGCAACAACTTACCTCCCTGACTAACATAAACATGAGAAAACAAGGTTAACCAAAATGGCAGTCCACCCCTAATTAGCTCTAAAGATAATGTGATTACTATTAAGAGCAGGCTCTGAAGTGTGGCCGGTTGGGAGAGGAGGGATATGGGAATTCCTCTTCAGCCTGGGGCAGCAGAATCCATGCAATTTACAAAGCAGGTAAGAGCCAATCAATGGCCGAGCTGGAAGCCAATCCCCCAATCACCTCCCGGTCCTCGCACACACTTATTTACATATACAGAAGTCAATAGACACACCTGACACAGATGTCCACTCTGAAAAACACAAACATATTAACATAAATACAACCACAGTCGTAAAACCCTCTTTTCCAAAAATTAAACATCCCCCTTTAATGTTTAATTCAAGAGAAATTTTACAAATTCCTGGACAAAGCATCTGCAATTACATTCTCTACACCTTTCTTATAAGAAATCTGGAGGTTGAAATCCTGTAGAAGGAGGGACCAACGCATGAGCCTCTGGTTAGAGTTGCGCATCTGAGAAAGAAATTCTAAAGGGTTGTGGTCAGTAAAGACTTGGACTTGGACCTCAGAATTCTGCAGGGCCTGTTACGACCACAGTCATAACAGCCTGAATAGCTCGTGGATATCCTTGTCTCCTCAGTTACTTATCTTGCAAATATAGGCCCTGCCTGTGACTTCCTGCTGCTGTTGTTACTCTCATTAGCTGTTACCTTATTTTATAGAATAATTAATACATTTTTAAAAACATTTTTCAGATATTGCCTTCTTTGGTGTGATCCAAAACTGATTCCTCTAAAATTTAAGATGTTGGAAAGTCAGAATTTCAGATTTTATTCTTGAAATTTTG
Source organism: Cololabis saira (assembly GCF_033807715.1). Lineage (NCBI taxonomy): Eukaryota > Metazoa > Chordata > Actinopteri > Beloniformes > Belonidae > Cololabis > Cololabis saira. The sequence continues at coordinate 11,023,274 of NC_084594.1, forward strand.
AATTTTTATGTCATTTTTTCACCCTGACATGACATTAATAAGCTATCTTGCTAATCGCTAGGCTTATTTACCAGATCAACTAGATCTTGAACTTTACGTTCACATATGTTGCCTTTTCCTTCTTTTTTGGAACTCTTCATGTACCTTTATGTTAATACCTTCTTTCTGATGGAGCGTTTGTTTTTCTCCTTAACAAAGTAATAGATGGACACGTTATTAGCTTACATACCATTTTCTACGACCTTGTTTTTACTGTGTCGAGTTGCTGGAATGATCAGATCTAGAGACAAAATGCACTCACTTTCTGCAGTTTTTACGCAAAAAAAAACTGTAGAATATTTTTTCAGTGTAAAATATAAATATATTTTTTGTCTGTCCACTACATTTATGTACTTATTTACAACAGTAAATAGATATGAAGGTCATGACTACTTCATTTACTACTAATGTTATGATGTGCTACAATCAAAGCCGCGGATATGCAAAGTTTAGATGTGAAAGTTCAGAACAATTCTGACCTGAAATTGTATAGTAAAGCTTTTTCTTCACAGCAGATGTTTCACAATCTACAGGGGAAACTGGAGTTCTCCCTTTAACCCAGGGGATAAATGAGCTTCCCTTTCCCTTCATGTTCTCAATAATTAATCCTTTAGTCCTTCTGTGTTGCCCAGTCAAGAGTAACGTCCTACATTCAGGTCCGCAAGCACTTAAATCTTGGTGTGCAGTCACTTTTTTATGGCCACATGTTCCTTTAATTGCAACATGATCTCTATTAAAGTCCTTATCAATCTTTTTAGAGTTTAAAAGTCACCAAGTTGACCATCTGTAGACTTAATTAAGAATGACCATCTGAAAACCATAAAGCACTTTGTTGGCAAAAAAGTTGGCAAAAAATAAAAATAAAATTGAAATTCTTTGACATCACTGAGCCAAGAATCTGGGTCAGTAATGGTTGATGGAGCAACATAGTTACATGTCCCCCCCTTCTTACTCTTAATCTCAATCCTTTTGGTCCCATGGCAGCTGGAAATGGTGTTCAGGTTTAAGACTTTTAGCTTCTTACATATTTCATGGATTTGCACTTGTCCCATTTCGCCCCAGGAGCAGCAAGACTTGTTTTTCTATTTTGTAAATGTTGCTACGAAGCGAAGCCCATAAACAACTAAAGGGAATCAGGACTGGGTCATTTTTTATGAATCCATTTTATGAAGTCACTTCATACCTCGTAACCTTCTGCTTTGACCTGCATTAAGAAATTAAATATCATGACACAGACAACAAAACATGCCATGTCCATATGCAGTATGCATATGTCAGGTTGCAGGAGATAAAATCATTGTTGATCTTTTTGGCAGAAGCCCTGTTTCACTTTATTCTTCAGAATTAGATCATAATTGTGTCCTCCCACTATGAGATTATATATCCAGTCCAACATTTAGACCCCAGTCTGCAGTTACGCTCACCATGGATGTGAATGCAGTCTCAGTAATGGGCCCAAACTGTCCTGTGAGTGAATACTTTGAACTGTTCTTCAGAGCAATAGAACAGTTATGCAATATAGCTCTTTATTTCAGGATAAAACGTCATTTTCCAAATTTAACACATGGTTCGACAGCATCTGATTAGCTTTGGAATGAGGGCAAAATAGCTGCAATGTTATTTCCAGTAAACAGGGTCAGTTTCACACAGACACATAAAAGAAACAAGATAAAGCCTGACTTGTCTTCCCTTTGGAAATTTTTTCCCGAAGAGATGATTTAGTTTTCTTTCTTTATTTATTTTCAGTCTTTATGCTAAATTAGGATGGTCATTTTTTTAAAATTCAGCACTATGTTCATCCAAATCCTAAAAAGAACATAAATAAAGAAGCATATTACTGGACATTGTGATTTATCTTTAAACTTTAGGATGCTGCTGCTCATGTACTGGAAAATGATCAATCTGATCACCAACCACGAGGTTATAAAATTAATTTTCCTGTCAGAAGCTTTCCATCTTCAATGTTTATGGATTCAATATGCAGGCAGACAAAGGCAGACACTGTTGTGAGTAATGGGACAAGAGCACACAGAATATCTTTACTACTGCAGAAGTCTTCCTAAAGGAACTTATCAGTTAAGATGATGCTGTTTTGTGAGATCTTTTTGAAGAACTGTAATCTGCAGCCTGTATTGGGCCTGTCTTTTGTGTTGCACCAATCTGTGTTGCACCGATCCACCATTAAGTTGACCAGTCTCTGGCCCACTTACCTCCCATTTTATTTTGTATTGATTTAAATACTTATTATTGGTTTGTAAGTAACCATTTCAGAAGAAAAAAACAACCAGAAGAAAAGGGAAAGGAACCCAAGACAAAAGTAGTCCTATATTTTATTATACTGTGTTTTTTTCCTCTCTGTCTTTCTTTCACTGTCGGACCATCAGCGAATGCCAAATATGTGCTAAAGCTATTTCTTACATCTTTTGATGCATATAAAGTTTGTGCTACTGTTATATCCCAGTATTGGCAAAATTAACTGGGTTTTTCAACAACAGGCTGCACTGATTCTTTGTTTCCACATGACATTTACAGTAATTACTGCACCATCATATTTATTCAATTGTTATTTCTTCTGATGTAAGTAATATTAATCCAGTTAATCCAGAGGCGGGGTACATCCTGGACCGGCTGCCCAGTCCATTACAGAGACAAACAAGAGATGCATGCTCGCATCTATCTCCAGTTTTTAATTTCTATCAACCTTCAAGGCTGGCAGGGATCATCCTGGCAGGATCTCTCTCAATTTAAAAAAAAAAAAAGACTAAAACAAAAATTGTTATTAAATTATGTCTCTTATTCAATTTGTACCAATACCTGATGTATTATTTTTATAAGAATATATTTGTATCTAGGAAATCTGAGGAGGTCTCAGGGTTTTTTTTTTTTTCTTATTTAGGTTATAAGGTTATTATACTGTATGTATATGTATTATATGTGTAATTTTTTTTATAGTTGATTTGCTATGTGACTGGGCCCCTATTCATAAGCTACAGTAGCTTCTGGGGAGTCCCATTTTACAAACCTCGATTGATTATTATCTGTATTTGTGTTTTTTAAATTATTTGTAAATAAACTCTAAACTAAACTAAACTAAACAGGGACAACTTGCAAACTCCACGAGGTGCTTTCGTCTTACATTTGAACCTTCTTGGTGTGAGGTGGTGGCACTAACTTTACAGATGTACCAGCCAAATACATGTTTTTTTTTTCATGCTACAACTAACATCAGCAGGCTTCATTTGTATTGATTTTAGTTTGAATATGAATGAATGAATGAATGAATGAATGAAGTTTATTCAATCATGACAACACAAAAACAACACAACACCAAAAAACATTGTGCTCATCATTGACATTTCACACAAAACCAATAATCATGTGTTGAACAATGACTGAAAAGGCATAGGCAGAAGCAAACTGTTTATAAAAGCCTATCCTAATATATGTTAATTTCTTGAAACAAAAAAAAATTAAAAAGTGTGTTGTGTTCTTTAAATAGCTATTTAAATTTGTTCTTATTTGCATTCTTACTTCTTGTTTTTAAAGATCACTTAGTATATGATCAATTTTGCTGTCAGCCTATCATTAGTATCATATATTGTCCAATGTAATGTTCATTTATGAAGGCAGGTGTCACAGTTTTTTTTTTTTTTTCACAGTTTTGGTGTTTTAGGTTTTCTACTTGTGTTTAAGTTTTGTCTGGACTTCCCTTGTTCCCCACTGCCCTCATCTTTTGCACCTGTGTCTCGCCAAGCCTTCTGTTCTGTGTATGTCATGTCTTGTCTTGTTTTCCCCTCCTTGTGTCAGGCCAAGTTTTGGACCTCTTTAACCTCTTGTGTCTTTTGAAATCTTGCTCAGCAGTGTTTTAGATTTTGTTTAAATTAGATAAAACACATTTTCTAAACTCACCCACCACCGAGGTTTTCTGCTTTTTGACCAATGCTGTTCAGACCCTCCAGTTTTTGTTTTAGCCTTTCCTCTAAGCAGAACAATAACTGCTTTTGGTCATCACAAAAACCAGAAAAACACACACTTGCTATACTGACGAGTAGTGAAAAACATTTTTTTCCCTCTTCCTTCAATGCAATGTCTTTTTTATCCATCATTATTTATTTATTTTTTACATTGGCATTAAATTTGTCTCAGTTTATTATTATTTTATTAGTGTCACATCCTACTGTTTGATTGTTGTGATTCTTTACTGTTTGACATTACATGTTTTTTTCTCCTGGGTTTACACGCAGTACCCTGAGATACAACCTGTTTAGTTTGCTGTCTTATTCAATAAACTCTTTTTAAAACTAATTCTGGTAGCCTTTGTGTCCTAATTTGTTTTTCTTTCTTTTTTGTGTTTGACAATTTTAAAGCACATTGAATAATATTGTATTTGGCTTTGGCTACCAGCTCCTTCAGCTGGCCTTTGGCCTTTGATGTAAATATTGAGAAAATTAATGTACAGGACTGTCTCAGAAAATTAGAATATTGTGATAAAGTTCTTTATTTTCTGTAATGCAATTAGAAAAAACAAAAATGTCATACATTCTGGATTCATTACAAATCAACTGAAATATTGCAAGCCTTTTATTATTTTAATATTGCTGATTATGGCTTACAGTTTAAGATTAAGATTCCCAGGATATTCAAATGTTTTGAGATAGGATATTTGAGTTTTCTTAAGCTGTAAGCCATGATCAGCAATATTAAAATAATAAAAGGCTTGCAATATTTCAGTTGATTTGTAATGAATCCAGAATGTATGACATTTTTGTTTTTGTAATTGCATAACAGAAAATCACAATATTCTAATTTTCTGAGACAGTCCTGTATATAAAATACAGACAGCCAAAGCAGTATTCCCATGTGAGGAAACCATCCACAGTAGTGAAATAATGATAATGGGTTCAGTTAACATGGAGGTAACAAGCAAGGAGGTTAAGTAGGTTATGATGGTACTTGCAAGAGATCCGGTTTAATTCCAACCTGCAGCTGTTTACTGCCCGCACTCCTTCATGCTTCATTGTTTTTCTTAAGATTAAAAAAATAGATGAAACATATTGCATATGTTCTGTAGGAAGCTATGAAAGCTTCCATTCCTGGCATGATGTTGTTTATCCTTCAGGGTATTTACTTATGTAAGACTTAGAAAGTGTCTCGTACTTTCTCAGTCTTAATGTAGCTGCTTTCATAAATACACAAAAAATGTGCTTAGTCTCTGGTTGAAAATGAATTTCTGGAGACATTAAGGCTGATCATCTTTCAGAAAAAATAAACTTCTCGTTCGTTTGTAGCTTCAAGCCATTTTCCTGGGAAGTTTTCCAGACGCTATACGTCCGTTGGCTTAAGGATTTCTAACAAAACAGTCCTGAGAGACCTCCCTCCTCTGAACCCGTTATTTAATGGGTTTATGCTTACATTGAAATGTTTTTCTGTCCCATAGTCTTCAAATCGTTTAAGAGGCAAGTTAATACTTTCCTTAAAAGCATTTTGGGCAGTCATTAAATTAAAATAACATGTAAAGCAATTTAGTCTGGAATTCTAATCATTTGAAACAGGCATAATTCATCTGTTGATCAAGAACTTTGAGACAAAAAAGAACAAACAGCTTTTCATTTGAAACATCCCTCTGACACGCTTAAATTCAGTCGGTATAGCGGTTTGGCAAGGTTGAGGCCACCCCGGACAAGCTCCAGCTCTACACAAAAGGAGCACACTTCAGAAAACCCATTTGCAGTGGGACTCCTCCTCCTTATCACCAAAACACAGCAAAAACAGTTTTACTTCAACCAAATCAGAACTGTAGAAAAAACCTTTTAACGAGACTCTGATGCTCTTATCAAATCTCCTTTATGGGTTTTCTGTTTGTCTCCATAGAAAATGAGGGACAGCAGCTGCCAGATACAGTTTATTTCTCGTAAAACAGCCTCTTCACAGAAAGTAGGCTGCTCGAGTGTGACTTGATCAGAATGACTGATCAGCCTAACCAAACATGTCTCTCCAAGCTATTGGATTCAAATTCAAAGACTGTCTAAAACACAAACAGGTGCACAGAAGCTGAGCATTATCTTTTACATCTAAACCCCATCCGAGTCAAATCAGATTTAAAGTCTGCAACAGTCTTGATAATCATTTTCTCATAATTTTCTTAATGTATTCACATTATTTTAAAAATTGTTTGTTTTTAATATGTGCACAGTCCTCATGAAGCAGCATGCAGGTGCTTGCAAAGATTCTCAGTGTACTTTGAGAGCACATTAGTGCACGCTTTATGTGCAATAACGATGCAAATGTGACAGCTGCAAACTGCACACGTTGTCCCTGGGCTCCGAATGAGAGTACGTTTTCCGTAGGCAGATTTGTATTTCTTTTTTTTTTAATATCACAGAAGCTTGAAGACTTGAATTAACTGTGAACATGCTGAATAAAGTTATAGAGGAATGTCATCAAAAGAGGAAATAACTGCACACATGAAACATACAAAGCAGTGAAATATTTCAGGTGTTCATTTGTGTGCACACATCTTAAGGTAAGAAACAGTTTGAAGTTAATGTTTTTACCTTTTTATTTTTCCAAAAACATGTTCTCTACTGGGGAAAAGTCGAGACTGCAAGGAGATTCTTCTTCTGAAGCCGTGTCTTTTAAATGTATGCAGAATGGGATTTTACAGGGTCTTGTAGACAATCGCCCTAGAATAGGAGGCTTTTTTTAAATACTTGCTTCCATTTTCTTCTGTGCACTTGTGAACCAGGCATTAGGCATTGGATGTTACACTAATATTTTACCTTTTACCTTTTTCTGAAGGCACTCACACAAGCGCATACCAGGGTATGATGTTTGGACTAACTGCTACTAACTCTGTGGATGGGCCTTGTTTTCTTTGAGCTGGATCACATTGTGTCTATTTCTTCTGAAAACTAAGATCTGGAATGTCACTGACAACAGTTTACATTTTCACTGTGTGATGGTCCATGCCAGATGCCTAAAACCCCATGGACTTTCATGCCACCTCTTGATGAGGTTAATAAGAGGTCAAATAAGCCCTCTTTTATGTCACATTTTTTTCATGTAATGTACTTTTCCTTTAGCTTTTGAAAGTTGTTTTTCAGAGCCGTCTGATGGTCTGAAGGTCATAGGTCTCTATGAGTCTTTGAATCATTTTATATTATTTTCAGCGGTGGGAAAAACATGAAAGTCTGTTTCATTTTTATTTTATAGGACATAGGTTTTAACTTTTATAACTATCTCACAAATGTATTGGTAAGTTGGAGATCTCTACCCGGCTCTATTCTTTAAATACTCACCCTTTCATGGATGTTATAACTAATCATCAGTACAATTACATGTTAACTACACATGTATAATGTAAGATATACAGTATCCTAACCCCAACACTGGTTCTTGTTCAGGGTTCATAATGTCTTGCAAAAGTAGGTGTGGATGTCCTGATGAAGTGATGTTGACAAGATAAAACATGAAATACTTGGGATTCAAACTGCATAATAGTTGCAAACTGCAAATTCTGAATGGCTTACATAATAAAACTATGTCACAACATACTGGCATTTCTTTTCAGCTACAAAATAATATTTTTGTCTTCTTGGAGGTGCATTTCTGTTCCCTGCATATTGATGTTTAAAATGTAACTGTATGTATAAATCTTGAGCAAGAAGTCCGGACATTTCTTTAAATTGCTGTAAGATAATTTCACATTCCTCTGACAGTGGGCTCCAAAATGAGACTGTGGGTCTGGTCTGCTTAGGAAAGTTTCTAATTGAGGGAAATGAACAGACGAATTAAACTGACAGCCATGATAACAGACGGTCAGCCTCAGTTCTTTCTTTCTTATTTCTTTCTCTTTTTTCCCCCACACATGAAAAATTGGGCCATCCTTTATGAAATAAGCAAAATAATTCCTTCCAAGTTTAAGCAGCTTCAGCATGAAGGGGTGATTGATTATTTTCAGACATCATAGGCTAATAATTGGTTTTAATGTAAAATGTAAGGAGAGGGAGATGAGTTTGAGTGTGAAGGCCTCTAATAACAATTTTGCTTCACTTTTGTGTGTTTTTTAATCCTTTCTTTTACCCAAAAACGTTGATAATGAAGTAGTATTTCCTATTATCTAATATGATATAATACGAGAGGATTTTTTTCATATTAGGCAAAGTTGTTCTCATGCGTTTGGTGGAATATTATTTGAACATTGTAGTTTTACAACTGCAGACTCTGTGAATGTGGTCGGATTCTCGCTGTACTGTGGTCTCCCAACCATCTTTCCTTAACCTCGTGACATTTTCCAATGGGTCAAGGAAGAGAGCTTAGGAAAAGACTATGAGCTTTTTCCATGCATTTTTTACTACTTGGGAGTACCTAGTATCTTAAAGCTTTTAGTACCCTCCACGAATAACAACAAGAGTCGGTCTCTGGTTTAACAGAGACGTTCAGGCACTGACTGCTCACCTGAATCTATATTTAGCATTTGAATAAACAAAGATATAGATATATATATGAAATATATAATTTTACTTGTCAGTCTACTGAAAAAAGTAGTCTTTAAGTAAAGTATTTAAAGTTCCCTACACAAAACAGAACATATCTGCACCTATTTATCCCTTGTCTTTCAGGGTATTCATGCTATGCAGAGCAGAATCGGTGCAGTCAAACACCTTTGAAAGCAAAACAGAAGGGTAAACAGTTTCACTCGGAGTAAATATCACGCAAATCTTTTTCAAAACATCTGTTTAATGATGAAATGAAAATGTCTATACTACAGTATTCAACCTCTTCTCCGTACAAAGGGCAAGGCCTCCCTCTAGTGGCAGAATGGGGGAAATGCATGAAGAAAAAACTGGAAGAACGATAGTCTGCTGCTAAAAGCTAGACACATATATTTATGAAGATAACTATTAACATCTTAATCATGGAATTATTTTCCGCAATGGTTGTATTAAATGTATGTGTGTGTTGTTGTTTTCTCAGATCTCAGACAACGTTTTAATAGCACAACAGACTTTAAAATATTGAGCTCTAGTCTGTAGTATCTTCATTGAGACACAGGGGGGCGCCAGTGACGCGTTAAGCGACTGCCCTCCTACAATTAACAACAAAAAAATAAGAGGTACTGATGCTTTGTCATCCAGTTTCTACTTACCTCAGCAAAAAGAGAGCAGCCTGCTTTTATGAGCTGCTGAAAGAGGGTTTGGCTGCAGATGAGAAGGCCCTGCAGTGCTGCATCTGACCGCCTCCTCATGAAATACAGCAGCAGCTCAGAGATGAGGCCCATTTTGTTTAAATAACAAAAAGAAGCATGCAGGAAACACAATAGAAACCAGTTACCTTTATGATAACTTTATTTAGATGGACTTCAAATTGTTTTGTCATGCTACTTGAACTGCTTTCTATTTTTTGCATTTTTTTCCAAACAGTCACAACTTGTACACAACATTGGATAACAAACAGCCCCTTATGACCCTATGAACAAGTCAAATTGTATGAAACCAGTACTCGAGTTGAAAAAAAAAATCAGGGAGGTTGGTGGATTTTGTCATATGGGGACAGATCATTTGTGCTGATTACAAATAATATAATATATTACAAATAATAGCACTGACCAAAACACCTGCAGAAATACTGCAGGAATGACATAGCAGCAGTTAAATGCAGCCTTCTGTAAGCTTTAAATATCCACTGGGCTTACATCAAATACATCAAAACACAACAATAAAAAACAGTTTTCTGAACTTATCAATATGACTCTGTCCTTCACAGGATAAGTAACATGGATCACTGCAAAAACTCAAAATCTTAACAAGAATATTTGTCTTATTTCTAGTGAAAATGTCTCATTTTAGTAAAATAAAATCTCATTACACTTAAAACAAGACTCATCACTGGAAAAAACAACAATTTTCACCTGTTTCAAGTAGATTTTCACTTGAAATAAGTAGAGAAATCTGCCAGTGGAACAAGATTTTTTTGCTTGTAATAGGAAGATAAATCTTGTCCCACTGGCAGATTTTTCTACTTATTTCAAGTGAAAATTGACTTGAAACAGGTGAAAATTGTCATATAAGTTATTTTTCTGGTGTTATTTTCTGGTGATGACTCTAAATGTTGAAATAGCAGTAAAACCACATTCATTGATGAAATGACATAAGGGATGGAAAGGGGGGGGTGGCAGTTTTACAGGGGGGATGATTTGGACCGTTTTTATTTCAGGGGGGATGCCAGCCCCCCTCATCCCCCCTCAACTCGAGTACTGTATGAAACCATCAAATTAATAATAATAGGTAATATTATTACCCTCTTACAAAATCAAAACAATAAGTCTTAACCAATGCATATTGTTAATCTATAGGACTGCCAACAGCACAGTTGTATTGAAAAACAAGGTCCTAGTTGCTATTAGGGCATTATGATTTTCATATTCTACAAAAAATTGTGATTGTGTTATCATTTACATGAGAGCATGTGTTTGAATAAAGCTATTTTAAAAAAAGCTGTTGTTTAATAGGGTTCAAAGTCATGAATCATCATGAATTATTTAGAGATGGAAATACTTATTTTCCCTCCCTCCTTCCAAGGAACCCAGTACCCATTTCAAATGTCAACAGAACCCGTGCTGCTGACGTCACATCCCAACGATGCTACGTTGTTGCCCAGTTCAAATCAGGGTTAATCCCAGCGCAGGATAATAGGGTACCACGAATGAAAGGGGAGTTAGTTAAATATAGCTGGGATTTTCTTTTGCTCCTTTTTCTTGAATAGTGTCTATTGTTTACAAATTGTTGTAATCACCCTCCCCTGTTAAACCTCTTGGCTATAAACGAGTGACATTTAAAAAAGAAAATCCAAAGTAAATTAAGATCAGTGAGGGTACTTTTTGATTTATTAAACACAGACATGCATCATACTGTTGTTACAGTGAGGCAGGGATGAATAATAAATGTGCTTTTGCAGTTTAATGGCACTGCTGTGGGATTTCTTCATGTTGTTAGTTTTGCTGCTCGGTTAAATTTTCTTGTCCCAGGACTATGAATGTACTTAATTCTAACAGAGAAATGCATGTGAATACAAGTCTCGTCTTAATCGAGGAGTTATGTTATGGAGAAAGATCCTGCACACTAAAGACTCACACTCACACAGCAGCTAACAGGTGCCCGTGCAGCAGATTACCACGGGTCCGTGATAGGCCGAATAAAAAGGGAAGGTTTCACGTGCTGGCGTGAGCAGGACAGCAGATGCCTGGCCCTTTTCCCAGATTGACTAGCGTAAAGCTGAGGGCCTAAAGGAATTTGGAAATCCAGCTTAATGCACACGTCAGTGTAAGCCAACTAAAATCTCGTGCACCAACAATCTCACTGCAATGTAAACAAGTCATTGTTTACCTCTCTCACTACAATAAGTGCACTGAAGTTTGGCTGGTGATGGATGCTGAACTGATCACCGGTCAAGACAGTTTCTCATTTCTGACAGAGCTTCAGTCACTTGCCGCATTTGTCCTGAATGCCAGAGAATCCCATGTGCATGTATGTGACAAGAGTAAACACTTTTGGAGTTCATCCACACCAACAAACTACTTTCAAGCACATACAGTATAGTATTTATCGTAGGCAGAGGTGTCAAGTAACAAAGTACAAATACTTCGTTACCTTACTTAAGTAGAAATTTTGGTTATCTATACTTCACTGGAGTAATTCTTTTTCAGACGACTTTTTACTTTTACTCCTTACATTTTCAGGCAATTATCTGTACTTTTTACTCCTTACATTTTAAAAACAGCCTCGTTACTCTATTTCATTTCAGCCTTTCAAAAAAAAACTATCCAGTTAAATTGCTCCATCCGGATAGAGTGAATTTGGTTGTGGTTGTTTCAGATGTTCTTGTCCAGTTTTGTTCTTACATCCGTTCCCTCAGATTCCTGCATGAATGAATGATGAATGAATTATTTTTATTTATGTGTCATACACCTTTAAGGTGCCCAGCCCATAAGGGCTTACAAGACACAGATACCCTACGCCAGCAAACAAACATCAACTACGTACAAACAAAAACACAAACACAAAATTATAATATCCACTTATACATTACAGATCAGATCTTTTCTCAATTTTCATATAATTTGTCCTTTCTCTGTTTCCAGGCTCTCTTTACAAAAGTAGCCACAGAGAAAACCTCCTCTTTAAAAAACCACTCCAATTTAACATCATCTTCACTCCAAAACAACTCAGGTTTACAATCTTGCATTCTTTGAAATAAAAACTTCCTGGCTTCATCATACAATGGACAATAAAACAAAAAATGAAAAAACTGCAACTAAACTTGGATGTACATTCCAATAAAGGTTAGGATAAATGTTAACATGCCTCTGAAGTTTGACTTTTTGTACCATTACAATACTTATAGGCAACTAGTCATCATATCTTCTGCTCTCTGAAACACATGTTAATGCTCAATAGTACACATATATCAGAATCAGAAATCAGAAATCAGAAAGGGGGTTTATTGCCAAGTTTGTTAACACACACAAGGAATTTGTTGTGGTGTGTGTTAACAAACTTGGCAATAAACCCCCTTTCTGATTCTGATATATGTGTACTATTGAGCATTAAGTATGGTATATATGGTTCTTTAATATATTTGCATTATACTAAGATGCATTCATTTTCAATGGCTTTTGTCCTTAATGGCTTTTTTCCCCCTTACATTACTTTTACTTTTATACTTTAAGTGGTTTTGAAACCAGTACTTTTATACTTTTACTTGAGTAAAAAACTTGAGTTGATACTTCAACTTCTACAGGAGTATTTTTAAACTCTAGTATCTATACTTCTACCTGAGTAATGAATGTGAATACTTTTGACACCTCTGATCGTAGGTAGTTGAATGCCGACAATAGCACACAGCTAATGGCTGTCAGAATTGAATTTTTAACCAACTATTTTAATGTTATTATATTAAAAACAGGAATAGATGGCATTTACTTAATTGTATTTTGTAGAAACACATTGTTATCAATGACTTACAGACATTTGAAGCACAACGCAACAGCTATGACATGTCTCTGGGGGACTCCTTGTCATTAATGTCACCTTGCAGGGTTGTTTTTTTCTCCTTTTCAGTTTTTTACTGTCACAATTTCAGATTGTGCTGTCTGTCATTGCCCCCCATAGTTCCCCCTCAGCAGGGGATGCAGTCATCTGCGGGCATATTCTCCATCGCCATGGAAACGCGGGGCAGCCGTGGGAGGAGGGGAGGAGTAAATCGGAGGCTCACGTGGGTCCCTAAGATGAAACAATGGCAGGAAGAGAGTAGGAGGCTTTACTGGCCCTCTGTGATCCTGACTGCTCTCTCTCTCTCTCTCTCTTTCTCTCTCCCTCTTTTCTTTTTCTCTCTCTTTCACACACACACACTTATACACAAGTACACCTACACACACAATGTAATGAAGCAGACTGTAAGAAAGTTAGGAGGTCTGTGACAACAAAAACAGGATGTCAGATGGAATTTATCTGTCCAGGAGGAACCTCTTAACCTCTTTCCATCTGCAAACAGACACTGCAGAGGTGGTGTGGATGACTCACTTTGAGCTTTGCAGTATGTAAGGAATGAAATATCTACTGTATAACTATAGCTGCTCCTCCATTAATGTGTCTGCTCTGTGAGAGATTTATCTCCCCCTGATAAAAGAGCCGGGAGAGGCCAGGAGTGAAAGGCAGTCATGGCTACAACAGTGACTTGAAGCTCAAACATATCCAAGCTGCTACGCAAAGGAACACAGGAGTCTCATTATTTTCTCAAAAACCAAACATTCACTGTCAAAGGTCTAGGAAAATCTTTACAAAATGTAATTGTTGTTCACTCAACAGGTTTTAAGGTATTTTATTCTGGATCAGCTGATCTAAGCCAGACCTTCAAGGTAAATGCTATTGTTACAGGTTTGCCACGGTTGTGTCTGTTTATAGAAACTTTAGCCTGAATGTGAGTCAGAGCTCTGCATATACAAGTGGCCTTCAGAAGACATGCATTGTTTGAATGCATGCTCTATAATTATCTACTTTGCAAATAGTAGTTTGACAAGAGGATTTTTTTTCTTTTGCACAAGCAGCACTTCCTGTAAAATGTCCTAATCAGCCACAGCTTGTGTCCTTCAGTAGAATTTACAACTCCACTTGGTGACCCTGATTTTTTTTTCAGTAATAAGACCTTGCACTAAAGATTTTCCCACACTGTGCTGTCTTTAACCTGCTCAGACTGAAGCAGCATTCAGATTTTCAGTTTAATGTTCTGATTCTGAATCTCCCTTTATTTTTTTTATTTTTTTTTTTAAGCCCACAACACCTGCATTGACAGATGCAATACAAATGAAATCCAGATCTCTGTAAAGCGATGTTTTAAATTTGACAAACTGCACCAAACCACGGTTTGCATATAATCGCACAATCTTCTCATGGCATCAGTGTCTCTACCTTAGAGAAAACACAAGCCTATTGAAGGTTGAGCTGGCATATATGTCTGGGTGACAAAAGCTTATGCAAATTGATTAATTTTACAATAAAATCCCCGACCCTATCAGCCAGACAACCAACCGCATTGCATTTGCTTAGGTAAAAGAGCAGGCTATATGCTTTGCAAACCTCCATATATCTGTGTGTGTACATATATATGTATATATATCTTGAAATAGGACTTCAGAAACAGAAATTTCCAAGAAAAATCAGAAAACGTACAGAAGCATAGAACTACCATCTCTAAAAGAAAATTAGAGCTATATCACTTTATAATGTGCAATGTTAATGTTTAAACAATATATTTTTTAAATTTGTACAATATCTTATCACACTATTACAATATATCTTTCATGTTTGAACAATACATCATTACATTCTTACAATATATTATGACAAAACATTTACATTTTTACAATGTAATATGTATATTGTAATAACCTAATGTCATATTGTTCAACTATGAAAAGCAATATTGTAATTATGTAATATAGTAAAGAAATTGAAAAATAATATTGCTTATACAATACATTTTCAAGTTATATCGTGATAATGACTATAATTCTTTCACTGAGGTGGCAGCTCTACTACTTCCGTACACTACTAGTTACTCAGTTACTCAGAAGGCCTAGTGTAAGAACTATTTTTTTTCTTTTTTTCTTCTTTTTGTATTCTTTTTTTTCATTTTTTTCTTCTTTTTTTCATTTTTTTCTTCTTTTTCTCTTTTTTTCTTCCTTTTTCCTTTCCTTTTTAATCTCGACATTTCGACTTTTTTCTCGAAATTTTGACTTTTTCCACGAAATTTTGACTATTTCCTCGACATTTCGACTTTTTTCTCGACATTTCGACTTTTTTCTCAAGATTGTACTTCAACATTAATCTTGACATTTCGACTTTTTTCTCGAAATTTCGACATTTCGACTTTTTTCTCGACATTCCGACTTTTTTCTTGAGGTGCACAGTGAAAAAAAAAAGTCCCCCAGTTATAACTAATATAGAAACATGCAACATGTGTTGCCTTCATTCTAAGGTTTATACAAGACTTTTCATTTTTTGCGGCTCCTGACATATTTGTTTTTTGTGTTTTTGGTCCAATACGGCTCATTCAACATTTTGGGTTGCCGACCCCTGATCTAGATAGATAGAAACAAATTAATTAAGCTTAAAAATCTTTTTTGTTGGTTAGATTGTATTAATTTATCTTAATTGGCTGTGATGATGGTCGGTCATATGGTCATATGTCAGTGTTTTGGTGCGGCCTGGTGGAATGACGTCAGCAGGATAACGTGGATGTATATTGTAATAACCTAATGTCATATTGTTCAACTATGAAAAGCAATATTGTAATTATGTAATATTGTAAAGAAATTGAAAAATAATATTGCTTATACAATACATTTTCAAGTTATCGTGATAATGACTATATTTCTTTCACTGAGGTGGCAGCTCTACTACTTCCGTACCCTACTAGTTACTCAGTTTTTTTTAAAGAAGGCCTAGTGTAAGAACTGTTATATTTTTTTTCCTTTTTTTCTTCTTTTTTTTTCCTTTTTTTCTTCTTTTTCTCTTTTTTTCTTCCCTTTTCCTTTCCTTTTTAATCTCGACATTTCGACTTTTTTCTCCACATTTCGACTTTTTTCTCCACATTTCGACTTTTTTCTCAAGATCTGGCTCTTTCAACATTTTGGGTTGCCGACCCCTGATCTAGATAGATAGAAACAAATTCCATTAATTAATTAATTAAGCTTAAAAACCTTTTTTGTTAGTTAATTGTATTAATTTATGTTAATTGGCTGTGATGATGGTCGGTCATATGGTCATGTGTCAGTGTTTTGGTGCGGCCTGGTGGACTGACGTCAGCAGGATAACGTGGAGCTGAGAAGCTGCAGCTTCTTCTCTCATCTCGTCTCATCTCCATCTGCTCGCTGTTGTCACCGCTCAGCAGGACGTTCAGCACTTTTAACCACATGGGAAAAAATTCGCTTCGAGCCCAGTCGAGCCTTCGCACACCGTTGGCGTCGACGGTGTTTTTCCAGGTGAGTAAAACTGCCTTATTATTGCATTGTCTTTGTTTTCAATTGGCTGCCCTTTGAAAGAACAGTGTGCCTAACCAGGCGAAAATTGGACACTGGCGTTATCTTGTGCAAGGAAATTTGTGTTTTAGTGTTAACAGTCAGCATAACCTGTGGCGTGGGCTTATATGTGGTTAGTTTGGTTATGTATTATTTCACAAGCGTTTGTGGTTGCTAGGGTGTCAGGACCTGTTGCTATGGGCGTTTTTCTCCCTCTACACGTGCAGCTCTGCACGGCTGAATGAGGATTGTTGCTGCACAGTATCTTGTATCCAGTTACAAAGAGGGGTTTTTATGGATGCAAATTGGGATAACTAATTGCTTTACTTTACAAATTAAGTGATTTTTGCTGAATATGTGCATTTCCCCAGTTGTGGTACTATAAAGATGTACTTAAATCTTGTTATCCCATCTCATAGTTTAGTTTTAGTTTTAGTTTATTGTTTTGCACAGTTTTTTTTTTTTAAATATACAGGAAATATCAATGATAAACTACGACGGAGTATTAGGGCCAAACTAAGACAAAAAAAAATTACGAGAATAAAGTCATAATGTTACGAGAATAAAGTCGTAATATTTTGAGAATAAAGTCGTGATATTTTAAGAATAAAGTCTTAATATTACGAGAATAAAGTCGTAATATTAAATATATTATATATATATAACTTCACAAGATGCTGCTCAATATTCCTAATTTTAACACAGGGAGAAGACTGCTCTTCCTGTTAAGAGTTCTCATAAATTACCACTTTATTTTCATAATATTACGACTTTATTCTCATAAATTACGACTTTATTCTCGTAATATTACAACTTTATTCTCGTAATGTTACGACTTTATTCTCGTAATGTTACGACTTTATTCTCGATAATATTACGACTTTATTCTCGTAATGTTACGACTTTATTCTCGTAATGTTACGACTTTATTCTCGCAACATTACGACTTTATTCTGGTAAATTTACGACTTTATTCTCATTATATTATGACTTTATTCTCGTAATTTCCAATTTTTTTTGTCTTAGTTTGGCCCTAATACTCCGTCGTAATAAACACTATAGGTGCAGGAAGAGGCAAAAAACCCAATGGGCTTATTTGAAGCCTCCACCGAAGATATTAAAATTTCATGTCAAGATTAACATACAAAAAACAGAAAGTAAAACTACACAAAAGTGATGGCAAACTAATAATGCAATATATAAATAATAAAGAATAAAGACAAAAAATAAGTGTGTGTGAGTGTGCATGGGATATTGTTTTTACAACTTATATTATATTGACTCCTGAGCAAATAAGATGGTACATGTCACTATGAGTGAAACACAAAAAAAAAACAAAAAAACAAAAAGAACATGGATACATGAACAACAATACATAGGGAAAACAGTTACAAAACAGCAGTCAAGTGGTCCTTCAAACGTTTTTTTGTAATATTTCAGAGAGGACGAGCTCTTTGCCAAGTGGGAAAAATCATTCCACAACTTAGTGCCCCTAAATCTCACCGAAAATTGACCTCTGCAAGTGAGAAATTTAGGAGGATGAAGATCTGAGGATTGTCGAGTTGAATAAGAATGAATCTCTGAATTTAATTTAAAGTATATAGTTTGCTTGTTCATACAGTAATGACTGCAAAATGAGTGATCAAGCTATGATGGTCTAATAAAAAATCATATAATTTAGGTAATAAATCTTTGCATTTAGAACTTAGAACAACAGGAAGATATACGTAAATAATCATGCTCTGTTGCAAAGTGATGCTACCAACTGGGGCTGTCAAATATCTAACATCTATGGTAACTTTTTTAATGATTAGCTAGAAACCTGCAATCACCTATAAGTGAATTAGTGAAATGCTTTCTTTTTTTTCTCAGTTGTTTTGCAAATGTATTTTTTTTAGGGGAGTAATACCTTTGCAGAAAAAATGTTGCTGTTTTCAGTGGGAATGAGCTATTTGGGTCAGTGTTGATAAATGTGTGGCTGTCAGTGCCTTGTTGTTGTGTCTATTTCAGAATACTTTCAACATTTATAAGTTTCACTTTTCTGCAGTTTGGCAAACTGACTGATGATTTAATCCAGTTAAGAGAAACTACAGTTACATCGTGGTTGGTTAAACTCTTGCTTTGTCTTGTGTATAGAAAAATTGATTGACCAAATGTATCTTACACATTTGAAATCGTAGTTTAATACCTGAACAATCAGGCTAAAGGGCATGTGCGTTGCCATGAAAGTGGCAAAAGTCATTGCAAAGCCTAAAGTTGTTGTAATCCACTTTAGCTCCATATGGCACGAGAGGAGAAGGTTTTCCAGCTGTCATTACTAGTAACTTAAATCCTGCACAGCTCAGCCCAGTAACCTCCGTGATACTGCCTGGGGCTTTACATGAAGACACTTGTTTGTTTTCCTTGACACAAAAAGCAGTCTGTTGAAAGATGATGCCATCCGAAATGCATACTGTATAATTATGTCCAAGCTATTTTAAGCAGAAAGAAGTAAGATATAAAGCTATAATATGCTACTTATTCAGTTCTTTCCATTAATCAGAGTTCATAAAGGGCAGCCAGTGTTTGTGAAGTTTCTCAGGGAAAGAGATCAGTTCAAGGAAGTTAGTTTGACCTGATCATTAGCAGAGATATTGTTACACACCACAGATCATGTTCCAATCATTTATCATGGCTGTTATGATCATGCAAGTGTAGGGTTTCAGGAGTGTGTGCTCACCCTGCTTGCCTGCTTTTAATCTCAAATTATAAAGTCATTATGTTATCAAGTAGGACTAGAGCTCAACTGCAAAACAGCTTTGCACTGACGTGCTGCAAGAGTGAACATGAAAGAATTAATGCAAACATACTGTAGGTTTATTTTATTACTGTATCCTGAGCTTTTTTTTCTCTTACACAAAAGGAAAGTTTTTACAGGCCTTAATGCACCTGTGTAGACAACTTAGTTCAGTTTGAAAACAAAACAAAGCAATTCACAACATTAGATTAACTTGTCAAGGATGTGGTGGATAGGACCCAGATGCAGGAGAGCAGGAGGCAGGAGTTCCAAAAAATGTACTTATTTCAAACTTAAACAAAAAAAAAGCTCTGCTGAGCAGGATTGCAAAAACCAGAACTTGAACATGACAAAATCCAAAAACCTGACCTGAAACATGGGGGGTATAAACACAGTAAGGACCAGCAGGGAGCAAGTGGAAGACAAGATATACACAGAGGGCTTAGCGAGACACACGTGCAGACGGGAACAAGGGAAGTGAAGACAAAACTTAAACACAAGGACATGGAGTTTGAAAATAAAACAGGAACCCTAAACGCCAAAACTGTGACATTAACTCAAAGGCTTGACATAACCTTTGTAAAGTCTTAGTTTAACAAAGAAATGTTTTCATGTTTTAGCTTTCCAGAGCTTCGTGCTAGTACACACACTGATACAAATATTGTGCTTGATCTACTTAAAAAAAATAAGGCAACTTTTTGCATGATATTATTATGTAGATCAAGAAAGACTAGTCTTTGTATAAACTACTTCATTTTTTGTATGTAAATAATACATTTTGCAAGTACAGTCAACTTAATTGTGTTAAGTTTACTTTATTTATCAAATTTAATTTGATTTTAAAAAGAAAAAAAAGAAAAAAAAACATTTAAAAAAGGAAAAAAAAAGAAAATAAAAGAAAAAAAAGAAAAAATTAAGTTGACTTTACTTGCAAATGAATTTTGTACATACTAAAAATTAAGTAGTTTATAGAAAGACTAGTCTTTCTTGATCTACATAAAAATCTCATGCGAAAAAGTAGATCAAGCAAGATATTTTTTACTGTTGTGTTCTACTTAAACAAATAAAGCATTATTCATCTAAATGTTGGTCAATCTGCCCAATAGATTAACATTTTTAAAGGAAAAGTAAATACAACGAGATCATTGCTTGTTGTTTGTGTGTAAATGAAGATTGCCTGGGATTACATAAATACTGCTTGTTAAGGAAAAAATGCACAATATCTTGTTTTTTGAACAAATGCAGATTACGTTCAAAACTAGATGTATTCATGTAAAGCAACACATTTCATTTTTAATTGTTAATATCACAGATTTTTATGTTTTATTTACATACGCTTAGATTTATTTTTTTCAGTGCACCGAGTGCAGCAACAGTAGGTTTATGACCAGATGATTATAGCTTTTTTACCACTCACTTCCAATCTATACATTATGAACAAGTTCTGCTACAATAACCTGAAGAAAATATGCAACAAACTTTGGAGCCGTAAAATAATGATGGGAGGGCATAAGCACATCTCTTTGGGTGTGATGCAGACTGTCATTCCTGCAGCTCTGTTCTGCCGTTGTGTATGTTTATTACAAGTCTTTTTTCCCTGTAGTTTGTCAAATGTGTTGTACTTGTGTGATTCACTATGTTTTTATTTGTTTGCTATGGTTGGTGGATTAAATAATGCATCAGCTGCATGAACTTCATAAGTTAATGATACAATGTATGATCCTCTTGATTTCTTCTGTGTCTGCAAGAGTGATCATGTATGACACACTGGTGTGCAACCAAGCTGTTTGTGTTGTGCGAAAATCCTCAATGTTCTTATGCCATTACCGCTCTGTCACCATTTACCGTACTTCTTCATCAGACCATCTGGCTGTGTTGAGGAATCTGCCTCAGCATGACCTGTGTTACTGTTCTTATTTTGCTTTTTTAAATGTCTAAATCTCTAAGTTTTAGTCAGCTAAGAGCACAAAAAAAACTACTGGCGTTTAAATACAAACCCTATCTCCAAGAAAGGTTAAAATGCTTTTCCTAATGTTCACCAAAAGGTGAATGAATACAGGGCATCTGGTGTGCTGAAGTACTCTCGAGCAAGTGTCTTGTGCCGACTTGTGCCGACTGTAAAATGTAAGGGGGTGTCAGCATGACCCGCTGAATTTTGTTCCCGTGTGACAAAGATGAGAAATACCATCCTGGTAGCTATCAGCAAAAGTTGTAAAAGCCAGCATTCCTGGTAGTATGGGGGTGCAGCAGTGCCTGTGCTGTGGATTACTTGGATGTGTGTGTGAAAATACAGTTACAGATTGAGGTCTCAAGTTATTTCAGCAGTACAATGTCGATTCCACTCTGTATGACTTAACACCATAACATACTGGTAAACATGCCTCCATCCCATCTTTTTTTGAGTGTGTGTCTACGATTAAAGTCCAGATTTCATAATATTCTATAATGAATACCTTCAATATGGTATACAGGACTGTCTCAGAAAATTAGAATATTTTGATTTTCTGTAATGCAATTACAATAACAAAAATGTCATACATTCTGGAATCATTACAAATCAACTGAAATATTGCAAGCCTTTTATTATTTTAATATTGCTGATCATGGCTTACAGCTTAAGAAAACTCAAATATCCTATGTCAAAAAATTTTAATATTCTGGGAATCTTAATCTTAAACTTTAAGCCATAATCAGCAATATTAAAATAATAAAAGGCTTGCAATATTTCAGTTGATTTGTAATGAATCCAGAATGTATGACCTTTTTGTTTTTTTGATTGCATTACAGAAAATAAAGAATTTTATCACAATATTCAAATTTTCTGAGACAGTCCTGTATGTAGAACCCAATTCATAAAACGTGGTGGCATACAGTAAAACATACAGAAAAACACTATGCAATCATTTGCCAATCTCATAACCCCATATTTAATTCACAGCACACCATAGAAAACTTGTAAAACGTGTAAAATGAGGAAATTCTCCTTCATAAGAAAAAATATATTTTCTTTTTTTATTTGATGGCAACAACATATCTAACAACAGTTGGAACAGGGCAGGGTTTACCACTGTGTATCATCTCCTCTTCTTTTGACAAAAAAACTGGGAAGTGAGAAGTACAGTTACTGGTATTTTGGGAAAGGACTGTTGTCCTGTTCTTTTCTGAGTCAACAGTCTCAACAGGCTTTAGTCTTATTTTTTGTAGTTTTTTGTTTTGAAGCCATGCTTTTGTACGTGACATTTGTCTTGGTGAAATATGCAAGGCCTACCCTGAAAAATGCATTGTCTGGAGGGGAGCAAACGTTACTTTTTAAAATGTGTAAATACCTTTCAGCATTGATGTTTTTCTTAACAGATGGTCTAGCTGCACATGTGGGTCATATAACTTCTTCTTTGCATGATGCCACAATGAACAGCCTTCTCCAACAGTGATTTGTGGAAGGACTCCTGAGTTCATGCATTGATTTCCATTACAGAATCATTACTGTCTTTAGGGCATTGCTGCCAAATCAGAGGCATCCCATCTTTATATTTCTTCTTGTCCCTATGGGCACAGAGATTTCTCCAAATTCTTAGATTTTTTTTGATGATGTCAGGTACTGTATGATAAGATGACCAAAGTCTGAGCAACATTATTCTACAATTACTGAAAAGTTTGTAGAAAGATTTCTTTGAAGATCGGTGAACCTCTTCATCTAGAGACCTGTCTCTCTAAAGATTTTCTTTTTGTACTTAATTATTTCCCCTACCTTTTCCCAGTTGACCTCATTAGTTTCAATAGGTCCCTTCAGGTGTTTCTTTTTTTTGCACCACTTGCTGTTCAAGCCTTTTGTTGCCCATGTCCCAACTTTTATTTACGGTATCTTTTTTTGTTTATTAGATGAGTTGTTTCCTTTTAATTCAAAATGAGCCTATATTTTCATAAGGCAGTAAAATGTCTCACTT
Source organism: Cololabis saira (assembly GCF_033807715.1). NCBI lineage: Eukaryota > Metazoa > Chordata > Actinopteri > Beloniformes > Belonidae > Cololabis > Cololabis saira. The sequence goes on from NC_084594.1 coordinate 11,046,609, forward strand.
TAACTGTCAACATTTGATATGTCTTCTATTTAGTTTTAATGTGAATACAATATGGGTTAAAAACATTTAGCAAAATCATTGCATTGTTTTTATTTATGCTTCACACAGCAACCCCAATTTATTAGAACCCGAGCACTGACAGTGTGAAGGCCCTATTGTATCTGTAGGAATTTTTTTTTTTCTTGTTTTTATTTTTCTGCCGAAATGAGGGGCCTTTTTGCCCCCTAAACGTGCTCCAAAAGTCACCAAATTTTGCACGCAAGCCAAGCCTGGCGAAAAATTTGATATTTCATGGTTTGCATTAATGGGCGTGGCCTAATGGCTCAACAGCGCCCCCTAGAAAACTTCGTGCCTCAAGCCCCACAATACGGTTTGACATACATCCACGAAATTCGGTACACACCTGTATCATGTCGCAACTTAATGAAAAGTCTCTTGGCGCCATGGCCGAAACCGAACAGGAAGTCGGCCATTTTGAATTAATCTTGTAATTTTTTTTCTTCGTCCGTTAATGCGGCCCGAACCGTAACGTGCACCCAAGTGTGTTATACATCAAAATGTGCGTCTAGATCCTGCGATGATGGGCATTACTTTTTTTTCAGTCAAAAGCGTTACCGTGGCGATGATAGACGTCAAAAAGCGCGCCCCCCCTTCATCTGATTGGTCCATATTTGATAGTTCCTACTTTCTGCCATAATTTTTGATTGGTTTGACATAAAGATTCGTGGGTGGTGTCATCAGACATGGTTTTGAGTCCTTGACCATAATTGGTGCAAATTAGCCCCGCCCCTTTTTCTGATTGGTCGATATGTGATAGTTCCTACTTTATGCCATAACTTTTGAATGGTTTGACATAAAGACTTGTTGTTTTGAGTCCTTGACCTTTATTGGTGAAAATTGCACGCGCGAGGGCCCGTTCATCGCTGCGCCTGCTTGCAGCTTTAATTTTGAATTGGAGTTGCACCACGCATTTCAAGAAAAAGTTAAAAAGAAATACAATCATAGATTGAATTTATGTTGCATTTTAGAAAGCTTCCCATGTTTCTGGGAAGGGGATTTGTACATTAATATAGCATTTGGTTTTTAATCAACTGGCTTTCCAGCTTTTTACATCCTCCCTTTAATCCTGTAGCATTATTTTAACCTTCTGTCATAACTTGAACTCTTCTCTTTTCATCATCTTACCTCTCTTCAACTTTCCTATTCTCCCCTCCCTTCCCTTCATCTCCATAAAGGCTAAGTGCTCTAGTTGCCAAGACATGGATGAACAGCACCAGAGGCTAAGCTGACCGTCACATGCCATCTGCAAGGTCACATGAGGGTGTGGCATCAAGTTTCTATGCTACTCCATTTCCTTTTTACATATTTGCGAGCTACGGAGAATTGTCAGATAAGAAAGACAGATCTTGATTTGCCAGAAACAACAGTCAGAGACTGTTCAAGGGAAAGGAAAAATAAATATTTTGACGCTATTAAGGATAAAGAGACCTATGTAGTAGTGGCCCTTCACAAAGGAGCCACAAGAAATCTGGATTACTGCACATTTTGGATTCTTCATTGGAAAACTCTTTGTTTGGAGGTAGATGACCAGTGAGCACAAAATTGAGGTTTAGGAACATTTGGTAGGGCCAATGTCAGAGATTAGGGTGGTACTTTAGAGTTAAGCAAGGAGCGTATTAGTTTAAGCATGAGCTGGGGAGAGGAGAAATCCCCCCTACGAGGCATCCCTGTGGTCCGTGTAATCTGCGTTGATCTGTTTGGTGACAGACTAAGTCTCAGAAATTGCGAGGAAAATTGCCAGTGTACAGAGATGACAGCAGCATAGAAGAAAAGCGATGCTTAACTAATGTAAACTAAACTAATTCTTTACATTCTTCAACAGGGAGAGGCATGTGTTGTTTGTTGAACATCTTAGAATCCTATGGGGAGTTTCTGTGAGGAGATTGCATGGGCTTGCCATGCTGCCAAGGGTTCGCTCTGCTTTTCTCTGGTTTCTTACCACATTCCAAAAGCCTGCATATTATGCCAGTTGGTGTTTCTGAATTGACTCGAGGTGTGGCTGCATGTGGCCCTGCAATGGACTGTCCACCTGTCCAACCAGGGTGTATCAGACCCTTTTGCTGCTGACTCTGAATAGAAAGAATCAGGTATAAATAATGGATGGATGGATGGATGGATGGATGGATGGATGTCATGTTTGGTATAACTTCAGTTGCTCTTGTATTTAAGATCTAGTGAAAAGATTTTTGAAGTGAAAAAAGAAATGAGCAAATCTATTTACAACAAATCTTCTACAGTCTCTTGCCAAGAACCACTTAATGTATCACTTCTTGCAATTTATAGTATGTTTTTTAGTTTTGTTTTCGTCTTTGTTTTTTTGTCTTTGCTTACTTGTTACTTGTCCAATATATCCATTCTTTTTCAATGTTTGAACCCAAATTATTAGTTTTGTTTTGTATAAAACCTCCTGAGTCGAGGTTTATAAAAGGGTAGGCATAATAAGCCTTGGCTTCAGCCTATAACCTTTTCGGTGCCACTTAAAATATTGGACCTTTTTTTATGTTGTACTATGTTGTATCCAAATGGACCGAAATAAAAAAAACTCAAATCAAATCAATCAAATCTGCTGTACCTCATCAAGGTTCCTGAACTGAAAACTAGTTTGTTTACAAAAGAGTGTTGGCCTTTAAAAACACACTTTCTACAAAAAGGAGTTCACTGTATTTAATCCAAACCATATAAATGAACAAAAGATCAACGCAAAGCAGAATGGCAGATGACATTTTTTTTTAAATCGACATAATTTCTTCCTTTTTCTAAAAACCAATTGCACATTATACGTACATGCAGAGGTGGCAAATCCGGCTTCAGAAAGTAAAAGTCCTACCATGTATTTGTTCTGCACATTCACTCAACCAGCTGATTCTAATCAGCACAGCTCTTCAGCCAGGTAGATGAGCTAATTAGTGAACTCACCTGGTTTTAGTGAATGGACAGAACAAATATATGGCAGGACTTTTACTTTCTGAAGCCGGATTTGCCACCTCTGCGTACATGTAGATTCCACCAATAGGATGAACCACCAGGGAGAAGGAGGAAAGCTGAGACAAAGGTTCTGATGAGATACAGGTGCAAACAATCAACTACCCATCACAAGACCAGATAACCAAAGAAATATTGTAAACTAATCCTAGATAAAGCAGATCAAGTGAGTATTGTTGGTTTATTATTAACATTAGTTAATAAAAGTGGAAATGTGTTGTCTAGATAATGTTTTTGTAGAAAAAAAGTTTTTTGATAAATAGCTGTCAAGAAGCACTACTCAGTATTTGTTCAACTTAACACTGTCCTCAGCCATTAACACCTTGAAAAACATATTAATTAAAATCCAGACACAAAAAAATGGAGCCTAGATTGCAATATCTTGACAATGTTCACTGATCAGTGTGAAACAGTTCTCAGTTAGAGCTTAACCACACTCAGCACGCACACGAACAGCTGATGACAGAAGGCGGAGTTCCTCCATAACATTAAAAGGCAGCTGTTTAAAAGATATCTTAGACTTATCTCCCATCTTGGTTTAACACCACTTTCATTTTGATATATGTGTGCATTTCAAGTTTTGTCTTCATCCTTTATGATGTGTTGGGTTTAAACTGAGTCTGAATGGAAATAATACTTATCTCAGGACCCAGAAACTCTTGGTGATATCAGTATTACTCATAAAGCATTACTACAAACAAAGGATTGTCAGAATATGAGTGAAAGGATTTTAAAAACAGACAACTTCACTCTTGTTCCAGCTCCCTGCGTAGCCCTCTTTTCCTGCTAAAAACAAAGGCATCTCAAATGTTTTAAGTGTTATATCTGTCATTATCATTGCCATTCTTAATCTAACGGGCCATTCACGCTAATGTCAAACTGGATCATCTCCTAGACATGTGACAGAGGACATAGGCTTTATTATAAAATGTTGGTGCCCACTCTATGCCGCATTGACCTTTGTCTTTCTTGTGCCACTGCTTCTAGTTAGCTCTGTTCCAAAGTTCAGTGAGGGGACCTAGTTTTTCATTCCTGCCTTGCTGGCTGTTTGAGGGCACTGTTGGACAATGTGTCTCTGTTTCTGAGAGTTAGTCATGTTCATCTTTGCTGTAAATAAGTGACAGTAAAGCAGATCATGCCTCACAGTTACTGATGAAAGTTCAAAGTTAAATTAATGCAACAGTGGTACGTTAACGAATTAATGAGTGGACATGTGAGGAATTGGTATAAAATGATTTTTTTTTATTTATTTATTTATTTCAATCATGTGCTCAATAATCATTTGGATCGAAAAGGAATAGGCTGAAGCTCTGAGCTTATAAATGCCTACCCTTTAACCTTCACATTATTATTATTTACACTTTCTACAACAAATGCTTCCTAGCATTTCCACCCAAAAAAAAATCAAACACAAAAAAAATATATGTAACAACAAAGAACCAATAAGAAAAGAAAAAAGGAAAAATAAATAATAAATAGTCCCGATTAAAACAATGACAAAAAGATCAGTAATTATTACCTGCATAATTCCATAATTCCCTCTCTTGCATCTTATCCTTCAATCTTGTTGGTATTTACCAACCATGGTCTGTTTTAAACAATTTTTAAACTGTATGATGTTTTTACTTTGTTTAAGATTATCTGGCAAGCTATTCCACAACGTAACCCCTGTAACTGAAATACACATACTTTTGACATTCTTCTTTATCTTAGAAACAGATGAAGTTGCAAAATAACCTGATCTCGCCATAGTAAGCCAGTTTAGGCACCAGCTTTTTTTTCACTGCTTCATCCATTCATCCCCCAGCTCTATGATGTCCATATCAATCATTCATTTTCCCTCCGTCTGTCCCAGCCCCTGTCAGAAAGTCAGCCACTCAGCTCGTCTCCTTTTCCAGCCCCCTGCGTAGACATCCTTTCCTGCCCCAGGATGTGATGTAGTGACGTGTCTGCCACCACAGGCGGACTGTCCTTGTTTCTAATGTGAGGAGATTACAAGGAAACAGCTTGCCAGTGGCAGGCAGCTGCTGTTTCCTACAGCCCTCAGCAGTTTGGGGGGACAACTGCAGGATGCCATGGGGGAGAAGTGGCTCGGCAGCCCTGCTGCTGCTCACAGGCAAAGCCATTGGGCGGGCCAAGGCCAGGTAGGATTAGACTTTTACCACGGCTGTAATCTCAAACTCTGCTGGTGCTTCAAACTGATTTGGAGATTAACAGTTGCTAGATTGAACTATATTTGTCACTTAATTTTCTTACCATTTTTTTTTTTTTATAATTCAAAAAAGGAGTTGTCTACTTGTTTTTAACAATGTCACAGTTTTGGTGTTTGGGTTTTTTGTGTGTTGCTGTTTGGGGGTGGGGGGGAGTTAGGTTTGGATAGTTTATATTCTGAGTGTGACCCAAAACTCTCTTTATTTTTTTTATTTTTCCTCAGAAACACTTTTTCAATGTAGTATGAGCTAATTGATGCATTCCCTGCAAGCTAAGAGGCTTTCTGTGGAATTCAGCCTGAGGATTAAAAGCTGTGTTGCTTTCAACACAGGCTGCTTTTTCAGGCTGATTAATCAGAGCTGTCTGTCGGGACTACCTTGTGTTATTTACCACAGTTCCCAGTATTAAGGTGGATAGCTTTGCATGTATCCATTCTTCTATGAGTGCATGGCTTCCTGTTGATTCTTTGTGTTAATGCAGGGTCCATTCAACTAGGAACAATCCCAAACACCCTGACATTTTCAACAGTGTTTTGTTTTTTTCAGCTGTTTTTTTTTTTTTCTTTTTTAATTACCACAGACCATGCTTTGTTCTGTGGTCAAGTTGAAGAGTATAATTAGCTAGCATAAATCAAAGATGATGCTTTTTCCCCCCCTTGATTCATGAATTTAATTATTTTAATTATTTGGAAATAGTTATACTTTCACTATTAATAATGATGCTGGCTTTTTTAACTTGAGGTTTAAGTCAAGGACATTATGATTTCAGTTGTGTTGAGTCTGGCACAAGTGTTTACAATTCCTGTTCTAGATAGATTCATATTGAGAGCAGGGTCATATGACAAACGAGATGAAAGCAGCTGGTCTGGTTCTTTCTTATGAGTTTCACAAGTTTCAGTAGAAGTTTCATGCAGATGCATTTCTGGGATTATCATCAAGTTTGTAGTGAAACACTTAAATGTGATGTGAGAATCAAAAAAAAGAAAGAAAAGTCAGATTTGTTTAGGTGTTTAGGGTCACAGGTAGGGTTGCCACCCGTCCCGTAAAATACGGAATTGTCCTTTATTTGAGAAAAAAATGTTGCGTCCCGTATTGAACTAATACGGGACACGATTTGTACTGTATTTTCATTAACTTTTACACGATATTCTAGTTGAATTATTGAAATAAATTAACTTTTACACCATATTCTAGTTGAATTATTGAAATAAATTAACCTTTACACCATATTCTAGTTGAATTATTGAAATAAATTAACTTTTACACCATATTCTAGTTGAAATTATTGAAATAAATTAACCTTTACACCATATTCTAGTTGAATTATTGAAATAAATTAACTTTTACACCATATTCTAGTTGAAATTATTGAAATAATGCAAGTTCAATGCTATTAAAGCACTTTAAACATTAAATCAAAGCATTTTGTTTTTTCATATAAAATAAACACATTTTTATTCAGTTTAGAAGTTTTGGGGCTTTTTTTTGGCTCCTGCGCTGCTGAAATCAGGGCGTCCCTTATTTCTATTTCTGAAAGGTGGCAACCCTAGTCACAGGCCTGCTCACAGCAATTGTTGACCGACCTGTTGCACTTGTCAAACTAGAGCAACTTTCACTTGATGTTTCACTTGAAGTTTATCTCCTTTTGCCTCATGCATCACATCACCACTCAGCAATTTGAGTCATTTGTCAGCTGCGTTGAGGTATGAAGTGGAACAAGGATGTTTATTTTGAGGTTATGATTGTTGCAACAAGTATCTTTTCTGCATATAAGGCAGTGGTTTTATCTAAACCACCACATTATTTGTCACGCTTTGAGTATGTGCTGTTTAATTCAAGAGTGTTAGCAATGCAAGTGCTATGCATTTCAAAGACTTTGAAAAACTGGCACGTCTTCATTCTTTGATCCATTTGATTAATTTAATCCTGAACACATGCAGTAATATAAAGCTTTGTTCTAAGAAAGTACCCTTGATGAATGAACTCATGAGCTGTTAAGTTCACATTTAGAGCTCAAAAAAGTGTCTCAAGTGTATTTAGGGGAGGACTTTAAGTTAATCAGCATTTGTGTCGAGAGGTCTTGTCATTTATATCTATCAGACTAAAGCCGGGGTTTTCTTTGTTTTACTTCAGTCAAAGTATGTTACATGAGGGGTTAAAGTGTGGCAAGTAACAGATTCTTGTTTAAGCCAGAAAGGAAGTTGTTAGCTGTCAGGCATGTAGGCAGGGTGTGTCATCTCAGAGTGGCGAGGGAGGGGACAGGTGTGAATGTGTTGAATTTAAAAGTCGTCATTCCCTCCTGCGTTTCTGCTCCTGCTCCATTAGGCTCCCAAACACGCCACTCAGCCTAAAGCCACGCTAAAGACTTATAACATCACTTCCTGCCACCTCTCAGAGACAGACTTACATCGCACTCACATGGTGTCCAGCCACCACTGCTGGATAAAGCTAGTTGTTGTGCAGGACTAATTCTCGGATCCCTTCAGCAGTGTGGATATGGGAGGCAGAGAGGAGGTAGTGGTGAGCAGACTTAAATCCAACATGCAGTTTTCACGCAACAATTTCACTCGTCTCAGGCTACGTCCAAACCAGACCCCGGTCCGGGGTAGACGTGTGAAGGCATCGCCCCACAAAAAAAAAGCCAGGTACGTGTGATAAGAAAAGGTTGGAGCTTAAGATGTAAGACGTCAAGACCAAATTCTCAATTTCTGTTAAAAGTCTGACTTGAAGTAAAGAGTTGTGTAGTACAATCTTTGACAAAGTAAAAGAAGGTTTGCTATAGTGGTTTGTTATCATGGTATTTTTTGTGATACTGTGGTATTCCGTTTAAAGTGCAGACTCTGTCTTCCCCAAATCTTTTAATTGTACTTGACAGATTGTTGTCTATGAGCCAGATGCTGTTTTCATACGTTTTCTGTTTTACAATTCATTGTATCTGAGCTGGTTGAGTTTTGATCAGATGCCGCATACTGCCTTTTGGTTTTCTGGAAGGGACTGTAAATCCTTAACGGATAGATAAATATAACTTTTCAACATGACGTGTCTGAATAAGTTCTTGATTGTAAAGCAGAGACAAACAGAACATTTCATATTGTTGTGGGGGAAAAAAAAACGTTTACTTTACATTTACAGATGTATATATATACAGGACTGTCTCAGAAAATTAGAATATTGTGATTTTCTGTAATGCAATTACAAAAACTAAAATGTCATACATTCTGGATTCATTACAAAACAACTGAAATATTGCAAGCCTTTTATTATTTTAATATTGCTGATCATGGCTTACAGTTTAAGAAAACTCAAATATCCTATCTCAAAAAATTTGAATATTCTGGGAATCGTAATCTTAAACTGTAAGCCATTATCAGCAATATTAAAATAATAAAAGGCTTGCAATATTTCAGTTGATTTGTAATGAATCCAGAATGTATGACATTTTTTTGAATTGCATTACAGAAAATAAAGAACTTTATCACAATATTAAAATTTTCTGAGACAGTCCTGTATAATATTGGTCCACAAAGCACACAATTGTTTTAGAACTCCAGTGCTAAAACAATAAGTACATATAGAAGATGGAAATTTCATTAGTACAGTTGTTTATAAAGCAAAAGTGCCAAATATTTGGAGCTGAAATTCTTTTATGTATGAAAAATGCAGTGGTATCCATGAGAAGTGATCTATGCTGGTTGTACTAAACTTACATTTTCTCTCGTGGTATAATTGTTTGTCATATTTTCAATTATTTTCTGAGGATTTATAGAATAAAATATCCAACCTCTGCTGGCTGGCCATAGCCTACCTTATTGTAAATATTGAGCTATAGACTGTTTATTTTGGCAATGGTGCGTAACCTTTTTTTAAATTAATGCAATTCAGAAACCGTAAGGATTGATTTACTTCAAAAAACAGTCCACACATAATCATAGAATTTTTAGTTAACTTGATCAATTTCGTTGTATTTAATTGATGGAAAAAAGTTGGACATTGATGAACTGATATTCATTGATACTGAATCAATATTTCCATTGTTACCAATTCAGTGTATTAGAACTGTATCTACTATCTATTGTAAGCAAAGAAAATGTGATTTTTAATTAATCGCTTTGAGTTCTGTAGTGCAGAACTGTTGTGTTATTTTTTTTTGAGGTGGACTGGATGAAAATGAGCTTCTTGGTGTTGTGACATAGAAACACACCGCAGTTCTCTGTTTTTGAATGTAATTGCACCAGTTCATAGAAGAGTAAAGCAATAGCATTACTTCTTTATTAGTTCTTTCAGAGCTGATAGATAGGATTTTGCTGTTTTGAAATATGAGCATACTGTCATGTGATGACAATGTATTTACAGGACTGTCTCAGAAAATTAGAATATTGTGATTTTCTGTAATGCAATCCAAAAACAAAAAATGTCATACATTCTGGATTCATTACAAATCAACTGAAATATTGCAAGCCTTTTATTATTTTAATATTGCTGATCATGGTTTACAACTTAAGAAAACTCAAATATCCTATCTCAAAAAATTAGAATATTCTGGGAATCTTAATCTTAAACGGTAAGCCATAATCAGCTATATTAAAATAATAAAAGGCTTGCTATATTTCAGTTGATTTTTAATGAATCCAGAATGTATGACATTTTTGTTTTTTTTTAATTGCATTACAGAAAATAAAAAACTTTATCACAATATTCAAATTTTCTGAGACAGTCCTGTATATGGTTCTTTTCCTTTAACTGTAATTCATCTTGTAATATAACACTCGTAACCTAATACTTGAGAGTTACTTGGGTCTGAGTATCCTTACTGATTTCCGGCTTTAATTTTGTTGTAATTCTCAAGGTGCAATTAGAGTGCAATTTCTGATTCAGTAAGACTCAGTCACTTGGAATGGGAATATTTCTGTTATACCTAATTGTGCCAACATTGTTTGGGTATATTAGTGGTTCTATTTTTATTCTCTTGTTGACTCTTGCCATTAAACAAAGCTTTCAGTTAACCGAGTTTCTGTTGAAGTTCACAGCTTGACCACAAACTGGTTTTACAAACGTGATGTGATGAGATGTGATGTGACTTCATCTGATTTTAGTTGCTGTGAGCATGTATGAGGAAGTCCCCAACTCTGCTGGAGGTATGCTAGTTATTTTCAGCTCTGAAAGTTTCAGCAGTTGTCATTCCATTGTCTCTCTGCAGTCGTGTAGACCATGACAAGCCGTCTGCTATAGTATAGTTTGGTATGCCTCTTATGATTTATTGATTTGAGGAATGTGACTGAACCACACACCACTGGAGTGAATCATCTGACCACTTCCTGTGTCTGTGATGAACGGCCATGTGAGTGTCAAAACCTCCTGTTTTGAGACACTACACTGCTTTTTTAAAATGTATTTATTTATTTTTATCCGTTTGTGCTACAGGGACACTGCAAACAAATAAAGACAATTTCAGAATCATTTTTCTATATCTTTAAGTGCATGCTTCAGCCTCTATAGCCAGTGGGTGGAGGGGTGTGTCCCTTAAGAAAGCAGATTTCATAGAGTTACAGTGACATCTAGAGGATAAGATAGGTACTTTTTCTCCAGGCCACATTTTCCAAGAACAATAGAGACCCCCCTTTGTGCCCGCTCTCGCCATCTCTCTCTTCACTCCGGCCCTCCTTCCTTCCATCCCTCTCCTTTTGTGTCTTCACCTCTTTACGCTCTGATTCAACTTGACTTCACCATCTTCGCCTCTACCATTCCTCCTGTTTTCGAACAGCGTCTTTGTCTCTCTGCTCATTTGTTTGTATGCAAGCGTGTGATTTCTTTACGTGTGTGTATGTCTGCACCAGAGATCCCAGCCCCACCGAGATGAGCGTGGAGCCCTGGGCCTCCCCGCAGGACCAAACAGCTGCTGATCCACGACAGAGAACACGCACGCAACCCTCCCAAGATCAGGAGCAGCACCTCGACAAACTGTGCCTGGACTCATTCTGGAGCGAGGTTGAAACCATCCGACAGGGGTGTGGCGACACAGACCTCGACTGCACCAGGAGGGACTCGAGACAGTCAGAAGGTACTGTAACTACTGCACATCCCATACTACTTACATTCTGGAAAGGACAGGGAGATTAGAGAAAGAAGAGCATGTGATAAAGAAAAGCAGTACATAACGGTAATGTTTTAGACAGCTGCTTCTCAGATGCTCCATGACTCTCCATGAACTGATGCATTTGCCATGGAAACATATCGGCTTTCTCTCATGCGGCAAAGTAGCACTCATCACCATGACAACTCTATCAAACACTCCTCGTGCAGGGGGATTAAATGAGTGGAGTCTAAAGCCTATTCATGACTGCTGACTTTTAATTGGACTTTGAATCTTTAATTTGCTCCTTTCAAATGATCAGACCTTAGTTTACTCTTCAGTAGGGAGGCAAAATAACTTTGCTCTTCATCCTTTTCATGTTCATGTTATGTTTTAAAAGAGGCTCTGATTTAATTCATCACTACTCAGTAAAACTATTGTATGAACAAGTCTATTATGTAGATGCTTACTAATTACTGTTTTTAGTGTCTAAAAGCTAATTCATCATAAGCACAACCACAGCCCGGCTACAACAAATTAGCTGTTACTGATCATGCTCTGTTGATAATTAAAGCAACGGAATAAGTTACACACCTTACATTGCCTTTTTTATGTGATCCCCAATGAGTGAACGTAAAAAAGTGATAATTTGATGCTGGTTAGTCTCTGCAAAACTTTGACAGGTTATGATGTGATTTCCTATTGTATGAATGCATGAATGAATGAATGAAGTTTATTCAGTCATGACAACACAAAACAACACCAAAAAAAACATTGTGCACAGCACTAACATTTCATACAAAACCAAAAAATGTGTTGAACAATAACTGAAAAGGCATAGGCTGAAGCAAAATGCTTATAAAAGCCTATCCTATTGTACCAACTTTCTTTTTTTGGCTATCGACCTCCAGAAAACCAAAAAGAGAATAGAAAAGCAAAGAAACAACAAAAGGCAAAGAAACAATAGAAAAGCAAAGAAACATTTACAGATGGTCAATTGCACTTATAAGCTTCAAAAATAGCTTTACAAACCATTTTCTTAAATACAAAAAAAGAATGACATGTTTTGAAATTTATGTTGGCATCATCATTTCCTATTGTATATCAATTATTCTTAAATGGCATATGTGTGCAGAGCTCTTAAAAAGCAAAGCCTTTTTACTTTGTGCTTTGGACTATTTAGATGTTTGTAACACAATGCCTCTGTGGTCTTAGAATGGCTCATTCAGAGCCGAGACCTCAAGCCATTTGGAATGCTATGATGGCAGCTGTGCATAGGCAAATGCCTCGATGAAATGAAAAAAAATGAAAGAAAGATTAGCTAAAACTCTTCCACAACAGCGTGAGAGACTGATAAAGTCATACAGGAAACTCTAACGCCGTATCGTTCTACAGTTTGTTGTTCGTCTGTGTTTACATCTACATTTCTGTTTTGTCCTCAGAGGGAGAGCAAGAGGAGCAGTGGTTAGCCGACGCTGGCTTATCAACCCTCATCAGCGAGGACAGCGAGGATGTAGACAATGCAGTCCTGCTATCCACTCTGACCCGGACACAGGCCGAGGCCGTTCAGCGCCGACTGGATTCCTACACATTGTCCCGGCGCAAAAAAAACAAACCACCACCTCGTGACGTTCGCGACATCTTCGACTCCCCTATCACTCAGGTTAGGATGCTGAAAATACATTCAAATAGCATTTGGGGAGTTTGTTTTGCAGCTCAATACAGATTTTTGTACCTTTAGATAGCTGTAAATGCTAGAAGAATGTTCTCTGCACTCAATTCAGCTACTTAAAGTAAAAACAGCAGCACGAACAGATTACATCTGCTAAATTTGTGCTGGCATGTAAATGTTCTCACAGACACTCAGATACAGAACTCATTCTCTGATACAGATTCCTTGAGTCGCATCTAAATGAACTGGTTTTCCAGATGTCTAGTTTCCAGGTTTATATCAAGTACAGTCACATGCATTGATTATTTTTTGCAGTAAATTCCCAGGTGAATGTCAGGACTCAGAGAGAGACTCTCTGTTGTTCCAGTGCATTATGATGCCTTGTTGCATACAGCAGAAATGACCTATAACAATAAAGGCAAATCATATGTAAAGGTCACTCTTTGTCACGGCTGCATGTCTGTGACAGCCTTAGAGGGAAGTAACACACAGCTCCTCAGATTTTGATCTGTTCCTTATCAGAGGAAACACCCTGGATGTTTGCATATATTTATAACTTTTACTATAGTTGTTTTCAGTGTGTCAATGCTCTTGTTTTACCAGACCGTGCTGCCCGAGTCTCAGAATAGTGAAGACCTTGCTCAAAACAGTATGGCATCTGTGGCAAAATCACCACTTACAGGTAAGTGCTAGAGATCATAATCAGACCTATTTAAAATAAACGTGTAAATAAACAAGCCTTTGTAAAAACAAGGGTGCACTCTTTAAGCCATGCAAAGCCTTGTACATCATTGCAGTCGCTGAAGTTGCTTTAAAAATATCCAGATTTGGCTCCAAGACCAACCCTGTCATCAGATATTTCCCTCACCCTACAAATTACTCAAAGGATCAACTGTAATTACTCACCTTGTATTTAGAAAGTACCTAAAGAAGTCAGATAAGCAGTAGTGTTAGTGTCTTGATGAGGATTAATTAAGACAGAGACCTGTCAACTATCCTCTCACCAGCTCACATTAATCCCAGATGAGCTTTTTTTTCTAAACAAGTACTATTCTTGTTCCTAAATGTTTTGTAATTATACAGTATGTTTCTATGTTCTTTCAGTTATGATTTGTATCAGAAATGATTGAGTGATTAAAAGAGTTTTTGGTACATTTCCTCATTTTTGTGTTGATTTTCTGTTGCTTTTCTTCCTCTTACGCCCACATGCTGGCTTTGTTGACATTTTTGTGTTTTGTGGCATCTCTACAGTGAACTTCCTGTAGTGGACTGACAGACTTGTGCTTGTGTGTGTTTTAGCTGTGACACCAGAACATAAGCGAAGTGCTCTTAAAGAGGAATTCTTCATCACAGACGTGGCTTACTGTGAACAGGCCGTCATCTTCCTCAAACAAGCCAAGCTGCCGCAAAATAACAGCCAACGCAGGAAAGATGATGGCACCCTTCCTGTAAGCACCCAAACTCCCTTTATTTCCCCTTATTTTCCAATTTAACATCAAGAAAATACTTGTTTCAAATGTTATTTCACACCACAAATGTGTGCATGTTTTAGCTTGGGTACAAAGTTTGAGTTTTCTCTTTATACTTGTGAAATCTTAAGATGGGAAAGAGAATTTCAAAATAAGCTGCGACAGATGCTAGTTGACATACAGTACATTGCTCAAACTGCACCGCATATGATGGAAAATAACAGCTAAAAATGTGTTTACTTGTAGCACAAGAATGAAATCTGAATGTTAACAAAACCCTGAGAGCAAAGTTTTGTCTGTTCTTATATGAACTTGTAAACATGATAAAATACTCATTGTTAGCTGAGCAGCCTTTTTGATTTCATCAGGATAACTAGTAGGATTATATTATTAACATCTGTAATGTCAGTAACCGACCTACAGATGCTGACATCATTTTTCTGGGGGGGGTTGTGCTTAATGTTCCACATTTTGTCTTTACTTCGATCTGCAAACACTTAGTCATGTCAACATTTTGAATCAATTGATCCGTCATTTGTTTCATTTTTTATTTTGTCCTCATTACTTGGAATAGCGTTATTAAACCAAAGTAAAATAAAGATTATTGCAATTTATAAGAAAAGATAATCTTGAATTTATGCAGAAATCACTTTGTGTTTTAGTCCATCTCAAACCTTTTTGGAGTTTGGGTCAGACTGGATTTAATTTTCATTGTAATTCATGGGATTATGACGCACCAAAAATGTTATTACAAGCCATTTGCAATCAAGCCTCTGCTGTTGGTTAGATAATGAGATTAAGCACATACGGAGAGTTGGAATTAGCTCAAAACAAAGAAAGAGTTGTTATTCTGAGTCCAGCAGACTTAATTTTCTATTTTAGGCTAAACGCATTGCTTCTGGGGGAAAAAAGGGAGAATTAGTTTGGATTTAATTTGTGTTGTTAATTCTGGACAGACTCCTCTGCAAACTGATTGACCTTTGTAAATACTAGTTAAAGTGACTCTTTATTTTATACTTATACTCTTAATTTCCTGTTTGTCATATTAAACCTCTTTCTTCTTCATTGCTTTCTCTTTGGTTTTTATATTTTTGATCTCCTCTCTTGCCTAATTTTCCACTCATCCCTCCTTCCTCTGCTCTATCTATCTTTTCAGTGGGTCATTTGCCCCAAGTGCCGTCTGGGTGTGACTCGTATTCAAGATCTCTCTCACACTGACATGAAGAAGGTTCGTCAGTTGGCTCTCATCGACATGACGGCGCTGTGCGACCTCTTAGAGCTGGAGGTGAAACGGCACAAAACTGTAAAGAGGAAAATCCCAGGTATGACCGCATTCTGACACACCATGCGCTCACAAGATGAAACATTCAGACATTGCCATAGGATACCTAGTTTCCTACAGGATTGTTTCATGGGTTTTATAGCTGTTCAAGGCAGTTCCTCTTCTTTCTTTCTGTCCAAACCACAAAACCTTCAACCGAATGTTGAAGATAGCTTTTATAGTTTTCTCTTTCTTTATGATCATACCTTAGATTTGGAGCATTTGTAGTATGAGGGTACTATCTGCAAAACTATGTAACTGAACAGTGATTGGACCAGATAAATCTAAGTGTTATGATTGGTTAAACGTAACAGCACAACACTGAAAACTGGCTTTAAAAAAAACTGAAACAAAACTTTTGAAGAACCACAGTGAAGCTGACACGGTTGTACCAGCCAGGTGGTGAATGGTTGACTAAACGCATCCCATGAATGTTATGTTGCTGTTCAGGGAGCTCTCCACACCCCATAACCCTCAGAGAGCCTCCAGAACCGTTTGGTCCTTGTGTTTTTATACAGGACTGTCTCAGAAAATTAGAATATTGTGATAAAGTTCTTTATTTTCTGTAATGCAATTAAAAAAAAACAAAAATGTCATACATTCTGGATTCTTTACAAATCAACTGAAATATTGCAAGCCTTTTATTATTTTAATATTGCTGATTATGGCTTAAAATTTAAGATTAAGATTCCCAGAATATTCTAATTTTTTGAGATAGGATATTTGAGTTTTCTTAAGCTGTAAACCATGATCAGCAATATTAAAATAATAAAAGGCTTGCAATATTTCAGTTGATTTGTAATGAATCCAGAATGTATGACATTTTTGTTTTTGTATTTGCATTACAGAAAATCACAATATTCAAATTTTCTGAGACAGTCCTGTAGTGTATATATAATGAAATGCAGCAATACCATAATAATGTCGGACTCCAGTAGTGCTTCTACACAACTGGCAACTTTTTTACGGTTGTAGCTCTTCCTCCAGTTTGGTTAGTGCTAACATGGTTAACTGGACTAATATCAATTAGTTCCAATGCAAAATTTGCAATAAAGTCTTTTAAAATTGAACCTCTTTCCTTCCACAGACTGGTACTAGCTGTTTATGTGTGCAAAAATACAACTAATAATGTGTCAAAGTCAACACAAGGCAAGACTTCCTTCCTTTTTTTTAGACAAAAGTTGATGAACATTTTGATCTTTGACAGAGAGCACACTGTTTGGGGTGCCGTTGGCCACGCTGCTGGAGAATGATCAAAAAATCAGGCCAAACACTACAACTCCTCTCTTTCTGTACGAGGTACGTATCTGTCAAGATAGTATGTGTGACATTATGCTGTAAATAAATTACGTATTTGAACCACAATCATGCATGTGCTGTTTCCACATACTTACTCATGTGTCACATCTGATGTTCAGCCCTGGCATCAAACACATTAGCAGTCTTTATCTTTTTGACAATGCTTTGTTCGGTATACGTCACAGCGGTCTTGTGTTAATTTGAGTGTGCAGACTGCCTTCAGTGCAACATTAAAAAGCCCAGTGTTTTCTGCATGTAAGGCCCCACCCTGTTTGCAGCAGCAGTTACTGAGTGCAACCAGCAGAGGTGAGCAAGAGATTCAGATCTGCTGATGCCTGACTCTGCTGTTCTCTCTGCAGTTGTTATTGTTTCTGGAGAAGAAAGGAGTAGATTCGGAGGGAATCCTGCGGGTTCCAGGATCTCAGTCCAGAATCAAGGTACAGTACCTGAACAGACAACCATAGGGCTTCCCTCAATCATTTGACTCTTTCCTTACATGTAAAACAAAGAAAATTTTGGGAGTAGAAATATTGACCCTATAAATGTCTGAAATACTCACACTTCAGGTAGGAGTTTAATTACAGCTGACATTTGGAATAACAAGCTCCAGTGAGGCAAAATCTATGAATCCCACCGCTCTCATAATACTGTATTTAATTCTTTCATTGTAATAAATCAATAAGCCCAAAATCAACCACCAGAGGGCGCTAGTTAGCACTGCAACGTGTAGTATCCCTATGAGGGAGGAAACAAATCTGATCAAATCACTTAGTGGATTTGATAATTGGTCAGAGAAAATTAGAAGAAATTAGTAGTTTAGTTGTTACATCCTCCTTTAGTTTGTACTTTTGATACTCTACTAATGATCAAGGACATTATACAAAAGGACAAACTATTTAATGAAATCTAATGTAACCAGAGGTGGGTAGAGTAGCCAAAAATTGTACTCAAGTAAAAGTACTGTTACTTCAGAATAATATGACTCATGTAGAAGTAAAAAATAATCATCCAAATAATTACTTGAGTAAAAGTAAAAAAGTACTTGGTGAAAAAACTACTCAAGTACTGAGTAACTGTTGAGTAACGTCTGATTTATTTTTTAACACAACCATTCAAACAGACAAAAGTACAAAATAATCATCTTCAGGCAAATTAAATCAATAAAATAATAAAATGAATTAAAATTAATAAAAAGTAGCTTAAATTAAAATATTCTTAAAGTAAATTCAAGTACTTTAATAAATAAAATAACAGAATAAAAAATTAAATTAAGCACAAGTAGCACAAAATTTCAAGCCTTTGTTCGTTTCTTTTTTAACCACGTAGAACAAGCCCATGAACTCATAGAAACTCTGTGTGTGTTTGAGTCTGTGTAAATGTGACAAAACATGTAAAAACAAACATTTTTCCCAAAGAATCAACCAGTGATGTCATGAGATTGACCCGTACGTGGATAAAAGGGATAAAAGAAAAGTAACAGCTCAACGTAGCCTAATGTAGCGGAGTAAGAGTAACAGTTTCTTCTTCACAAATCTACTCAAGTAAAAGTAAAAAGTATAGTGATTTAAAAGTACTCCTAAAAGTACAACATTTCCCAAAACTTACTCAAGTAAATGTAACAGAGTAAATGTAACTCGTTACTACCCACCTCTGAAAGTAACTATATACTAGACTAATTCTTAACAATTTATTTTTCATTTAAACAAAATCGACACAGAACGACCATAATTTACTGTGGATTTGAAAAAAAAAAACACTTGATTAGTAATTAATCTACAGTTTTCTTGTAGATTTTGGTCTAAAAACAATTTTCCCTCTGCAGCTGCTCCAGCAGAACATGGAAAGCAACTTCTACTCAGGGCAGATCAGCTGGGATGAAGTGAGCCCCAACGACGCCGCTGCGCTGCTAAAGAAGTTAATCCGCGAGCTGCCTGCTCCTCTGCTCACGGCCGAGTACCTGAACACCTTCAGCGCCGTCAGAGGTCAGAAGGCCCCTCCATGGTTCTCTGAGCTAACATCTTTCATACCTGTACTCCTCTTTCATAGATTATTGGGGCGTCAATTGGGTATGGCAAGGTATGGCAGCCGCCACACCTTGGCTTCAAGGGAAAATGTAAAATGTAGTTTTTTAAATACATTTATGGAATTACTCTGTCTATTTGTATTGATTATTCTATTACTTTATACATATAGAATAACTACAAATGCAAATCAGAACAACATGATCGATTTCACTAGTTATTATACACTGCAAAAAGTCAAAATCTTAAAAAGAATATTTGTCTTATTTCTAGTTAAAATGTCTAATTTTTAGTAAAAAAAAATCTCATTACATTTAAGACAAGAGTCAAAAACAACCATTTTCACCTGTTTCAAGTAGATTTTCACTTAAAATAAGTGGAAAAATCTGCCAGTGGAACAAGATGTTTTTGCTTGTAATGAGAAGATAAATCTTGTTCCACTGGCAGATTTTTCTACTTATTTCAAGTGAAAATTTACTTGAAACAGGTGAAAATGGTCAAATAACAAGTTATTTTTCTGGCGATGACTCTTGTTTTAAGTGTAATGAGATTTTTTGAATAAAAATGAGACATTTTAACTAGAAATAAGACAAATATTCCTGGTAGGATTTTGAGTTTTTGCAGTGAGTGAGACTGCATTTGAAAAAGTTCCAATTTTCTTGACCACACAGATCAGCTCCATAGCAGACTTCTGTGATGAGTATTTGCTGGACGTGTTGATTGATACTGTAGTTAAGTTCTGTGACTCGTAACCTTGCCATACCTTAGCTTCCACTGAATTGACGCCACTGATAGATTATAATCCTATTTGTTATGCTGAACAGTGTGCAGAAGAACAGTGCACGTTTTGGATCATTATGTGTTTGTTACATATTATGTAAAGAGTATAGAATAACTAAATTGCATCAGTTCTTCGTTCACTTGTCTACACAGTGATCTGAACTTGATGGCCACATTTCCTGACGGCTCATCATGGTTCAAATCATAATTACCTAAGTCTCTCCACCAAGATGGCAGCTTATCTTTCGTGCTCTGGCTTAGAAATCAAGCATTAAGATGAACAATTTGATACCAGCTGAAAAGGCATCTCAGCGCTGCCACAAATGCAAAATGATACAGCAGATGAGATGATTAGCTATTTTTACATTAGTTCCGCTTTAATCCAAAACACAGAGTCATATTTTTATTATCTGAATGATGACTTGCTGAAGTATAGGTTATGATGAGGATCCGCTTGAGTGATAAATGACGTGTGGCTGCAGAGACAGAAACTAACAAACCTAATGGCCACCTGTCATAATGGCATTAATCACTGGACAAGTCATTACTCTTAGTCAAACGCAGAGGAAATGAGCAGTGTGTATGTCTGTGTCTGTGTGTGATTGTGTTTGTGTCTTAACTTGTTTTTTTTCTGTACTTCAGATATCACAGACCTGAAGCAGAAGCTTCACATGTTGAATCTGCTGATCCTGCTTCTGCCTGAGCCCAACAGGAACACTCTGAAGGTAAAAACATGACTGAGCAAATCCCCACATCTTCTCAGATCATAAATAGGGGACTGGAGCACACAGGAGTGTTCAGTTCTGTGGGTGAAGCTCAAAAACGGTGTGATAATAAGGAACCCGTCATTCCCAAACAGCTCCAGGTGCAGGACATATAAGCATGATTTCCGTAACTTTTCAAATTGAATATTTAAGAAATCGGATCTACTTTGTATTATAGGAATAATGATAATAAAATACCCCTCTGAGTGTCAAAACTTCATCCTCAAGTTTAACTTCATTCTTTTTTTTATTGTTCAGGAATAGGGTTCAATTCAATAACAATAATGAAGAAAAGTCATTATTCCAGTAAAGTTGTCATTGTATTTCCACAACGGAATTATGGTGGCACTTTACAAAACAGAAGACAATACAATAAATGAACAATAGATAAAGCTGGAAAACTAGACAGTCAATTAAAGTAAAAAACTGACGAATGTGGTGTATAAAGCAAAAGGCATGTGTTATATATGTCTGTGGTGCTTTAATGCAGCCTCACCATTTGGTTACATGAAAAAATATAGATGATATCCCAGCTGACATTATGACATTATATACTGACATTATGATTCATCCTTTTAAACAAAGGAAATGAACAAACAGATAAAACCAAGACGTCTGTGCCTTCTCCTCATGGTTCTTACAACAGCCATGATTCATGGTTCAGAGGCTTTTTTTCAGTGGTAAATGATGGCACAATTGAAGTGATTTGTGACTTCCGTGATAGATAAATCACTGCAGAATTCATATAAATCCCCTCCCTGAATTTCTTTTTTAGATTAGACAAAGAGGCTCAAATAATAGTATTCTTTCTCAACCATTTTTTTGAAACCCTCTAGGAATTTGTAGCACAAAAAAAGGGAGGAACAAGTTTGATTGGTGAGGTAGCAAACACTAACTGGTTTTGTAAATCTCTGCAAAAATCCAATATTAATTCACAAATGTCATCAAAGTGGGAATGATTTTGCTGTAAAAGCTCCAGTATGTTTAATGTCCTGCAGCAGATGCACTTCTTGACACTCTGGGATGTGGTAGAAATGAATCCCACTTGACCAAAGGGCTGTTTCGTAATACCTTACTGTACTCTTTTGCTCTTAAAGCACAGTAAAAACTCTTTGCTCTGTTATATAATGGCTTGCATTAATCGTGACTCGCTTTCACCAACAGCAGTGTGCATTCAGTTCCACTTACAGCAACTATGAGCATAAAACCCACCTGAACTAATTACTTTGACTCCAGTGGAAGCAGCCGAAAGATACTAGCATGAACATGGTTGTCAACAGAGGTATTATGCATGATGCAGCCTCTGTGATAAACCACTTCACTATATTTTGTACGTCATTTAAGGGGCGCTTTTTTTCTCATTTAAAATAATTTTGAAAATGTTTCAGTACAGGGCAAGAGAGTCTTTAAATCCTATTAAAAAAATATGGTTGTTTGTGTCAAACTTGGCTTCAGGCAACACAAAACATCAGTTCTGACGCAGATGTGCTAATTTTGATATCTCCTCTATCTTCCTTCAGGCTCTTCTTGAGTTCCTCAGTAAGGTGGTGTCCCGGGAAAAGAAGAACAGGATGAACCTGTGGGCTGTCGCAACCATCATGGCTCCCAACCTCTTCCTCCATAAGGCCGTTCCCAGCAGACTGACGGACGGGGCGGAGAAAGGGCAGGCGGAGAAGGCGGCGGACGTGATGAGGCTCCTCATTCGCTACCAGGACCTGCTCTGGACCGTAGGAACACATACTATATTTGATAGTTTTGTTAAACTGATTCTACTTTGTATTTGTATTTGTGTTTTTTAGTTTTTCAGCCAATTTTGTTTTATTGAAGCCCAACAATCATCACAAAACTGCAATGTTCCAAAACAAATGTTTCCAATAGTACCAAAAGCTTGAAAAAAATTAATTGTACCAGAACGTCCTTTCATTTTACTCCCTTTACTAAAATTAGGTGAAGTTTCTGGAGAAACCAGAATCATGCTCTCATTGTAAGATTGTTTTGACACTGTGCACATGCACCGTTTACTCAAATTAGGCTCGTCATAAATTCTGTGTCACGTTGCTTTTCCCTCCAGATCCCTAATTTCCTGATGAGCCAGGTGCGTAAGCTGAATGAGAATAGCAACCGGCGTTACCAGTTCTACGACCGCCGCCTCAAGTACCTGCTGAGGAAGATTCACACAGACAACAGAGAAAAACCGGAGAAAAGCAACAACGAGGTGAGCTACTTGAGCAGTGCTGCGCTACCGGCTTCACTCGTGCCATTCAGCTGCAAATATGAGATGACAGGTTGTTATCCGGAAAATATGTTGAATTTAAAATATGTTCGACACTTGAGAAGCCTAACTCTATGTTGTCTGTAAATATTCACCTGATTATAAGTAAACAAACTACTGTACGCTTTGTTTCATGGCCAAATTGATCACAAGTCTATTTATCATTTGTGTCCTGCAGCATTGTCGTACAGTGAAAATTCAGGTTGGAGATCTGGTGAGCAGCACCATGGAGTTTCAGCTCAGCTTCAACTCACGAACCTCAGACCTGCTCGCCCAATTTCACCGCCAGTTCCTGCGAAGCCCCGAAAACGGAAAGGGCAAAATGCGAAGGTGTGACATGGCAGTACAGTATGTCTAAATGATGTCATGTTATTTCATTTCATTTCATTTATTCCATTCATGGTATATATTCTTAATAATGTTGTACAAAATTCCATGAAGTACACATTATCACCATGAAAGAAAAGGAGCAGGAAGAAAAAAACTTATGATACCTGCCCCTCTCTGTTAATACAATTACGTGGACTTACTGAACACCAATCTATCTATACACATATTTATAACAAGAAAACAAACAAAAATACCACTCTTCTATTTTTTTTCTTTCTCCTTCTTCTTTTTTGTAGGCACTTATCTTTTCTTTTTTAAACATTTTCTTAAGCTGATACTAACTTGTGCAACTTTTCAGTTCCTTGCTTTGTCCATGCCAATAATTTTACACCTGCAACAGAAATACACATTTGTTTTATGTTTAGCCTTGCAAAAGTATGTCTGAAATCATGTTTAAGTCTGTTGTCCTCATCCTCCAATCTGAACAAATTTTTTAACTGTTCTGGTAACGATCTATTTTTTGCTTTAAACATTATTTTTAAAGTTTGAAGTTCAACTATATCCGCCATGTCCGTTATCAAATCTCTACATAGTTTTCCGAAAATGTTTGATTCAGGCTTGTAACATTATACTTGTTACCTAGCGATCTCTTGTTTTTTTTTTTTGTAATTTACTTGTTATTCATTTTTCTTTTGAAACAAAACAACATACATGCGCCAACTGGGCACAACACATATAACATGGGGGAGATCTGGGTGTTAATAAGACATCAGAATCAGCATAAATACAGTATACACACATAGACACATGTACCCACACCCTTACTTATCTTGACAGCTCAGTCAGTTTCCACATATTACTCGCATATAGACACATATTCATATAAATACACACCATACCCACTCCTACTTGTACAGCATGTGTCTTTATATACCACATCTTTGTTTTTGCATGGGCACCAACATCCAAACTCAAGAAACACAAAGCAAACACAAATTATGCACTTGGGAAGGGGAAAAAAAAAAACACGTCTAAATTTGGAAGATATGACGTTACTAATGGATTGCCGATTATACAAAATCAGGTTTTAAACTTGACACATAAGAGAGCCACTTTGACCAATTTCCTTCAAAAATCTCAATTTGTTGTCTCAGCCTAAATGTGATCCTCTCCTTCACGTATATATTATATATTATATCAATCCATTCATTTATTGTTGGTTTGTCCTTCTTAAGCCATTTTCTGGTCAGGGCCTTTTCGATCTCTTGTTTTTAATGACACATCTGTCACTTGATAGTTTCTCCCAAGAATGAAACACGTGTATTTTACCCATGTTTATAGCAAACTCACACATCCTGTTCTCCATCAACAGAAACGGCTCAGTGACGTTCCCAGACTGCGCCTTGTACGAAGTGGGAGGGAACATCGGTGAGTTGGGGCTACAGCGCTGAAATGTGCATGTCTTTCTGTTCACTAAGCTGATGAGAAGAGCAATGTGTTATGTAATGAAGTGTTTCAAGGGCCAAAACGAAGCAGTACATCTGCAGTTATCAGAGCAGATAAATGCTTATTACACACATGTCTGTGCACTCACAGCAGAACTTTTTTTAGTCAGTCAGCTGCATAATTCATACATATCTTTATCTTTTTAACACAAACAAGAAATCTGATTAACCGGTAGCTTATCAATGATTCATTGAAACAGTTAATAGGAAACTCTTCACAATGTGGGTTTTTATGACTTTTATGACTGAGTACTTGGGGTTTCTGATGTCAATTTGGATTTTTTTTCCCACTAATACACATAATAGACACATTTATCAATTATTCAGTGGATCCCAATGATTAAAGGATGTGGCTTGTGTGTCTTTTCTCCAGGTGAGCACTGTTTAGATCCAGACACTCACCTGCTGGATCTGTACAACAATAACCCGGGAGGAGAATGGGTCATTAAGATGAAACCCAACGCAGGCAGAGGGCTCTAACATGGAACCTGCGGGACAATTGATGGACAGACTGAGGTTTCAGAAGAGGGAGAAAGACAGATTCTTTGATACAAAACCTCGTTCTGTCCTGATCATCATGCGAGCAACAAGCAGAAAGGAGACAGATGGAGGAAGCTAAAGCAGACACGTGGAACAACCTGCCTGGAGCAGACCCTAAAAACTGTCGTATGAACACAGACTGCCCTCTTTCTTTCTCCCTCCACTTTTCGCTGCGTTTCTCCCAGTATTCACCTCCTTCTGCTTTACTGCGGTGCAGCATCAACGCCAGCGAAAAACTGTTTGTGATGCATTGCTTCTGACAGAGAGCCTGCTGCACAGAAGAGAGAAGAGAGGAGACGGGCAGCGTGGCTGGACCGTTTGCTTTTACTTTGGTTTTTTTCACTAAAGCAATCATCTCCAACCCCAACCGAACAGATGGGGAAGCAGAGCACCACTGGCTATTCTGAGCCCCCCCTCACCCTCCACCCCCCCACGTCAGATTCACGTCCACATACACAGACACGGTTTGATCCTGCTAAGGATTTAGGATTTAATCCAAGAAAAAAATGATCTAGCGTAGAGATTTCTGTACATATCTTGAGAAAAAAATGTGTCAACTAATGCACTGTACATCACTTAAAGTTTCTTTGTGTGCGTGAGTCTAGATTAAAGGGAACTGTAGTTGTCAGGATTTGCGTAATTCAGTAACTCAGATTATGAGAATGGTATTTATTGCCCTTTATTTAACCGTACAGGTGTGAGAGCTGAGGTAATATTGTCTGCACAAATGAAGATGCGGTGCCTCTATGTCTTCTTTGATCCACAAGTGTTATTCTAACCCCCCCCCACCCCCGTCTCTGCTGTTCATGTGCATAAAACTGATTATTGTGCACCTGACAGAGAAATAAGTGTTCAAGAGATCAAGAGAAACGCAGCATCTTTATTCTCCTGCTTCAGGAGCGAGCTGCCCTTTTTCCAAACATGGATCATGTCCTTCACGTTACATCTGATGAAAGATCCATTGATCAGCATTGCCAATCACTCCTGCTCTTTCTCTCCTGCTGTGGCATGTCCACTCTTTCTTTATCTGTGATATTCAAAGAGGGAAAGAGACCCTGATGAACTGATATGTTTTAACGTGTGAAACTGTATGACTGCTCTTGCAAACCAGTGACGAAACAACTCAGAGACTTTTTTTTCTGTTTTTTTTCTATTATCTTGTGATACCAAGGGATCTTGTGTGGCAACCTCAAGGACAATTATTGTACCTTTTTAAAGGGAGTTGTTAAAAACACACAGTGAAGCTGGTCTTCTGTGATCATTTTTGTGAACACATGAATGGATATGGAGATCCTGAAGTGACTTGTGGGGCAAACTGGGGTTGTTATTATTATTTATATGAATGTAAAACCTTTATTGCTTCTGTAGTTGCTGTGTATTGTGTAGGATTAGGATGTGGAGTTGCTGCACTCAGTGTAACAGTATGTTGTGTGAATTCATCTGTATTCTGGGAATGTTTTGCAAAACATGTTTTTCATTCTCAAATGTTCTTTTTTTTTATGGATCTGTTAGTTGGCTAAATTTCCTTTTTGTAAATATTTCTCTGTCAGACACACTCGTAAAGAAAATCACTGCAGCAGGACCGTCTCTTGTGACCGTGTTGCTTCTTGAAGCTTTTTCAGAACACACAAGCAGCAAACGAATGTATTTAACTTGCTATTTTTTATTTCTTTTTCTTTTTTTTACCGATCATCAGATGCGAACCATTTGCTCCTCGCACGCGGAGCCATGTTGCTGCACCGCGGCCATTTTGTGGAAAGCGTTTTCCACACTCCTCAATAGATGGAGTAATGACAGCAGGTCCTGCACCAACATCTATCACCACCCTCTGCTCCATCTCTGTCACCTCCCCATAATGGACCCTAATGGCAGAACGCCGCACCGCAAACACACACAGGAATCACATTTCTCTGATAAAGCAGGAGGTAATAAATGGTTGTTATAAATTCGGCATCCCTACACTCCACTACTGCAGTGTGTGTGTGTGTGTGTGTGTGTGTGTGTTTGTCTGTGCATGCTCGTGATGAGGTTCATTACACATGTCCAATTGGCCCGTCCCAGGGTCCCAGGCACAGTTCAGCGCCTCGGCACAAAGCGAGCTGATGAGACCGCCTTCTGCCGACAGTCAGAGGAACTAGGTCACCTCCGAGGCCGTTTCCCCGAGGGCGAGCAGCGTGAGACCAAACACCCCAAGGAGCAGAGCTCACGGACACACACACTGTCTACGCTCACAACATAGTGCAGCGTCACCACTTTACAGTACAGAAGCTTCCTGTTGACTGTGTGTTTTTATATATATAAATATATGAATGTGTGTGTGAGAACCATCTCTGAAACAGTGTTATCTACATAAATGCACGTCGTAAAACTGAATGATGAGCTTTCATAGGGACTTTGGTTTCCTTCAGTGATTCAAGTGTTGACCTCTCAATGATGAAGATTTTGGACGTCCGTCAGTAGACGTCAGAATGTATATTTATGTCCTTTACACAAGTTGTTTTTACGGTATTTGTAAAAAAAAAAAACTTTTTTCTGTAGAAAGAAAAACTTTTGAAAAAGGTTGCTTTTTTGGGTCAATAAATGTGACTAATGTGTTAAACTACATTTTTTTTTTGTTTCATTTCTATTATGTGCAAACGGCTAGCAGTGAGACGATATCAACAAAACCATCACTCATCGACGGACGGTACAGTCACAGCTGCTTCCTCGTATTTATGCATCTGCAGAAAACTAAAACGCGAAAGAGGAAAGAGAAAGAGGCAAAGTGATGTATTGGTTTTTTCTGCTGCAACAATCAATGGAGAGATTAACCTTGTAATGTGTGCAGCTGGAGAGGCCAGAGCTGCTCAGGTCCTTGATTAATCATCGTCAGTGCTCCTTTGAAAAAACCATTTGCAACTAACTGCTTCATCAACTTCAGACATTCGGTGTCTCCGAGTGTCTAAATGAATGCACAGGAGGAAGACAAAAAGAACAATGTGTTATATTTGATTAATATGCGTGAGCTTTGATACATATTTTATATTTCTAAAGCTATTTTCTTCTTTAATTTATTTACCTTTAGCATCATCATCAATTCCAAGTGTGCAGAATTTTGATGTAGAAGCCCACAAATCTAAGTTGGATTAGTTTTTCAATTCTCATTCTCAACCCTTTGTCACCCACACATATTTTTTGTGTTTTTTTCACCGAATCCCTTCTGTATTGACTCTTTAAACCTCATTCACTCAATGATAACCCCCCCACCCAAAAAAAAGGAGCAATCCAAAGGGCCCCCCTAGTCCGGGGCAGCAGCAGCCTGCCAGACTGGCCCCTTCGGTCTACTGCAGATCTAAATGACTGTAATCAGCGGATGAATAGCAATCAGCAGCCTTGTGTGAACCGCTGGCAGAGCGCCTGACCCCCAGCTCTCTGCACCAATCAGACAACCGTGTCCCATTCACAACTAATCACGACGTGCACGCACAGATCACCACTTCCCTCACTTTCGATGGAGGAAGCACTCTTCTCTCCCTTTTGTCATTTTTTTTTTTTATGTTTTTTGTGAGGGCTTGACCGGGTTGATGAGGGGATGACGGAGGGAGATGCAGCTCTTTCCTGTGCTTGTGTTGTGGCAGCCGTGGTTTTCCTCCTCAGTGTCACCACTGAAAAGACACTTTGCATGAAAGTAAAGTTTAAGGCTTCAAGTGCTCTGCTGCAGAAAGTGAGACAGAAACAGCAAGGCTGATGGAAAGAGTAAGTCTGCACGAGAAGAAAAAGCCCCCAGGATTTATTATCAGGTTCAAACTGGTTCAATCACATTAAGGAATAATTCATTGAAGACATCCGGGACTTTTTAAATCTTTTACTCACTGGGTTTGGTAGATTTAAAAATGTATGTATTATGTCTCTTAAACCCTTTAATGCCTGACAAATGACATAATACAGTTATCCTTTAAAGTGTTTATTATAGATTTAAATTAAAAACACTCCAAATGTTGTCTTCAGTTCTAGTATTTTATCTCTTTGAAAACCTTGAGTACCTAATTTAATGTATTCTTTCTTTCTTTATTTTTGATTACATAAAACTACAGTGCATATATATATATATATATATATATATATATATATATATATATATATATATATATATATATATATATATATATATATATATATATGTATATATATATTACTGTTGTTTTCATTACAGGGGTGGTGCAGAGGTCACCGCCATGTATGTACCAAATATGATTCATCAGGCATTAAAGGGGAAACACATAGAAAATTATATCATACTATAAAGCTATTATCAACCTAAAAGAAATGCAACACAGAACAGGAGGAGAATTTTTTAATTTTGTTCATTTTTATGTGTATGTGTATATATGCATGTATGCACTGGCGGTTCACAACCAAGTGGGCAGTTTGCAGAGAGAGAAACCCAACAATTACGTTTGAGCAGGCCCTCAGCATCAACAACAAAATAACAGACTGTCTCTAGCTGTGACTTACTGCACTTACGCCCACACCAGTACAAATAAATAAATACAATTCCAGGATCCAGATACAGACCAACATTAAAAGTTCATCACTTTTAAACATGATCTTTTGAATATTCCCATTAAAAACAAAACCAACCTAACCAAGTATTTCTTTCCATATATACTCTTATTCTTCTGCACAGGAATGGGACTTGAATATTGATCTTATTTTACTATGTTTGCACTTTTCATTTATGCATTAATTTATTTTACCATGCCAGTATTAAGATCTTCAAATGATATACAGTATATTATTTACAACTGACTTATTGTGACCATGACGCTTTAGTACAGAACTGAAGTCAGATGAAGAAATAAAAAGTGAAAAATGAGGCAGCAACATTTCAGATTAATTATACAAAAAGTTCTTGTATAGATGGAAGTTGGCATCTAATTCTTTGGTAACTTCATAATAATTTCACAGACCTGCGATCAGGTTTAACAGAGGAAGAATCTCTAAACTTTGGTATGAACTGTAAGACTTAAGACTGCCATAGATGAAAGGTGAACTTTGAGAAAGAACTTTGGCGATATGTGTCTTTGTGGCTTCGTAGTCGTAATGTTTGAAGTTTGATGACGCTTATCGCTACCTTAATCATCTGACAGTGTCAAAATCCAACAACCTCATCTACTGACCAGCCCATTAAAGTGCAGCATGAAATGACATATGAACTCCTATTACTTGCCTCCTCACTCTTTTAGGTATTTTTTAGCACACTTAAAAACGACTATTTGAGTGGCTCATTTTCTTGTTTTGCTTATTGTTGATTGTTTATCACCATGTGGTGATAATATTTTACATCCGTCCTAGCCTACATTACATCATTGTGCATACAGAACATTTTTGACATCTTTTAGAAGATTAAGCAGATGTAAGTTGTGCAGAGTGAAACATAACTGTAGAGACTGAGCAGTTTATAAAGGACCTTTAGGGAGTTACGCTTGTTTATACTTAAATGTTTTTGTGCTTTGTTTTGCTGAGAGATCCATGGGAAGTTTGAGTTTTGAAGAGAGAACGGTTTCAGACATGCAAACTTAATTTTATGATTCCACAATTAGTTTTAAAAGCTGGATGACAGTTGTTTGGCAAAGCATCTTGGCACGTGAGTTCTGTACTGTAGTACAGGACTGTCTCAGAAAATTAGAATATTGTGATAAAGTCCTTTATTTTCTGTAATGCAAAAATGTCATACATTCTGGATTCATTACAAATCAACTGAAATATTGCAAGCCTTTTATTATTTTAATATTGCTGATCATGGCTTAGGCTACAGCTTAAGAAAACTCAAATATCCTATCTCAAAAATGTAATCCATAATCAGCAATATTAAAATAATAAAAGCCTTGCAATATTTCAGTTGATTTGTAATGAATCCAGAATGTATGACGTTTTTGTTTTTTTAATTGCATTACAGAAAATAAAGGACTTCATCACAATATTCTAATTTTCTGAGACAGTCCTGTATATTGCTTTCTTTTTTTTATTTTATTATTATATTTGCTAAACAGTATATTGTGAATTTTGATAGTTAAAATCATAAAAACTTCTGTTTTTCACTTGATCTGCTTTAAGGAGCCAACAAAAGTCCTGCAGCTTTGTTTCAGACTAAATATCGGGATCAAATGAATGGTGGGGAAGCTTCAGTTAAAATGATAAAACAATAAAATATTTGCATATGCATGAATAAAACGACTAACCAATTTCAACAGATCACTGAAAAGAAAAAAAAATAAGGGTAATGAAAGGGAAAATGAGGGGGGGGGGCTTATCTTTGTCATGAGGCTGCCCCCCTCCCGTCATAGCTATCTCCACTCTCCCTTTACACCCTCTGCCTCCCCCTTGACTCTTACCCACTCTGCTCCTGCCAGGGGAGGATCTCAGCGTTTATCTCCGCCATCCAGCCCTAGTGTCTCCTAGCAACCAAACACACATCATTTAACTGCCTCTCCATCTTCTGTTTTATCCATGTGTTTGTTACATGCAACATCCCAACTACCTTTATTTACATGTTCTCTGCTTTTCTTTCCGTCCTCATAAAGCCGAAAAACTCTTGTCTGAGCCTGATTGTTGGTGTTTTTTTGTTGTTTCCCAGGGCTTGGAGCCCTCAAACCATATCAGTTCCACACTTGAAGCAGACAGACAGGCAGGAGAGGCTTTTCTGTCAGGACGTGTCTCTCCAGGATCCAGCAGGTGCACACACACACACACACACACACACACACACACACACACACACACACACACACACACACACACACACACACACACACACACACACACACACACACACACACACACACACACACACACACACACACACACACACACACACACACACACATGAGTGGGGGAAGACGAGGCTTGGCCCTCGGTCTGAAAGGCCCTCGCAGAATCAATTAGCATTTAAATTAATGAAGCGCGTAATAAAGAGAGTGCTATCTCTCCTGCAGAAAGCCGACAGGCAGGCGGAGAGCTGATTGTATATCTGCGTCAGGAAGACACTGAAATGAACATCAAAGATATTCAAATAAACACTTTAGCCCATATTTTTTTGTTGTAGGAAAATACTGCCAAATTAAAAGCAGAGCAGCTTTAAATACAACCCTCAGTATGTGTGTAGTTTTAATATGACCGCATTTCCATATAAAATGGCATTAATAAAACACATAATTAAAGATAAAATGATTGCATGGAAAAGCCCGTTTTTATCTCTCAATATCCATCAATGCAAATATGCTAAAAGGAGGCTCCTTCCGCTGCAGATAATCCTGAATGATCACACGGGCAGCGGGCTGGAACCGGAGCTCATTTCAGGTCTGCAGATATACGTTTGTATAAGAATGCAACTCATTAAACCTGTTAAATCTACAATCTTCACAATGAGGTATTGGGATGGAAGAGGAAAACACGGGTTCCCTTGAATTGAATTGAATGCTTGGGTTCAGAACTTGTTCCTGTAGCAAATGTCTTGAAAAATATGATCCTCTAATTGTTTCCTATTAGTTCTTTAAGCTCAATCATCCCACCTCCCATGGTGTTTACAATCCCCTACTCCCCTAACTCTCTTCTTCAATTCATTTGTGGTTGAAATCTGTTTGTGGATGTTAGCAGATCTTTGGAAAGCTCAATATGCTGCTGTTTCCACAGGCAAATGTATCCCACATATCCTCCTACACCGCAGGAGGAAGATGTGGGCCCAGCTTCAGTTGGTGAAGACTAACGCCATGGCAACAGAGCAAGTATGTAATGCCCCAAGCTGAGCAGCAAAAGCCATTCCCTGCCTCTCTGACTAC
Source organism: Cololabis saira (assembly GCF_033807715.1). Taxonomy (NCBI): domain Eukaryota; kingdom Metazoa; phylum Chordata; class Actinopteri; order Beloniformes; family Belonidae; genus Cololabis; species Cololabis saira. The sequence continues at coordinate 11,079,721 of NC_084594.1, forward strand.
CATAGTCACAAACTTCTCATGCAGTGGCAGAGGTGTCAATTAACGAAGTACAAATACATCGTTACCTTACTTAAGTAGAAATTTTGGTTATCTATACTTCACTGGAGTAATTATTTTTCAGACGACTTTTTACTTTTACTCCTTACATTTTCACGCAATTATCTGTACTTTTTACTCCTTACATTTTAAAAACAGCCTCGTTACTCTATTTCATTTCGGCCTTTAAACAAAAACTATCCAGTTAAATTGCTCCATCCGGATAGAGTGAATTTGGTTGTGGTTGTTTCAGATGTTCTTGTCCAGTTTTGTTCTTACATCCGTTCCCTCAGATTCCTGCAACTAAACTTGGATGTACATTCCAATAAACATTAGGATAAATGATAACATGCCTCTGAAGTTTGACTTTTTGCACCATTACAATACTTATAGGTAACTAGTCATCATATCTCCTGCTCTCTGAAACACATGTTAATGCTCAATAGTACACATATATGGTTCTTTAATATATTTGCATTATACTAAGATGCATTCATTTTCAATGGCTTTTGTCCTTAATGGCTTTTTCCCCCTTACATTACTTTTACTTTTATACTTTAAGTAGTTTTGAAACCAGTACTTTTTTACTTTTACTTGAGTAAAAAACTTGGGTTGATACTTCAACTTCTACAGGAGTATTTTTAAACTCTAGTATCTATACTTCTACCTGAGTAATGAATGTGAATACTTTTGACACCTCTGTTCAATGGGCCTCGGCGCTGCGGTTGAGGGGTCGTCACTAACCACGTCCCCGTGACAGAGTGATGTCATCCTCTGTGCCCAGCTGATGCACCTTTCCTTACTTCCAATTCACACAGCACACATTTCACCCCTCATTGTGCTCCGTTACTCCCTCCCAAGGTGGAGAACAGCTGTAGAACAAAACACTTGCTGTTCTGTCTACAGGCAATTCACACAGCACGCAGAATAAAGGTGCTACAGGGCCTGGGACAACCTGACTGTGTGAATGGGGATAGATGAATAGTCAGGGGACGTGTTACTGCCTGAACCAATGGTTGAAACAACTTCACACTGTAAGTTGATGCAAAAAAATAAATCTAAGCGCATGTAGATATAACATATTTGAATCTGTGATATTAACAATTAAAAGTGAAGTTTGTTGCTTTACATGAATATATCTAGTTTTGAACTTAATCTGCATTTGTTCAAAAAACAAGACATTGTGCATTTTTTCCTTAACAAGCAGTATTTATGTAATCCCAGGCAATCTTTTCATTTACACACAAACAACAAGCAATGATCTTATATATTTACCTTTCCTTTAACAATTTTAATCTATTGGAAAGATTGACCAACGTTTAGATGAAACCTGCTTTATTTGTTTAAGTAGAACACCACAGTAAAAAATATCTCGCTTGATCTACTTTTAAAAAATTAAGGCAACTTTTTCGCATGAGATTTTTCTGTAGATCAAGAAAGACTAGTCTTTGTATAAATGACTTAATTTTTAGTATGTACAAAATTCATTTGCAAGTAAAGTAAACTTAATTTTGATAAATAAATTTGTGTTAAGTAAACTTAACACAAATAAGTTGATTGCACTTGCAAAATGTATTATTTACATACAAAAAATTAAGTAGTTTATACAAAGACTAGTCTTTCTTGATCTACATAATAATCTAATGCAAAAAGTTGACTTATTTTTTTTAAGTAGATCAAGCACAATATTTGTATCAGTGTTGATGCAAAAAAAAAATGAAGCAACAGATCCAGGATTCAGTCCAACAGCAGCTGACGTCACATCAGTGAAAGACAAACACGTAACCTGAAACATGTACAGTATGTTTGAATCCTACTTAAGTAGTCCTGGATCAGAGGTGTCAAAAGTATTCACATTCATTACTCAGGTAGAAGTATAGATACTAGAGTTTAAAAATACTCCTGTAGAAGTTGAAGTATCAACTCAAGTTTTTTACTCAAGTAAAAGTACAAAAGTACTGGTTTCAAAACTACTTAAAGTATAAAAGTAAAAGTAATGTAAGGGGGAAAAAAGCCATTAAGGACAAAAGCCATTGAAAATGAATGTATCTTAGTATAATGCAAATATATTAAAGAACCATATATGTGTACTATTGAGCATTAACATGTGTTTCAGAGAGCAGGAGATATGATGACTAGTTGCCTATAAGTATTGTAATGGTGCATTTTAACTGGATAGTATTTTTTTAAAGGGCGAAATGAAATAGAGTAACAAGGCTGTTTTTAAAATGTAAGGAGTAAAAAGTACAGATAATTGCGTGAAAATGTAAGGAGTAAAAGTAAAAAGTCGTCTGAAAAATAATTACTCCAGTGAAGTATAGATAACCAAAATTTCTACTTAAGTAAGGTAACCAAGTATTTGTACCTGGTTACTTGACACCTCTGTCCTGGATTGTGTCTGAAGATGTGTTTGTGGAAGGAACCACAAACACACAAACACACACACACACACACACACACACACACACACACACACACACACACACACACACACACACACACACACACACACACACACACACACACACACACACACATGTACCAAGGGACACAAACAGTGACACTTCAGACTGACAGCGTGTCTCACACTGAACATTTCTGACTGTATGTAGACACAAGCTGATGCCTTCACACTTCAAAGAAGAAAAGCGGGCTGATGTGTGTTCCTGCATGTGCTGACACACACTCACACTCACACACACACACACACTCACACACATACAAACCTTATCGCGACAGCACAGTGACAATAGGGGCCTTTAAGCCTGAAGCGTGATGTTTATGCGGCATTCTTTATTTCAAAAGGCACACTGAGGGGGAGGAGGGCTGTGCTTCCCCTCCTCATGACTCAGGGCTACTGCCCCCTCCAGCCGGCACACACTCAACACACACACACTCAAACACACACTCAAATGCTGGATGTCTCACTGCCGTCAGGGCTCTCACCAGCCCACAACTAAATGACGCATCAAACGCCCACACTCAAACGACTGTATGTTACTTTACACTTATTTTCTTTGAATTGTATGATTCCACAGTAATCTGACAGGACAGGGCAGGTATGGAAGAACCTGCAGCCCCGTCCTTCACGTTTGCCCTCAAATGTCCAGCACTTCCTTGCACCACACTTATGATGGCGCAAACGCAAATCCAACATCCAATGAAGAAGCACAACCCTGGCACCCTCCCACTACGTCATCCTCTCATTGTTTCAGCTGTCTCTTTATGTTACAGCATGCACGCTGCAAAAGAAAATACCCGCACTGCCAACGTTCCCTCCGGGGGGCTTTCCCTGACCAAAGCACGAGAGCAGACAGGGAGACGGGGCGAGCCGTAGTGATGATGACACTGGGATGCCAGAGGTTGTGAAGGCAGTGTCAGATCTGTGTGTGTATGTGAGAACCAGGGGGGGTTGTGGTCTCAGTGTGTGTCAGAGGATGATGATGATGATGATGATGATGATGCTGCTCTGTTGTGACAGAGAGCCGGGACAGAGAGCTTCATTCAGCTGCAGACAGACTGTGACAGAACTGAGAGCAGACAGTCAGACAGGGTCACCCACAACACTGACGGCACAGCCAGAAGACGCAGAAGATGCTGTACTGGCATTATTTGAATGAATGAATGAATGAATGAATGAATGAATGAATGAATGAATGAATGAATGAATGAATGAATGAATGAATGAAGGAAGGAAGGAAGGAAGGAAGGAATGAAGGAAGGAAGGAAGGAAGGAAGGAAGGAAGGAAGGAAGGAAGGAAGGAAGGAAGGAAGGAAGGAAGGAAGGAAGGAATGAATGAATGAATGAATGAATGAATGAATGAATGAAGGAAGGAAGGAAGGAAGGAAGGAAGGAAGGAAGGAAGGAAGGAAGGAAGGAAGGAAGGAAGGAAGGAAGGAAGGAAGGGATGAATGAATGAATTAATGAATGAATGAATGAATGAAGGAAGGAAGGAAGGAAGGAAGGAAGGAAGGAAGGAAGGAAGGAAGGAAGGAAGGAAGGAAGGAAGGAAGGAAGGAAGGAAGGAAGGAAGGAAGGAAGGAAGGAAGGAAGGAAGGGATGAATGAATGAATGAATGAATGAAGGAAGGAAGGAAGGAAGGAAGGAAGGAAGGAAGGAAGGAAGGAAGGAAGGAAGGAAGGAAGGAAGGAAGGAAGGAATGAATGAAGGAAGGAAGGAAGGAAGGAAGGAAGGAAGGAAGGAAGGAAGGAAGGAAGGAAGGAAGGAAGGAAGGAAGGAAGGAAGGAAGGAAGGAAGGAAGGGATGAATGAATGAATGAATGAATGAATGAAGGAAGGAAGGAAGGAAGGAAGGAAGGAAGGAAGGAAGGAAGGAATGAAGGAAGGAAGGAAGGAAGGAAGGAAGGAAGGAAGGAAGGGAGGGATGAATGAATGAATGAATGAATGAATGAATGAATGAAGGAAGGAAGGAAGGAAGGAAGGAAGGAAGGAAGGAAGGAAGGAAGGAAGGAAGGAAGGAAGGAAGGAAGGAAGGGATGAATGAATGAATGAATGAATGAATGAATGAAGGAAGGAAGGAAGGAAGGAAGGAAGGAAGGAAGGAAGGAAGGAAGGAAGGAAGGAAGGAAGGAAGGAAGGAAGGAAGGAAGGAAGGAAGGGATGAATGAATGAATGAATGAATGAAGGAAGGAAGGAAGGAAGGAAGGAAGGAAGGAAGGAAGGAAGGAAGGAAGGAAGGAAGGAAGGAAGGAAGGGATGAATGAATGAATGAATGAATGAATGAATGAAGGAAGGAAGGAAGGAAGGAAGGAAGGAAGGAAGGAAGGAAGGAATGAAGGAAGGAAGGAAGGAAGGAAGGAAGGAAGGAAGGAAGGAAGGAAGGAAGGAAGGAAGGAAGGAAGGAAGGAAGGAAGGAAGGAAGGAAGGAAGGAAGGAAGGGAGGGAGGGAGGGATGAATGAATGAATGAATGAATGAATGAATGAAGGAAGGAGGGAGGGAGGGAGGGAGGGAGGGAGGGAGGGAGGGAGGGAAGGAAGGAAGGAAGGAAGGAAGGAAGGAGGGAGGGAGGGAGGGAGGGAGGGAGGGAGGGAGGGAGGGAGGGAGGAAGTTTATTCAATCATGACAACACAAAAACAACACAACTCCAAAAAACATTTTGTACGCTAAAGCTGGCTTGCCTTCTCTGAATGTTAGACGATTTACACACTGGATGACTCTGATTTATAAGGCTCTTCTTGGCTTGGTTCCTGTTTATTTATGTTTATTTCTCCAGAGAACTAAAAGCAGTTATGCTTTAAGGTCGAATGACACTTTGCACCTGGCTGTTCCTCGTGTTTGGACTAACTCAGGGAAAAAAGCTTTTAGTTTCTCTGCACCCTCTGCGTGGAATAACCTCCAACTTGAACTAAAATTGCCTGAACTTGTTTCTTTTGAAGCCTTTCGCTCACTTCTTAAAAACCGACAACGAGAATCCTTTCGGCAGTGCCTGGGTTTTTAAACTACATGTGCCCGTGTTCTTAAATTTTAAATTATTTCTGAAGTTGTTGTTTTTTACATATTATTGAAGTCACCACTATTGCACTTTATTCACTAACAGTTTGCACTCTCATTTTAATGTTAATTACGTGATGGCTGTTATTTGTGTGTGGACGTGTGCTGCTGCCTTCCTTGGCCAGGTCACCGTTGGAAAAGAGGTCTTGACCTCAATGGGTCTTTTTTTCTGGTTAAATAAAGGTGAAATAAAAAAAAAACCTTGTGCACAGCATTGACATTTCACACAAAACCAATAATCATGTGTTGAACAATGACTGAAAAGGCAGAAGCAAACTGCTTATAAAAGCTTATCCTATATTACCAACTTTCTTTTTTTGGCTACCAACCTCCAGAAAACCAGAGACAATAGAAAAGCAAAGAAACAACAAAAGGCAAAGAAACAACAGAAAAGCAAAGAAACATTTACAGATAGTCAATTGCACTTATAAGCTTCAAAAATTGCTTTACAAACCATTTTCTTAAAAACCAAAAGAGAATGACATGTTTTTTAATTTATGTTGGCGTCATTCCAGAATTTAACTCCAATAATGGAGACACATCTCCTTTTCACACCTTTTTTAGCTTTTTGTACAGTTAAATTGCAGACACATCTAAGATTATACGGAGTCTCCTGAATTTCACTTATTCATCTGATGATGTCAGAAACAGGAGAACATTGATGCAGCTGAAATAATAAGTATTAGTCATCTATTTTTATCTTGTTGTCAGTAAACGCAAAGATCAACAGAAACAATGAACTGATCCTGCTCTTGTGTTTATTATACCTGTCGACTTGCCCAGATGAAAGAAAAAAAAAACAGCTCCAAAGCAATACTACATTATTTTGCTGATTCCGTTATGTAAAAGGTCTGTCATTTTTATCATTTATGCTCATTTTTAGATTATGTAAGGGGGTTTTTGCCCTTGTAATCACAGCATAGCGCCATGGTTTCGAATAAAAACACAAACTGGCGTTAGCATGGCCATCCGTTGCCCCCGGGGTCACGTCAGGTGGCAGCAGTGAACAGACCTCACCCGAGGCTGCTTTGGCTGTCAGCCTGTCCCCCGGCGGGCCCTGGGAGCCAACGGCACCCCTGAACGCTTCCTTTCAAACCTTCCCAGAGATGTTTCCTGAGGTCTGTTGTTAGAATCAGCAACACAGCAAGCTATGTTATTATAAAAAAAACAGTAATTATTTTAGTGCTAAGTTCAAAGCTGAGTTGCCAAGTTCACTGAAAATACTAAGGGCTAAAAAGCTAAAGTGATGACAGCTAGTGCTGTGACACTGTAGGTTCTAACTTAGCTGTCACTCAAATATAAAAACCACAACCATGATTGTGCAAAAATAATGGCTTTATGTAATTTTGCCTGACGAGGAACAAATAAATTCACCATCTCTCTATTTTCATGGATGTAAAGTCTAGCAATGGAAACCAAAACAGTATTTAGCGCTTTAAATATGTTTTATTTCTGCTTGTTGGTCAACCAGGTCAAAGGAGATTGACTCGCTTCTGGACTAAGACTTTTTTTCATTTAGATGCAAAGGAAAATATGTCACAAGGAAGACATGTAGAAAAAAAATTCAGGATTTAGGCTATATGAGCCAATTAATATATTAAAAAAGAGCAAAAATGCTGTGTTGTATCGTGTCATGAACAAGTTGAATTGCACAGACAATATTCTTTCAATATAATTTAAGTATTTATGTAAATTGTGCATATGTAAAATGTAAATTTGGTTAGGTTTTGATACATAAGGGATATCTCCTGAACTCACATTTCTGCAACTTCTTGCACTCTTTCCTGCGCTCCTCACTCTCTTCTGACACCTCATGCTCAGTTGGCTTGACTTTTCCAGCTTCTGCAAAAACTGTGTAAAACAGTCATTTTATATACTTCAACATCGCTTGTGAGAGAATAAAATTATTAACTTAAAAGTCTCAAGGAGCAATGAAAGCAGAGTTGATTGGACTTCCAGTGAGCTGAGTGTCTTCATTTTGTTTTCGTCCTGAAACCTCTTTTTGCATTTACGCCTCTTTGTGCACTGGTTGTGACCTCTCCTCCCCCAAACGCCACTTCTTCTCTTGTGACATCAGTGTCTGGAGGCCTGCAGTAAGCAGATATTGCGTATCTTATCAGACAGATCCTCATGTAGGTTGGTTCTTAATCATTTCTGTGTGTAACCGAATCTGCCACCGTTTTCTACGCTGATTGAACGACCCCTTTAAATCAGAATGAAAGCCAATATGTGTATCTCATGATGGAGGAGGCTGTATAGCATCTCATGGCTATTACATCCATCCATCCATCCATCCATCCATTTTCTATATCCGGTTTTATCCTTTGCAGGGTCATGTGGGTTTGCTGGAGCCTATCCCAGCTATGGCTATTACAATATAAACTCTCCATCATCTGTAAAAGAATCAATATTCAATGAATATTTCCATGACAAGGAAAATAATGTACTCGGCTTTATGATTTCCACGATGTTTGGGGTTTTTTGTTGATGGTTTTTATTTTAATGAATTGGCACTATTCAGTCTTGAATTGGACTGTATTCATTTGGACAAAACTGGACTGACTTTTGTGTTGATTTGGCGCTATTGTTAAATTTGAAAAAAAATTAAGAACTGAATGAAACTGAGGTTTAATGTGAGTTTCAGCTCATTTTCCACCCGACTGGTTGCATTTCTTTCACTTAAGCAGCCGCTGTTAGTGAAAGTGCTCTAAATGTGTCCCTTACAAGCCAGAAGAGACAGAAACCATCTAATTAAAAGTGAAACAATGCTTTAAATAATTTACACTGGCGGTGTGCAAACACTTAGCCATATAATAAAGATTTTTTTGTCTTTTTTTTTTTTTTTATTTATGTATTTATTAGATTTTTGTTTGCAGTTTCCAACAAGACAATAATCAGTCACTGTTACAGACAACAAAGCAAACTTTTTCTCCCCGTTCTCCCTCCCATCCCCTTGTCCCCTAGAAAGAATAAGAAAAAATGGGTCAGAATAATAAAAAATATATATATATAAAAAATAAATTAATTAAATAAAGTAAATAAAATAAATAAAATAAATAAAATAAATAAAATAAATAAAATAAATAAAATAAATAAATAAATAAAAAAAATAAAATAAATAGGGGGAAAACATTAATGGATATAGTATTGATTAAGAAACACTTAAACATAGATATCCATTAAATAAGTACCCTGGATGTGATACAGTATACAGTATACGCATGCCTGTGTGAATACAGACATACATACAAATACATACATACAAATATTGAGATCAATTTTTTTTTTTTTTTGTCATTCTTAATATGTACAATAATAATGGAAAGCAAAGCCAGTGTAGAAATCCACATTATTATGATCGTGTCGCTGACACTGATTATGCTTCCACTTCTTTAAATCTCTGCTGCTCTTGACTGGATGCAGAACAATCATGAGAACTGAGTGCTCGTCAGCAGCTGGTAATGCAGTACCGTCTCCTGCTGCTAGTCTGCACTGTTACCTCAAGCCCACTTCCCCTGAAGTCAACCATTCCCTCCCTCATTCTTTCTTTGTCTCTGTCTCTGTCTGTACACATGACACAACTTCTCACTCTCTCGCCTTCTCTCTCTCTTACTCACATACACACAAACACACATGGACACACTCCTCCTCTCTCATTACTTTCTTTCCCAATTTTTGTGACCATGGCAACTATCTTGGAATATGGCCCGTGGATACATTTACTATTACCAGGTCACTGCCTTGCAGCCTATCTGTCTTCCCATTCACACACACACACACACACACACACACACACACACACACACACACACACACACACACACACACACACACACACACACACACACACACACACACACACTACCAGTCTCCTCACAACCAGACTCCTTCTAGCCGCTGTCGGCTCTAATCATCGGCCAGTGACAAAGCTTAAAAGAGAAAGGAGAGAAAAATAACCATGGCAACAAATTTGAGGCAATTTCAGTAATAATATGAATTAGGCGCCAAGCTGAATGAGGAAAAAGCTCCTAGGCCTTCTTTTGAAGCCATGGGAATAATAAAAAGGCTGCAGAGCCTGTGCTTGTATATACTTTTTCTGTTTTATGTGGGGGGAAAAAATGCAGTTTTATTCTTTCTGAGGAGGCTCAGATGATAATATTCTGCTACAGTAACATTTATTTTGAGCTGGAAGCCACATTACGCTGGCCAAAATAGGACAAACACACACACACACACACACAGTCACACACATAGTCACTCATACAGAATGAATGTTTGAGCATAAATGGCAGCTGGCAAAACAGACTTAGCCAACCATGAAAATCAACATGAATTCCCATTGGGCTGGAGCTCGATGCCCTGATGTGGCTCTGCCTGCGACCCCGTGTCCACGTCCCCAGACACCCCTTCACACGGCGGAGTGGAGAGCCATGCCGCTTCCTGGGGCGGAAGTAATATCAGACGCCTGAGAAAAGAACGGATCTCAGATGATCTAAAGTGTAACACGGCTGCATTATCAGAGATAATAGCGCTGAAATCATCTCCACTTCAACTGCTGGCTTTTACTGTGTGTGTGGTCTTTTTCTTTTTAAAATTGCATCTGAAATGAATGTTTTTTTGAGCCTATTTTGATTTTTAACATCTGAAAAGAGCTCAGTGTAACTAATGTTTAACTACTGTATAGTTTAATTCAAAGTTGTGGTAAAAAATAAAGAGGAATATGTATATTTAGTAATGTGTAATGCGTTTCCAAAGACTTTGCAGACAAGAAGCATGTTATTGGCTTTTGTAATTGTTTGACATGAAAGCTTTCAGGTCTTGTTTTAAATGTCTAAAGTTTGCAAACCCAACTGCTTTAAGAGATTTATTTCCCACGTTTGTTTGTTGCCTTGTCCATTGTAAAAATGAAAGACTTTTGCTGACTACAAATTAGTTAAATGAAAACATGTACATTCGCAAGCAGAATAAAATAATCTTTCTATGACTGCAGGGATGGAAAAAAAATGTTGATGTGCATTCCTGACTCTTCAAGGGGCTGCAGCCTGCAGACAGACCTCATCCTGCACCCCCTGCTCTCCCACTGAGTGTTGCAGGTGCATTATGGGAGGGCGCAGCAGACTCCCATGAGCAGGGTTTCAAGCATCAGAGAGGCACGCACTCAGGAGTAGAAGAAAATCCCAGGAACAGTTGTGTAATCACCTCACATCAGTGAATCATCCGGGTTTATTTCCCCTCTCTGACTTCAGGAGCGTCAGTGTTGGAATCTAAACATGCTGCGCTGCTGGATGGGAAGTGAAACAGTGCAGAGACTCTGAAGGGCTGAACCCAGAGTTTCATGACAACTGATACACAAACACACTCAGAGGGGCAGCTACCTGGTTACTAAATGAATCGATACGTTATAAACAGATGATTATCTCCAATTTCAGCTAAATAATTTGTTAATTGAAGCATTATTAGTTCTTGAAATGTAATATTTTCTTGTTTGTTTAGTGTTCTAATACTTTTGTTTTAATGCTGCCAACATCTTTCTTGTTGAGAAAACTGTGATGGATTTTTTTTCAATATATTTAAGCCTTTTTAGAACCCAAAAGTTTATATTCAGGAAATAATCTTGTTCCAATGAGTTCAATCATTTGCTTTATAGCACATGTAAGTTTTTTAAAAAGCTGAAAAAACCTTTTCACACATATTTCCAAAATGTGTATATTTTTTTTCCAAAATAACTAGATTAAAGGCAGACTAAGCAGAATAATCTTGACAAAATGGCATCTGGATTCATTCAAAAGCATCCATGTAACGACCAACTGAGGTATGTGGTGGTGTGTTTTTCTGCAGGAGCACCTCCTTTACCTCCTCTGTTTCCTTTTTTTACAGTTTGCTGTTTATGATGCTCTGGTGGTTGTTTTGTTGGGGTTTTTTTTATAAATCATTTGGGTAGAAGATCTTTAAACATCACTTAATAACAGTGTCAAGCCTACAAGACATGTGGAATATCAACAAAGCTCCTTTAATAAGCCAAAAGCGCTGCTAAAGCAGGATATCCAAATGAAAAAAGAACATCAAAACAAAAGCAAGACGGATGAAGAAGCACAATAGAGAAATAGACACAACCCATAAAAAGGAGCCTTTTGCACGGACCCCTGCAGACCAGTCCTCCCTCGTACTTTTAGATTACACTGTGAGATTTTCTGCTTCGGGGCAAAATCTTCTTGTTTATAATTGCAACAACAAACAGCGATTTTAACAGTTCCTGACTTTGTCTCAGGTTCGCTAAAGTCACAGAATTTTATTTCTTCTGTCAACAAAGTTTATTTTTCATAGAATGTGGTTAAATCACAGAAGTCCAAAGTTTAAGTCTTAAGCGACTAAAGAAATACAAGGAATAATCAAAAGTGGGCACTTCTTCAGTCCGAACTGAACCTGATGTGTAACGTGATCGTCTTCCGCCACAACAGCCCGAATCTTAAATCTGAGCTTGAGTAAATCATAAACGGGGAATTCAACTGCACCCCTCTGAAAGCACCAGCTGTAGAAAAAAATTGCCAGGAAGTGGAAAACAGAAGGAGGGGGTCTGCTATTAAGCTCTCTGTCATTCAACAGTCGACAGTGAAATTGCAGCTGTGGCTGTTGATAAAAAGAAAGGAAAATGAGTGATTATTTTTCCCTCTTTATCCCTCTCTCTCTTATGGGGTGATTATCCACAGTCAGGTGCCTGGGTGGAGGTATGATCACACCATACACAGCCAGAGAGGAGAGGAAGGCAAAAGCAGGTGGAAGGGAAAGAATAAAAAAAAAAAATCAGTTGAAATATTCATTTTTCCAGTGGAAAAAGAATGATGAAAAAGGTCCAAGACAATAAAGAGCCTGTACTGATGATAACACGGAAATCTGAAAATGGGAAATAAATCTACTGAAGGATGAAAGTATATATAATATATATAGGTACAGTTTGTGTTAGACTGACTGCAGAAATGGGTCATAGAATATAAACATGTACCGTATTTTCTGGACTATAAGCCGCTACTTTTTTCATAGGTTTTCAACCATGCAGCTTACACAAAAGTGCAGCTATTCTGTGGATTTTTCTTCCACCGCTCGGGGCGCTATAACCGGAATTAGAATCAAAACTAAGACAAAATAAATGCAAAGAAGAATACGCGACTTCTTCTTTAGCAGATAGAAGTAGGTAGCAGCAGATTTCAAACAGATAAATAGATAAATAAATACTGGTTATTTTCTCTTGGTTCTGTCCCGTTTTAATCAGCAAAGTTTCTGCCGTGTTAAAAGACGCTGTTAGGAAAGGATCTATTTAGGAAGAATGTACATCATTTACAGTTCAAAATCCCTCTCTACATGTAGTAAATATCTAATCTAACAACATAAATATCTGCGGCTTGCATATCTTTTCTTTTTTAAATAGAGCGGATGCAGGTGCGGCTTATTTATCTTTTTTTTATTATTGTTTTAAAAAATAGAGCGGATGCAGCTTATATCCAGGTGCGGCTTATAGTCCAGAAAATACGGTAGATAACCTTGATTTTAATACCAAACGGAAAAAAAAGACATTTTAAATCTGCACCCCCCTCTTCTACAGGGTGAAAGATTGTGATGGTAAAAATGACATTTTATTCTCAAGTTTTCAGTTGACCACAGACAGCTGATGCTGATTTAGACACAATCTGTGTTGCCTCTCTTGGGCTCTTTTGTTATTTCCTATTTTATTTTTAAAATCCCATCTTTGAGGGTATACTGTTGGTCTTTGTTTCGTTTCCTGCCACATCAATCCTAACTCTCTTTGTTCTGTACGGGGGCCAAAAACAACACCTGGAAATACATCCTGATACCCACGGTGGCACCTCCACACAGAGGGAGGAGGAGCTCGGAGAATACAAAGGGCTGCTGGGCTGAAACGCAATAAGCCAGCAGAGAGGGTAATAGTCGGAGTGTGTGTGAGGAGAAGAAAGGCAAGCAGATACGACCGCTATTTAATATTGTTTGCTGTTTATCTTAACTAAACAGAAGTGCAACGGCATCGATGTTATCTTTCCCAGTACATGCGAGTAAACCTTTCAGATCACTGTGGAAACCTGATATTGCACATTTAAGATTGAATTAGAAGACGTTATGATCTGATATCTAAATGTCTGAAATGGTCAGCAGATTTTTTTGTTTGTTCGTTTTACAGGAATGCAAAAGACAGCATCCAGAAATGTAAGCCTGTTTTTATCTTAAAATGTGAAGGAAATAATGCCATAAATACAACCTTTGTGTCGTGCAGCCTGTGGCCATACGCTGTGGTCGGACAGCAGCTCTTCTCACTGCTGACCGGACCTGATTTGTGTTTCTGTCAGACCTCAGAGATAGAGGGCCAGAAGAACAAAAAGCACTGGGAATGTGGATGTCCTGCTTCATGCTTCGTCCTGCTTCTCACTGTTTGGCTCCATCAGCTCCTCTCTTCAAAGCTCTAAATGTATTTTCTATTTACGACATTAACATAGTTCAGTCCTGTTCTTTTATTTATAAATGTACTCACTGTCAAAATATCCTCCCTACAACTTTCAAAGATTACTTCCAGACTAACTCAAGTTCATGATTATAGGACCAGGGGTCAGCAACCCGCGGCTCTAGAGCTCTTTAGCGCCGCCCTAGTGGCTCCCTGTGCCTAGTGGCACTTTTTTTTTTTTTTTTTTTTCCTTTTTTTCCCTTTTTTTCCTCTTTTTTTCCTTTTTTTCTCTTGTTTTTCTTCTCTTTTTTCTTTTGTGTCCTCTTTTTTCCTTTTTTCTTTTTTTCCTTTTTTTTCTTCCATTTTCCTTTCTTTTTTAATCTTGACATTTCGACTTTTTTCTTGAAATTTAGATTTTTTTCTCGACATTTTGACTTTTCACGAAATTTTGACTTTTTCCTCGACATTTCAACTTTTTCTCAACATTTGGACTTTTTTCTCGACTTTTTTCACGAAATTTTGACTTTTTTCTCGAAATTTTAACTTTTTTCTTGACATTTGGACTTTTTTCTCAAGATTGTACTTCAACATTAATCTTGACATTTTGACTTTTTTCTCTCACCATTTCAACTTTTTTCTCAACATTTTGACTTTTTTCGCGACATTTCGACTTTTTTCTCGACATTTCGACTTTTTTCTCAAAGTGCATAATGAAAAAAAAAAATCTTCCCCCAGCTATAACTAATATAGAAATGTGCAGCATGTATATTCTTCATTCTAAAGCTGATACAAGACTTTTCATTTTTTGCGGCTCTAGACATATTTGTTTTTTGTGTTTTTGGTCCAGTATGGCTCTTTCAACATTTTGGGTTGCCGACCCCTGTACTAGACAATCTGACAATATTCATCCTCCCTTCAGCCGTACCACTCTTAGTCAGTTCTCCATTTAAGTCAGAGGTTCTTTATTATGGAACTCACACATAACTATTGCTAACTCCTCATCTTCTCTCTGCAATTTCAAATGTAGATTGAGGGCCAGCCTCTTAAATAAACCCTTTTCACACGATCTCTAAGATGTAGCTTTGTGCGCATGCTCGGGAGTATGCGTATGTGCACGCACCCACACACGCACATTGCAATCATTTATTTGTAAATTTGATAGTGTATTTGTATGTATTTAGCTATCTATTTACATTTCTTTTTTTTTCTCTCTCTCTCTCTTCATGTGCTGCTTTTGTAAAGTTTGATTACCTTGTTTACTTATTATTTGTATTTATCACTGGTGAGAATCCTTCATAAGCCCACCTTGGGTTTCTTTTTTCTCACCTGCACTGCACTAATTATTGTATTGTCACAATTTTTTTTTGTATTGTTTTTAATATGTGTGAACAAATAAACTATAAACTAAATACCGTATTTTCTGGACTATAAGCCACACCTGCATACAAGCCGCACCTATTTAAAAAAAAAGATATGCAAGCCGCAGATATTTCTGTTGTTAGATTAGATATTTACTACATGTACAGAAGGATTTTGAACTGTAAATGATGTACATGTTTGTACCTAAATAGATCCTTTCCTAACAGTGTTAACACGGCAGCAACTTTGCTGATTAAAACGGGACAGAACCAAGAGAAAATAACCGGTATTTATTTATCCATTTATCTGTTTTAAATCTGCTTCTATCTACTTCTATCTACTAAAGAAGAAGTAGCGTATTCTTCTTTGCATTTATTTTGTCTTAGTTTTGATTCTAATTCCGGTTAGAGCGCCCCGAGCGGTGGAAGAAAAATCCACAGAATAGCCGCACCTTTGTATAAGCCGCATGGTTGAAAACGTAAAACGTGAAAAAAAGTAGCGGCTTATAATCCAGAAAATACGGTAATCACTAAAATCAACCCTTTTCTCTACATGTTAAAGATTCTCCTGCATTACAGTGAAGTTGTCAGTAAATATGACCTAAGAAAAATATTCCTGGTGCCTTTGATGTCTGAAAGTGTGTGTGTGTGTGTGTGTGTGTGTCCCCTGTATGTCCAGCTTGACCTCTACAGTCATGAACGTGTCCCTCGTTGTTCTGGGTAAATTGTACATGAGGGAGTTTGGAAAGCGACCGGCGAGGGTTTGTTGACACACAAGGAGGACGCCTGAGGGCAGGAGTCGGCGGGAGTCTGAGAGGTCGAGCGCATTGACAGATTTGTATGAGACGTGTTTCTGCAGCCGCCCTCAGGGATGACTACAGCGCAACCGAGGCAAGAAACCAGAGGAGCAGACTACCATGCAGTGTGTCAGTGGAGGGGATTGAAAGTGTGTTTTCTGGACTCTTTTAGTTTTCTGATTTAGCTTGTTCACTTTGAATCGTGATGATACGAAAACACAGACTGTTTTCACCAAAGTTTTACAGATTTTGGTACTCTATTCTCTCAAAACCTTCTCACCTCTGGGATATTTTGAGTAATCTTTCAATACAAACCAAATATCTTACCATTTATCACTTCATAAAGATGACTTGACCTTGAAACTGTTATCAAACGTTAGTTACACAGATATTAATCATGTATTTTTGTGGGGACTGCAGTGGTTTCAGCTCCACATTCATAATAAACTGGTGCACTGGGTTGAATCACATCGAGCTTTATTATCCCTAAAATCATCATCCAACGTGCCCTGCTGATGTACATCTTACTGAATTTAAACAGGTCAAAATGCTTGAGACCGATGAAAACAGGAACATTTCTACACATCAGAATATTTATGACTAGGGGTGTAACAATATATCGTGCCCTGAAATTTTGCGATACAAAAACATCACGATACGTGTCGTGGAGGTGACAAACTGTATCGCGATATTGGGTTATTAATATGAATATATTGTGTTTACTAGTAGCATCCTATTGGTGCAGCGGGATCACGTGACGACCGCGCCTCGACCCGCGGACCAAAATCTGACTACGCTCAGAAGAAACTAGTACCGTTTTGCGGTCCCGATTACGGGACTCTTGGGGGGTTTTACCGAACTTTAACTTATAAGGTGAGCATGAATCAATCTTTTTTATGATGTAAAGATTGTGTCGTCCCCAAAGGAGGGAGCGGGATGAAACAATAACGGGGTTCACCTTGCGGCCTAAGGTTGGGAGCATGTGGCTGAAGCTCTGAGCTCTGGCAGAAGATAAATAACAGTCATGTTGTATTTGGAGTTTGGGACTTTTAATAGTTTATTTATTTACTTTTATTTAGTTATTTAATTTTAGTTGTTAAATTTCTGGAAAAAGAAAAAAGTCAAGTCATACATGAGAGAAACTATTCAGTTTGTTGCAAAATATTTGTACTTGTATGAAACTGAAGATGCATAATGCAAACCTGACATTTACCTTTAGTTCAGTTTGTGGAAAATGGTTGGCCTGGCTTTATCTTTAAAACTTAAACAGTTATAAAGCATTACAAACTGTAACAATAGGGCAAACGCACAGTATTGTTTTTTTATTTTGCGTCTTTCAAATAAAAGACAATTTTTTCCAGTCATATGTTCCTCATTCAAGGTTGTGAAAAAAATACTGCTATAATATCGTATCGTTATCGTGACCTCAATATCGTGTATCGTACCGTATCGTGAGATTAGTGTATCGTTACACCCCTAACTTGTTATAAAGAAATATTTCTGTGTTTAAAGATGTCATTATGTTTGAGCATTGATCACTAGCAAAGCAAACCGGTCCCAGAATGCTTCATGGATGCATACTTAGTGTTGTAAATAGCTGTTAATATACATTTTGACCCATCTTTAAGGTTGTTCAAAGGCAGGAAGAACAGTTAGAATATTGTAATTGGCTGATTCTCTTTGTTAAAAAAGAAAAATGTAAAAAAGCATTTCATATATTTCAAGATCCCGAATGTAATATCCTTGATTTGCATGTTTTTCACAACCTTTTATGTTTCTAAAAAAATGCTCAGGGTTTCCTCTGCTTTCACCAGATGTTGGATCAAAAGATGAGATGAAGCAAATATAGCACAGTGATACCGGGAATCCCTCTTTCAAGTGAACGGCGATGCTTTGTGTACTCCAACGCATCACTGTGTTTTTATTAGTGTAACCCTTCCATTTCCTCTCTCGATCAAGTCTGAAGGAGACATTGAAATGCACATCTTATTTGCAATTGACTACATTCACAACCTGCTGAAAGCTTGTTCTGTCCCTGTGATGTCGGAGGCCTTCAAACAGCTCTGCTTTAATTGAAAGCTGCAGCACTCGTGGAGAGTGCTCGGAGGTTAATAAAGGAAACCGTTGGCCCCATAGCATACAGGTTTATGAATAAAAAAACTCAAATGGGATTTTCTATCCACGTCTGCCCCAACCCCCACCCCCTCACACACACACACACACACACATACAGTCGAACCCGTGCAGCCTCTCTGGGCTGTCATTAACTGCTATTGTCAGCAGCACAATCAAGACCAGGAGTAGAAAAAAAAAATAGCACTTATGAGCTCAACCACAGCTCCCACGTACACAGGGACACAGAAAATGGCCAGTGCACACCGGGAGAATAGATGTTACTATTGATTTCTGGGCTGACGTGCCAGACACTGCACAAATACAGAAGCCTGGCGACAAAAGGTGTTTTTGTCTTTGGAGTGCTATAATTACTTGTCCTCACCAGGCTAATGACTGGCTCTGTGTGGAGATGTAAGGTCAATAACTGCTGTGCATGACCGGGGAGCTGCAACACGTTCAACCTGCAGTTTGATTTCAGCCGCTCCTACACCTCTCCCAGAGATCAACTGAAGCTGACTTTAGTCATAAATAGGGGTGTAACGATACACTAATCTCACGATACGGTACGATACACGATATTGAGGTCACAATAACGATACGATACGATATTATAGCAGTATTTTTTTAACAACCTTGCATGAGGAACATATGAGTGGAAAAAATGGTCTTTTATTTGAAAGACACAAAATACAAAACAATACTGTGCGTTTGCCCTATTGTTACAGTTTGTAATGCTTTATAACTGTTTAAGTTTTAAAGAGAAAGCCAGGCCAACCATTTTCCACAAACTGAACTAAAAGTAAATGTCAAGTTTGCATTATGCATCTTCAGTTTCATACAAGTACAAATATTTTGCCACAAACTGAATAGTTTCTCTCATGTATGATTTGACTTTTTTCTTTTTTCGGATGCGCGTTACTAGTCAACACAATAGATTAATATTAATATTCCAATATCGCAATACACTTTGTCACCTCCACGACACGTATTGTGACGTTTTTGTATCACGAAATTTTGTGGCACGATATATTGTTACACCCCTACAACAAGTGTAGTCTAACCTGTACGATTAAGATAAGCATAAAAAAGGAATTATCTCAGTTAGTCTGACATCACATTTAAATGCCACGTGAGGAATGTTAGTAGCTATTGTACTTTGACTTCACTAAAAATGTGAAGTGAGTGTACATTAAAATGCATAAAATGGTTATTTCTACACTGATCTATGTGACGTCACAGGACCAAGCATGTCTGAGGAGCTTAGTGGATAACATATTTTTAGACTTTTAGAAAACAAAGTACCAGGGTTGGGTTGTATCATCATTTTCCTCAAGCACCCACATGCTTAACTTTTGTTTCATTTTCATATGCCCTCTTAAGAGTTACCGTAAAACTACAATCTTAATTTCATTAACAAATTACCACATTTTTTTAAACAACAGGTTCATGCCTAGAAAAAAACCCAGTCTGCTCTGACTGGCCACTAAGACTGAGAAAAGTCAAGCACCGCCCACCACCTTCCTCCAGCAGCCCAAGAAAATGTTCATTCCTCCATTCAGTATTTCAGCAGATTTATTATGAATAGTCCCATGACTAAACCATTTAGTTATTTATTTATTTTTTAGTGGGTAATAAATACATAACAAAACACAAAAAGCAGACATTGCCTTTTTTTTTTTACCAAAAACATCATGATGTAACAGTTCATGATGCCTTCTCTCACATGACTTGAAACAGGCTCAGTACTAAACATGGATTATATTGATTATGTTCGGCTTACAGCTCACGTTCACAGCAGAGGGAAGAGGATGAGCTGGTGCTCACAGACACTGAGTGCTGCTCCACTTTTATTCTTCCAGAGCCTGACCAATCAGAAGAAAGAGGACACCTCTCTTCTCTTTTGTGTTTTTTTTCCAGTTCTACATTTTTCCAAATCATTTTAAAGTATAATTCCTGGTTTAAAATGGACTATCGCTGAATTGAATTAATGATAGTCCATTGTATGCTGATATATATATATATATATATATATATATATATATATATATATATATATATATATATATGTATATATATATATATATATATATATATATATATATACCGTATTTTCTGGACTATAAGCTGCTACTTTTTTCATAGGTTTTGAACCATGCGGCTTATACAAAAGTGCACCGCTCGGGGCGCTCTAACCGGAATTAGAATCAAAACTAAGACAAAATAAATGCAAAGAAGAATACGCTACTTCTTCTTTAGCAGATAGAAGTAGGTAGAAGCAGATTTCAAACAGATAAATAGATAGATAAATAAATACCGGTTATTTTCTCTTGGTTCTGGCCCGTTTTAATCAGCAAAGTTGCTGCCGTGTTAAAAGACACTGATAGGAAAGGATCTATTTAGGTACATACATGTACATCATTTACAGTTCAAAATCTTTCTGTACATGTAGTAAATATCTAACCTAACAACATAAATATATGCGGCTTGCATATCTTTTTTTTTTTAAATAGAGTGGATGCGGCTTTTATACAGGTGCGGCTTGTATATCTTTTTTTTATTTATTTATTTTTTTAAATAGAGTGGATGCGGCTTATATTCAGGTGCGGCTTATAGTCCAGAAAATACGGTACTTGCTATCTCTGTAATATTTGTATTTTTCATAATTTTGTAGTGTGAGTGATCTTTTCGTTGCGCGACAAAAGGTTGTTTTTTTAGAAGCAGTCAGTAAAATAGCTGAGCATGTCAAGCAGGCGTGTGTCATCTACAGAAGTATAAATCCACATATCATAACACACACTGAAAATGTGATGCTCCAACCACCTAAACTGAGATTTTCAGGGAGGCACTCCAGCTCAGCATGTGTGTTGTTGACCTACAGGAGGAAACACGCTGAACTTTTAAACCTGATTTAAGAGTGGGAATCCCTCAGAGAGCCAACAAGATGTCACTGCTTTCATGACATAAAACTTTAATGAGAACAAAACTGTTACCCAGTTAAGCTTCCAGTATTGACTTCCCTCTGGGTGACTAGACCACACACATGTACATGAACTCTGGCACAGATACATTTCTACACTTGCATGTACACACGAATAACACACGTTGCTTGTGTGTGGATGTGTAGACACAAATAAGAAGAACTAACTGTATTAGATTAAGTAAATCAGTAGATTAGGTCTGACAGTCCATTAATTAACTCCCGATCAATACAGGAGATATACACTTCTCACATGCACTTTCACGTTTGGTCTTCAGAATTAACAGAAACAATGAGTCGCAATGTTTAAGTGACTAATGGGCAATTTAAAATAACAATTATCCCTGCTGTTGGAAAGCCTCAAGGCAGGTGTCGGGTCTGCACTTGATACTCAACATCATCAGCAGAATTTGGGCTGAGAGAAAAACATGCATGTTCAGGTCGGATGTGTGGAGCGAGACAGAGAGAAAAAAAAAATCTCTGGCATAGCTTTGTGGCAGCCTCCAGCCATGCGAGTCCCTGTGGACCGACTCCGTTTATTGTGCTCAAAAAAAGGCAATTACAATGTTAATGTGTCGCAGCAGGAGAATGATCGCGACCTGCATCGGGAAGGAGGACGTGAAGGTTGATGGAGAGAGAGGAGTCACCGAGGGTTAAAGAGAAACGGCGTCTGGGGAGAGTTTCATATCAAACGCTCCTTATGGTCCAACTTTATCATAGATAGATAGATAGATAGATAGATAGATAGATAGATAGATAGATAGATAGATAGATAGATAGATAGATAGATAGATAGATAGATAGATAGATAGATAGATAGATAGATAGATAGATAGATAGATAGATAGATAGATAGATAGATAGATAGATAGATAGATAGATAGATAGATAGATAGATAGATAGATAGATAGATAGATAGATAGATAGATAGATAGATAGATAGATAGATAGATAGATAGATAGATCTTTATTGACATTTTTTTCTTCTTTTTTTCTTTTTTACTTCTTTTTTACCTTTTTTCTTCTTTTTTTCTCGACATTTCGACTTTTTTCTCAAGATTGTACTTCAACATTAATCTTGACATTTCGACTTTTTTCTCTTTTTTCTTGGACTTTTTTCTCGAAATTTTGATTTTTTTCTCAACATTTCGACTTTTTTCTTAGACTTTTTTCTCGAAGTGCACAATAAAAAAAAATTCCCCCAGTTATAACTAGATAGATAGATAGATAGATCTTTATTGACATTTTTTTCTTTTTTTCTTCTTTTTTTCTTTTTTACTTCTTTTTTACCTTTTTTCTTCTTTTTTTCTCGACATTTCGACTTTTTTCTCGACATTTCGACTTTTTTCTCGAGATTGTACTTCAACATTAATCTTGACATTTCCACTTTTTTCTCGAAATTTTGATTTTTTTTCTCAACATTTCGACTTTTTTCTCGAAGTGCACAATGAAAAAAAAATGTCCCCCAGTTATAGATAGATAGATAGATAGATGTCCCCCAGTTATAACTAGATAGATAGATAGATAGATAGATAGATAGATAGATAGATAGATAGATAGATAGATAGATAGATAGATAGATAGATAGATAGATAGATAGATAGATAGATAGATAGATAGATAGATAGATAGATAGATAGATAGATAGATAGATAGATAGATAGATAGATAGATAGATAGATAGATAGATAGATAGATAGATAGATAGATAGATAGATAGATAGATAGATAGATAGATAGATAGATAGATAGATAGATAGATAGATAGATAGATAGATAGATAGATAGATAGATAGATAGATAGATAGATAGATAGATAGATAGATAGATAGATAGATAGATAGATAGATAGATAGATAGATAGATAGATAGATAGATTTATCTTGCTTTTTGCCACCCAGCAGGACTAATGCAACCCCTCTCTGCACAAGTCTCTCGGGAGCCCATAATAAACCATTAAACAGGCACATTATGTGTAATGAAAAGGCTCTTAGTGCTTTACTACTGCGGGCCACCTGGATTTGGCTGTGGAAGTGGGCGGATGCCGTGATTGCCTGATGGCTCGGCTGCAGCATTGTGAGAGAGAAAAGAATATGATAATGTCTGTATCACAAGCCGCTTTCAATTATCATTTGGTTTCGAGCTGCAGTCACATATAGTAAATGTACACGCTAACCTATAAGGATCCATGCTGACAAGGAGCCCCCATTTACAGAAAAAATGTCGGGAATAATTAATATCTTATAGGCTACTCTTATCCGGACATGGCAACTGCTTTTTCTTTATTTTTTCTTTATTATTTTCTTTATTAATTTTTTAATTTTCTTAGAAAAGTTGGGGGGGAAGTGATCATTTAAGATCACTTGACCCTTTAAGGGTTAAGTGATCAAGCTTCTCTGTCTTAGTCCCAAGTCATTGTAACAACAGAGTAACGTCTCCAACATGGTTTTACTAATTGTTTGTACTCTTTGTTTTAGGGTTTTAGTGTGTGTTTTTCAATGTTTTTACATATGCCATAAACCTGGCAGGGACTGCAGATGTAAATTAGCCTGTATGGCTAAATCTGGCACATTTACATGATGGACTCAAGTGCTCATGTCAATCAATGTGCGTGTTCCCTTTTAAATAAATAAATAAAATAAAAAAAATTAATAAAATCAGTACTTTATTCCGACCTGAAACGTCCCAATCAAAGAAAACAATTCTTCCTTAGAAGAAATCTACCTCTAAACCTGAATAATGCCATTTTCCTTGACAATGCTGCTTCGACGCAACCAAACTCTGTCCATGGTGCTGAAATCTGGATGTATTGAAGCCTGATTGCCCCCCCTCCCCTCCTCTTACTGCTCATGTGAAACCACACAGAAACCAGGCAGGAACAGTGTAGGCTACTACTTGTAATTGTGATGCAAATGTTAATGGACTCTGAGGTCCTGTGATTAGCCTGATGCCGGTTCATTCCCCTGCTCTGCAGTCCCGAGAGAGCGCAGAGTGCCTTTTCATCATCCCCTCTCAATTGATGAGTGTTGATGTTATTTTCTGCCTCACTGACAGACGCAGGAGCCAGACAGTCAGGGGTTAAATGGCAGGTAATGTGGCGGAGGATGAGTGCTTTACTTTCCAGACATTTTAACCACTCATACATCCCCCCACCTGTCTCCCTGAAAACATTTTAGGCAAAGATGAAGAACACAAATAAAGTCCAAGTTCTTTATTCATTAACCCTTTTTCCCCAGGAAATCGAAAATAATGTTTTGATTGGTGTTGTTATGGGCAGTACTCGAGTTGTAAAAAAACATCAGGGGGGATGGTGGATTTTATCATATGGGGACAGATAATTTGTGCTGATGACAAATAATATAATATATTACAAATAATAGCACTGACCAAAACACCTGCAGAAATACTGCAGGAATGACATAGCAGCAGTTAAATGCAGCCTTCTGTAAGCTTTAAATATCCACTGGGCTTACATCAAATACATCAAAACACAACAATAAAAAACAGTTTTCTGAACTTATCAATATGACTCTGTCCTTCACAGGATAAGTAACATGGATCACTGCAAAAACTCAAAATCTTAACAAGAATATTTGTCTTATTTCTAGTTAAAATGTCTCATTTTAATAAAAAAAATCTCATTACACTTAAAACAAGACTCATCACTGGAAAAAACAACAATTTTCACCTTTTTCAAGTAGATTTTCACTTGAAATAAGTAGAAACATCTGCCAGTGGAACAAGATTGTTTTGCTTGTAATAAGAAGATAAATCTTTTCCTGCAGATTTCCCTTTTTATTTCAAGTGAAAATTTACTTGAAACAGGTGAAAATTGTCAAATAAGTTATTTTTCTGGTGTTATTTTTCTGGTGATGACTCTAAATGTTGAAATAGCAGTAAAACCACATTCATTGATGAAATGACATAAGGGATGGAAAGGGGGGGTGGCAGTTTTACAGGGGGGATGATTTTGACTGTTTTTATTTCAGGGGGGATGCCATCCCCCCTCATCCCCCCCCCAACTCCAGTACTGGTTATGGGGAGTCACGTGGAGTATAGGCTAGATATGGGGGTGTGTGGTGGAGGTGGTGGAGGTGGTGGTGGGGGGGACATCTTCCAGCTCACCCATGTGTGTAATGCGAAAAAGAGGAGCGGGGTGGGGAGTGGGGGTGGGGTGCATGGAGGAGTGGGGGAGGAGAGGAGGATGGAAAATGCATTTAGGGAGGGGTGAGTATAACAGGAAATAGATTTCAAGTCCAACTATGACCACACAATGTCATTCTGGATGTGTCTTTTCTATCACCAAAAAAAAAGAAGGACGTCGGAGATGTGGGTCAAACACAAAAGCAACAGGATAACACAGATAAGGAGCTTTGATTGGTCATATCTGAGGATCCTCTTGGGATGTGACACCCTGACCTTCATAGCGACTCTTGGGATGGGTGATAAACTAGAAACATCACCTTCCTCCTATTTCCTGAAGGACGATGCAACTCTGACACATTAGCAGCCCCTTCAAAATTTTGTTCGTATATGTACTCAAAAATGAACAATTGTTCTTATAAAGGACTCAAGAGATGTTTTGAATATATCCGTTCTGTATGTTTTCCATCATAAATGAATGATACATAAATCAAATACCTTATACCTACCTATTTTTAATAAAATATTATTATTATCATTATTACCATCATCATTATTATTACATCAGGTCTTGTGAAGATGCTGCTCTAACCTGATGGCTGGTGGTGTCAGGACTGCTCTTTTCATCTTGCAACACACTGCATGAGACAGCGCAGAGCGCAGATCAGAGGAGGTCTGCAGCCCGCTGATAACAGCCTCTGTCATTAACTGTTTCATTCAGGGCACAGAAAGCAGCCGTTTTCGTTGCCACAACTGAAAATTTGAAAGGAAAAAAAAAAAGAGAGAGAGGGACAAACAAAGGGCCTGCGAAGCACGGGCGCATCAGAGCAAGCGATTTATTGGCCTCGAGTTTGCGGGTTTAACAGTGATGCCCAGGCCTGATAAAGCTCGGCCTGCACTCCCATCTAAGCGCGATGCAGTTTGGCTTTAGGTGGCTTTATCTGAAGCTCATTCAATTATCTACGTTTTTTTTTTAATGCAACCAATTTATAAAGAAATGCATTCATTTCCGTTGTTGCTATGCAACTCATCTTTAATCCGAAACAAATGGGTGGATTTATCCAGTTCGGTTAAAAATGTTGAAATGAAGCAATGTTTTGTTTTCATATAGTCAAATCAGAAGAGAATAATTTTGATATCAACACGTGAAAAACAAATAACATGCGGTTTAGATATTTCTTTAGGTGAAATATTATGCCGTTGCGGTTTGTATCAAGTTATGATTCAATAAACCAGACTCAGCCGTTTAGTAGGTCATTTTGATTCTGATTTAAGCTCAAACTATTGCATCACGCCTCAGTTACTGCATGTCAGTCCAGGCTGTTGCCGTGCACAGAGCCGACTAGGCCGCAGCTTTGTATCATGGAGAAGAAGTGCGATGCTGCAGCCTGAGGAAAGACTGAACATGGCGGACACATACTACAACTGACAAGCCAATGTCAACAAACTGTGTACAGTTATGTGGATCTTTATAACTGATAAATTCAAGCCACATCATGAGAACTGGAAAAAATGCGCATTAATTTATGGAACAGCATTTCATGAAAGTATTCTTTTTAATATTTATATATATATATATATATATATATATATATATATATATATATATATATATATATATATATATATATATATATATATATATATATATATATATATATATATATATATATATATATATATATATATATATAGCCTATATATATTACTGTAGCCCTTTCAGAATATGATTTGATAATATGGAAAATGTCACAAAAACTCTCGAATTAGAGTATAAGACAGCAGGCTTTCAAGAGCAAAGTTGAAATATCTAAGGATGGTATTCTATCTGTTAAAGTTTTTGTATTTTTAATCTTTTAATCAGAAAATGTAGCTTTTTTTTCTCAACGGGGACACCGCCACGGACTTACACTGTCACATCATTTCCATAGAACGCTCACAGTCACAGTCATGAATGAATGGATGGATGAACAGAGTCCTGAATGGAGACCAGAGCCGGTGGGATGATGAATGTTTTAATTGAACTTATACACAGAAATTAAAAAAAAAATATGCATTTTCTAAAGTGGAATGTGTGACATCTTGAGTTCTATATCTTACCAAAATTTTGTAAAATGTCTTAAAATATTTTTTTCCCTGTAAATCAACAAACCCAACGCAGTTATTGAACCCGACGCACGTAATCCCAGAAGAAAGTTGGTTTATGTGATGATCCACGTCCTCTTCTCTTAAAAGATTATCTGGTGCGGAATTGCATTTATAACGAACAGATCCTTGATTCGGATGTTATATAATAGGGTCCAAAATACTTGGGGTTTCGTGAAATTTCAACCTCCTTTTATACGCGTAAAGTTATGCGAGAATCGAGGCCCCCGGAATGTCATTGGATGTTCGGATGAGGTATTATAGATTTTGGGTTGGGTATGGTGGTGGGGGTAACTGCAAGCGCCTCCCCTAGAAATGCAGCAAATCTATCCCGTTTTTTTCTCCTGGCGGGGCACTGGGAGGGCTGGAGACGTGCTTGGTATTGGCAGGCTGATGAGGACACGTGTCTCCTCCCTGCCTCCCCCGCCGGGCTCCACGGTACCGCATTGGCATCAGTAAAGGCACCTGAACGCCGACGAGTAACTCCAGGAAAAAAGCTGCTTGGGCGCATCTTGTAACCCAAAAAGAGATAACAGGGGCCCCTTGGCTTGCAGGAACCTGTGGCTCTCTCTCTTTTTCTGTTTTTCTGTTTTCCCACCGTGCGTAAAGCTTTTGCGCACCAGCGCTTGCACAGCCCCGGCGTCTGCAGAGGTGCGCTACTCGTCGAGCATCAGCGCGCACAGCCAATATGCAGAAACAGAGCAGCGACGTCTGAAGGTGACATGAACCTGGGGATAGTCAAGAACACCAGCCGCACTCTGAACAAGAAGTGGAGATAGCAACTGAAAACCGACGGTGTCTTCAAACCAAAACTTGAGCTTTTTCTTCTTGGCTTTATTTCTCATGCAGAGAATAAGGAGCTGCAATCCAAAGTAGCCTAATTTTTCTTTTTTTTTTTACTTTGCTCGAAGGAGAGAAAACACTAATTAAAGCAGGAGGCAGTCTACAGGAGATACAATGGCGACGTTAATCAGAGGCAAGCTCTCTAATAAACTCTCAAATGCAGCCACGGCTGTGTCCAACAAATCCCAGGCGAAGGTGAGCGGGATGTTCGCCAGGATGGGCTTCCAGGCCGCCACCGACGAGGAGGGTCTTGGCTTTGCTGCCTGCGACGACCTGGACTACGACCATCGGCAGGGCATGCAGATGGACATCATGACGTCCGACGAGGCCGGCGGAGAGGGGGAAGGAGACGCAGGCGGGCAGGACGGGGACAGCCACTACCAGAGGGACGGCACCGGCCCACCGCGCTCCTCCTCCAAGGAAGTGGGTCCGAACGGGGAGCTGAGTGAAGACAGACCAAAAATCACTGCATGGGAGGCGGGCTGGAACGTCACGAACGCAATCCAGGTAAAAACGCGCAGTCGGGGAGGCTCTGGCGCGCCACTCTAAAGCTTGGTTTATGGTTCCGCGTTAAATCGACGCAGCCCCTACGCCGTAGGGTCACGGCGTACGGTACGCGGCGACGCGCTAGGGTCTGCGTTGCTGTAACGCGGAACCATAAATCAGCCTTAATTGGCTGAGCATCCTCCGGAGCAACTGTGAAATCTGAGACAAACGCACCTGCGACCCCTTCAGAGGTGGCTTTAAAATATCCACGGACAAAAAAAACTACAGAGCTCTGTCTCTTTAAAGCAACTTTGACAATATGTTTCTTTTTCAAGATATAGGCCAAATTATTTTTGATAACTCATCAATCAATCAATCAATCAATCAACGTTATTGTCACATCATATTACTCAGTAACATGGGTAAAAAACTTGTTTGTGCAGGCTCATCATCATTTGCAGTTTAAAAGATAGACATACAAACAAAGTGCATAGTGCGTGAATACAAGCATAAAAACAGTATGTGGAATAAGAGGATAGAAAAACAAATAAATAATCTTGGGCTTCTATATTTGATATAAAAATCTTCAGTTCAGTCTTAAGAACTAGGTCTTGTTCGGTAATCTGTTTGCTGACAGATAAAAACTTCATTTCCATAAATCAACATTTTCCCAAACTATTGGACTTGTATTTCTACTCCTCATCAGACATTTGTAGATGTTTGAGATACATTTCTTGCTGAGAAAAGATGGAGGTCTAATTGATGTTCTGTTCTGCCTCCACCTCCCTCCCTTAAACGCATTCTTTGTCTGTGATGTCCAGTGTCACCGACGCACGTCCCCATGGTGAATGTTTTACTCTGCATGGCGGAATTACATTTTGCAGAGTTTAAATGTGTGAAATACACTTTTTTTTAACACTGGAGAAGTTAAATGAGTCAGGATAGTGTATGATCAGACTATAATAAAAGAGGTTTATGACGCACAGGTAGGTTTTTTTTTATCCACAGACAAGTTAGTTGGTGCAATAGGTCATACATCTCCCTAAGCTTTCTTTTAACAGAATAAAGCATGCAAATATAAATAAAATCGGTTATATGCGCGCTCCTGCCCTTTACTCTATAGAGATGCAAGGGGGGCTATGCGTCAAAAATCCCCTAGACGCAGTCCTTTCTTTCTGCCTGATCGGGGCTGCGGTCACGGCGGACACCGTGACGTCACAGTGTGTCTCCTCCAGCTCGCGATGACGTCAGGAGCATGCGGATGAGCTCAAAGGGAAGTGGAAAACCCACAATGTGGAAAACCAGGGAGCAACCCCAGCCCACGCTGGATCATGGCTGCTTAGAATAAAATGAATAATTAAGACCAACATGCTGTAAATTTTTTTCTTTTAGTATTATTTGTTTTTTTTTGTATTGCACAAATCACCACAACAAATTCCTTGTGTGTGTTAAACTACTTGGCAAGGCAAGGCAAGGCAAGGCAAGGCAAGGCAAATTAAGGCAAGGCAAATTAAGGCAAGTTTATTTATGTAGCACAATTCAACACAAGGTAATTCAAAGTGTTTTACATCAATATTAAAAGCGTCAAGACACAATTAAACAGTAAATAACACATAAAATGAAATAAAATTATGAGAAAAGAAGGTAAAATAATAAAAAGCACAAGTTGCTGAAACCTAAGGCCAGGTGCACATCTCATTCACGGTTTTCAGAAAGTATTTAATTTAAGAGTATGCTTAAATACCACATAAATGAAATAAAATGATAAGAAAAGAAGGTAAAATAATAAAAAGCACAAGTTGCTGAAAACTAAGGGCAGTAGAGTACCGCAGGTACACATCTCATTCGCGGTTTTCAGAAAGTATTTAACTTATGTTTAAATACCAAATAAATTAAATAAAATGATAAGAGGTAAAATAATAAAAAGCACAAGTTGTTAAAAAAAGGGCAGTAAAGTACAGCAGGTAAGTATTTAGTTTAGGAGGATGCAATAAACTTCTTTCTGATTCTGCATAAAACGATTCATTTTCAGAGAGTCAATCAATATTGATGATATTAACAGGCTTCTTAATGGCTATACCAATGTTGACTTCCACTCAGTCATTTTCCTTTCCTCCCTGTCTTTAGGGGATGTTTGTTCTCGGGCTGCCCTATGCCATCCTGCACGGAGGATATCTCGGACTCTTTCTCATTATTTTCGCCGCTGTGGTGTGCTGCTACACGGGCAAAATCCTCATCGCCTGCCTGTACGAGGAGAACGAGGACGGGCAGCTGGTGCGTGTGAGAGACTCCTACGTGGACATTGCCAACGCCTGCTGCGCGCCCAGGTTCCCGTCTCTGGGCGGCCACGTGGTGAATGTAGCCCAG
Source organism: Cololabis saira (assembly GCF_033807715.1). Lineage (NCBI taxonomy): Eukaryota > Metazoa > Chordata > Actinopteri > Beloniformes > Belonidae > Cololabis > Cololabis saira. Next base: position 11,110,947 of record NC_084594.1, read on the forward strand.
ATCATCGAGCTGGTGATGACCTGCATCCTGTACGTGGTGGTCAGCGGCAACCTCATGTACAACAGCTTCCCCAACATGCCCATCTCGCAGAAGTCGTGGGCCATCATCGCCACCGTGGCCCTGCTGCCCTGCGCCTTCCTCAAGAACCTGAAGGCCGTGTCCAAGTTCAGCCTGCTGTGCACGCTGGCGCACTTCGTCATCAACGTGCTGGTGATCGCCTACTGCCTCTCCAGGGCAAGGGACTGGGCCTGGGACAAGGTCAAGTTTTACATAGACGTCAAGAAGTTCCCCATCTCCATTGGGATTATCGTGTTCAGCTACACCTCGCAGATCTTCCTGCCGTCCCTGGAGGGGAACATGAACAAGCCCAGCGAGTTCCACTGCATGATGAAGTGGACTCACATCGCCGCTTGCATCCTCAAGGGGCTGTTCGCCCTGGTGGCCTACCTGACCTGGGCGGACGAGACCAAGGAGGTCATCACGGACAACCTCCCCCCGGGCATCCGCGCCGTGGTCAACCTCTTCCTTGTGGCCAAGGCCTTGCTGTCGTATCCGTTGCCGTTTTTCGCCGCCGTGGAGGTGTTGGAGAAGAGCTTCTTCTCGGAGCAGGAGAACACGTACTTCCCGGACTGCTACGGGGGCGACGGGCGCCTGAAGTCGTGGGGGCTGACGCTGCGCTGCACCCTGGTGGTGTTCACCTTGCTCATGGCCATCTACGTGCCGCACTTCGCCCTGCTCATGGGCCTCACGGGCAGCCTGACGGGCGCGGGGCTCTGCTTTCTGCTGCCCAGCATCTTCCACCTCAAGCTGCTGTGGAGAAAGCTGCAGTGGCACCAGGTTTTCTTCGACGTGTCCATCTTTGTAATAGGCGGTATATGCAGCATATCTGGTTTCATCCACTCCATGGAGGGGCTCATAGAGGCTTTTAAATATAACATAGAAGAGTAGATGCAGAAGCCATTGCTGGAGCTAGATGTTATAAGTGCAAAATCCCCCCCATTTACATTTAGTGAAAACATTAAAACACACAAATCTGCGGCCTGCGCTGCCTCTGTTCTGCTTGAAACCCGTGCGTAAAAGCGCACGGGGAAACTTTCGCAGTCATGCACTTCTTTCTCTTCGACACACACACACACACACACACACACACACACACACACACACACACACACGCGCGCACACGCACACGCACACGCACGCACACACACACACACACACACACACACACACACACGCACACACTCAGTGGCAGTGATGGAATCTAAATAACCATGAAACCCGTGCGTAAAAGCGCACGGGGAAACTTTCGCAGACATGCACTTCTTTCTCTTCAACACACACACACACACACGCACACGCACACGCACGCACTCAGTGGCAGTGATGGAATCTAAATAACCAACAAAACACTACACGTTGTATAAATATGCGAACACAAGTACATATTCATATTTTCCAGTGGAGTGGACGTTTACAATATTGACCTTAAAACCATTGCAAAAAGGGCAGTTTTGCCTTTTTTTCGCCCCCCGTGGCGCTTTTCCCCCCCACACGATACTTCACTTCATAATGCTTGAGTTTGTAATGGTTTGACGCGATGTGATTTACTGAAGATATACGATGTGCGTTTATTTAAAAGGGGCGAAATAGTTAAAGAAAATGTAATTCACACCTACAATTTGCAGATATGAGTATCTTTGAACAAGTGAGAAACAAAACCAGACAATGGCAATAATTATTGACACAAAAAAACGTGTTTGCATTTAGAAAAAAATTAAAGAACAGTGAGGTTTCCTTAGAAATAATCTGGAAATTGCCCGATAGAGTTCTAGCAATGCAAAATATCTAAACAAAGCAGCTATACAAACTATGCATTGAATGTATGATATTTCTAACAGAACAAAATGAAATTGGGAAGTGGAAAAAGCCCACCAAATTTTGGTTCCTCCACGTGAACGCGTTAATGCCTTCATGGGCCTTTTGTCCCCCGAACCAAATAGTCCTCATTTTATTTTGTTTCATGTAACGTCCAGCCCCCTCGTCACGGCGCCGATTATCTCGAGATGGGGAACCCTAAAAATGAAATACTGCACATTCAGTTTCAACATAACGCATTTAGAAAACAACGTGGCCTGTCGTTCTGAAATCAATGTGACAGACTCGTGTCTTTAAAATTCGGTGTCTGAAAAGAAAAATAAAGAAACATGAAAAAGAAATATCGAGATTTAAGATGAAAATGTGCATACATTTTTCATTCTGTGCAATCCAATGGGTCCTGTGGAAATGTTATAAAACAGTATGTGTAGTGTGTTGTTGTGGTTTCAAAAAGATGGAATGTATATCTCAAAGTCGTTATCATATATTGTGAAATAAATATTAAAGAATAAAGAAATAAGTGAAATTATATTGTAAAAATGTGTGTGGTTTTATGTAAAACGAAAAACGGTCAGATCATGTATTTTTTTTCTCTATAATAAAAGACAAAATGACGGATAGTCGCAGTCTTTTATTTTAATCGAAATTGAAGTGACAGGCAGTGCAAAAGACGGTCCAACAATGTCACAATACAAGGCAAGTTTGTATGTGTCAGTGTTTGCATCAGAGGATTCATTCTCAGCCCGCTCAGCATCGGATTGGGCTGTTTTGATCTAGATTTGTATTTGGAAAAAAAATAAAAAAATCCTTGGAAAATAGATACAGCATGCATCCTTTCCGCAGCGCAACCTGGCATGCGCAAATAACCCGAACGTTGCCAGATTTTCCGCTGTAGGGATGCATCTGTCCAGAAGGCCTGATGCGCATGCAGGCAACATCTGCACGCTTAGAGAAAAAAAAAAAAGTCTGGGGTTGGGGTTGATATTCCTAATCTGGTTAAAAAGGACTAATGTCTGTATTTTATTCAAATACTCAAAAAAATATAAGGCAGATAAACCGGAATCAATACTTTGTCATCCACCTACAGAAAGACATCGCTGTGGAAGTGAAACATGAAGTAGAAAATGTTTCACAGCAGTCTAGGCCAAATTTCCTCCCAAATCCACATCACTTGCCGAATATTGTCGTGGAGGGCCCCCTGGCGGACAAGAGAGGTAACTGCACCCGGTACAATATAGGTTCTCACGATATCACCAATCCATACAGAGCTTTTAAACTTAATTTAACATGTTTTTAACTCTTACAGACTCACTCACAGGAAAAATATATTTATGGTTAGATTTATTGCATTCACACAAAAAAAAAAAAAAACTTAATTCTCACAAACCAGCTACATTGACTCCAGTGGTTTTGTAGCACCCTCTGTTGACCACACATCAGTAATGTCTTACATTTTGAAACTGTACTGAAACTTGATAAATCATTAGTTATTTGTGCAAAGTTTAGGTTTGCCAAGTTTACGATAATGAATAAAACATGATAAAATATAACCATATAACATATTGTGGTCAACACCAAAGGGATACAAGTCATGAAAATTAATTTATTTGCTATTTCAAGTAAAGGCATTTCACAATAAAGTCCTTACAATGTTCACAATTATACAACAGTGAAATATTTACAGGCAACAGAATTTGAACGGTAAGAGAACCAACTCAAAATGATAAGACCAAAAGACAACATAACATTCACGACAATATGGCTCACAGAAAAAGAAAAGAAAAAAAAACTGGTATTTTTATAGTCAGAAATAAAAGCAGGATCTCAGAAACCGGCATGTTGATAAATGTGCTCCAAAGCATAAAACTACTGGCATTCTGAAGGACTGATGCATTAAGAGCACTCACTGGGTGGGCTCTCCGTTATTTAGAGTCGTGGGCTTCTTGGAGGAACACTGGAGGACCCAGGGGTGGGACAGGACGCCCTGGATGGGAAGTCTCTGCATGGGATTGTGCTTGAGCAACCGGGCAACCAAATCCTTTGCTTGAGCACTGATGGGGGGATTTGCAGGGTAAGTGTACTCCACCTGGGGAAAAAAAATAATAATATTGATGAGACAAGTTGTAGTGCCACAGCCAAACTACAAAATCTTACTGCAGATCTCAACTGTTATTATAATAGGAGGTCAGAAAATGACAGAAGAGAAGGAAAAGAAGCAACCTCAAATTACCATTTTCAATATTCCTAAATTGGTTAAATTATTACGGTAGCTCAAGATAGTGTTGCCAACTTGTCTAATAAGATCGGAAAAATCAGTGTTTTAACAGAACTAACGTAAATTTAACAGGCAGGACCTGAGGCTTATAAAGCATCTTCCTGAAACTGATGACAAAATTATAAACAAACAAAAAAATATAAAATGTCAGAGCCTCTCTCTCTCACATAGAGCACGCAGCATTTAGCCGCTTTCCAAATCCCAATGCCAAAAATAAACTCCAGTACTCAAGATTCAGCCAAGAGACACAGACAGTTGAACAGTGGTAAAATAGAGAGCAAGGAGAACGTTTCAACTAATTATTTTCTCAATTGTCAGAGATTGTGAGATCAGACACATACAGGACTGTCTCAGAAAATTAGAATATTGTGATAAAGTTCTTTATTTTCTGTAATGCAATTAAAAAAACTAAGATGTCATACATGCTGGATTCATTACAAATCAACTGAAATATTGCAAGCCTTTTATTATTTTAATATTTCTGATTATGGCTTACAGTTTAAGATTAAGATTCCCAGAATATTCTAATTTTTTTAGATAGGATATTTGAGTTTTCTTAAGCTGTAAGCCATGATCAGCAATATTAAAATAATATAAGGCTTGCAATATTTCAGTTGATTTGTAATGAATCCAGAATGTATGACATTTTTGTTTTTGTAATTGCATTACAAAAAAAATCACAATATTCTAATTTTCTGAGACAGTCCTGTACAATCCAAGAGCTTGGAGCACAAAAGACAAAATCAGGACGGTAAGGAATTCAATAAATCCAGGAATTTCATGCCATGTTTCTATTCCAATTGAGTGGCATACCCTTGAAATCCTGTGGTAAGTCTCATCATGTGTTTTTGCTTCAAATGGAGGTTTTCCAACCAAGAACTCGTAGCAAAGGACACCCAGACTCCACAGATCCACTTTTTCATCATGCGTTTTCCCCTCAATCATCTCGGGAGGCAGGTAGTCCAGGGTTCCACACAGAGTTGACCTCCTGTAGGGAATTGACACAATATAGGTCAAGTATAACGCACTATCATGTCAGCAGACTGAAGTCAAACAAAAGAACTGTGGGGGCTAGATTAGGGATACGAACATACCTGGAAGAGGGAGTGTGAACAGACCACCCAAAGTCAGCAATCTTTAGCTCCCCATTGGCTCCCAGTAGCAGGTTTTCTGGTTTAATGTCTCTGTGAATCACCTTCTTGGTGTGGCAATAGTTGAGGGCGTCTGCCAGCTCCATGATGTACTAGCACCGGACATGAAGCACAAAGCATTTCTCTTTTCAATGTTCAATCTTGTCAGAGTTTTTAAACATTCAAGTACTTCAAGAAAGAACACTACAAGCTGAACTTTTATTTCTTCTTTTTTTTTTGTGGAGATCCCATTCACTTCTAATACTCAAACTCAAAATTCTTTCAGAATATGACATTAATATTCATCAGATATGTGTGTTTTTATACAAACGTGTGTTTTTGCCTTTTTCTTTACCACTATCGTTTAGTAATTTTTTCAAATATAATTCTCAAATACATTCATATAATATTAAATGTTAATCATCTTCATCTTCCTTTTTATAAAACTAAACACAGCCAGTTTTCCCTCAGATATCGTGGTGTTACAGATATGGAACTCCAAATCTCACATTATCAAAAGCTGTGCTTCTCTAGAGATTTTTAAAAGAAATTTATCATCTCATTTAATTCACATTTAAAAATTGTCACAAGTTTTCTTTGTTGATTTTTTTTTGTGGATTATTTTTTGTGTTGATGATCTGTAACTATGTAGTCTAACCTTCTTAGTTTTTTGTTTTCGTCTTGTTGTGTTTTTTTGTAATTACTGTTTTACTTCCTAAATTGAGGGGAGGTTCCGCTGCATAAGCCTGTTGGCTTTTTGACCTCTCCTGTCACATTTGTTTTACTTTTTTGATTGTAAGTGTTACTTTTATTGTGTGCAAACTAATAAAAATTAAAAAAATTTAAATTAATATATTGGAATTGTTTAAACTGTTCATTTATTGTTAAAGTTGGAGATGGGGTTCCACTTACGGTGGCACTTCTATCTTCAGGAAAACATCCACAGCGCTGCAGCTCACTGAAGAGCTCTCCTTTGGGCGCAAACTCAAGGATGAGATACACACGAGAAGTATCATGAAAGTACCCATAGAGGCGCAGGATATTAGGATGCCTGTGGAGCACGAATGCAGAGGATTATTGTACAAACAATTTTAAACAGAGCAAAACCTTATAAGATAAGAAGACACCTATTAAACAATGGCTAACAAGCTTCTCACAGAAGAAAAGATGAGGCTATAGATATACCCAAAGTAAAAAGGTTTTAGGCATAACCTCATACCTGGTGCTGAAAAATAAGATCATTTGGGGCAATATATATGACAGTATCAACCCTTACATATTTCAGACATGGTTTAAGAAATGGGTTTGAACTACAAATGGATGAAAACAAGGAAAGCACAGATTTTCCTGACTTTGTTACTCTGCATAACACGGCACATTAGATCAGCCAAAGGGGACAAATAATGGTTAAAAATTACAGTTGGCGGCTATAAACAAATCATCTATTACACATCGGACTTGCATTGTGACCCATTCAAGTAGGGATGAGACTTGTACTGCATAAACATCAAACCAACATAATAATACAAGTTCACTTTCATTTGACAACTTACTTTGAGCAGTTTTAAAAAGAAATTACCGGTAGTTTATCAACCGTAACAAACTCAATCCGACCATTACTGTCAATGTACTGCACAATGCTTATATTACCCATCTTATGGTCAGCAGTGGCTGTTGTCATCTAACGTCAATGACTCAGTTAAGAGCTCAAAAAAAAAAAAATACATATCACAACTGTGCTATAGTTGCTGCAGTCTAATTAAAATAAACCTTAAATGTATGGGAGAAGAATAGACAGATGTTGAATTTACCTCTATCTCTATCAAGGGCAACAAAAATAACTACTGTCTGTGATTTTCTGCCAGTAAAAATGGACAAGGGTTTCTTTAGATGGGCGGGGAAGGGCCTCAACACAATAAATCAATTATTCGAAGGAATGACTCTCAGGGCTTTCTCACAACTTCAGGCAAAATATGGTATTGATTCTAAGGATTTATTTAGATATTTTCAAATTCGACATTATCTGACGACGCACAAAGAGTGGGAAAAAAATCAAAGAATTCCCTTCTAATTTTTAAAAATATGCGATTGAGATAGCGGAGAAAAAAATGAACACTAAAAACACTATCTTGTCTATACGGTAGGATTCGTATGGACACATCAGTAGATACGCTGGATGTGAAAGGTAAATGGGAATTGGAAGCTAATGCCATAATTGCTGCTGAGGAGTGGGAGAATTCTTGGGTACCCTGGCAGAAATGTTTAAGCAGCCCAACTTGGAGAGAATTTAGCTGGAAGTTGAAAATGAGATATTTTAAAACTCCTTTTGTGATATATGATAATAATTGTGCCCCCCTTTGTTGGAGGGGTTGTGGCATGATAGGAGACTTCTCTCACATTTTTTGGGATTGCCCTAAATTGCAAAAATTCTGGGAGATTGTGAAGCGACAGATAAGTGAGATTTTGAATTTAAACAGACCAATAGAACCACAGCAACTAATTTTGGGTACTGTTCTGTTAACAGATTTAGGGAAAAATTGCACGTCTTTGCTCAGGGCGCTTTTGTTAATTGCACATAAAATGATCAAAGTAAATTGGCTTAAGCCTCATCCACCCACACTGGACCAGTGGATCCAAAGACTTAAGGATGTAAACTGTGTGGAACACATAACGGCAAAGCTTCGACTCCAGATGGACTTGTATCTTACGAAATGGACACCTGTTAGAATGTATTTAGAGAAGTGAGAATATAGTCTCTGTGCAACTGGGCTAGTTGAATTTTCCTCTTTTTTTCCTTTCTTTAGTATTCTGAAATAAGTGGACTTATGAACAATATCCTTTCACCTCATGGCAATTTGATTGTCTATTTGATACAATGTCATTTTGATACCAAGCTGTGTATTTGTACCTGTCATACTGTGTGAGACTCAAGGAACTGGTTCTAATAAATGTTAAAAAAATAAAAATAAAAAATAAACCTGAAATAAATTCTCCCTTCATGCAGGCCACCATCTTAGTTTAAACATATTCAATCTGATGTTTATTCACTTGTAAGGTAAGAGTTTACAGTGAGTTCAATTTCAGAATACTTCCAGCCGATATAAACGGATACTATTTTAAACAGCATTTTACCTGAGGTGAGACTGGATCTCCACCTCTCTCCTCAGCTGGTGCTCCACTCCAGCTTTCTCGAGCTGCTTCTTGAACAGCACCTTCAGGGCCAAAATGAATTTGGTTTGTCGCTCTCTGGCCAGGTAGACATTGCCAAACTTGCCCTTCCCGAGGGGGCGGCCAATGTCAAAATTTTCCAAGCTCCATCGCTCCCTGTGTGAGAACAGCACGGCAATGTTACAGCAATCTTGAACTTAACCGCTTACAAATGGCTTTAAGAGTTGTATAAAGAAGTTGCACTCAACATACTTTGATGCAGATGCATCAGACTTGGCAGATTTGTCTAAGAAAAGAAAACAAGCTGTAAGTTTCAGTACTTAAAACAAACTATGGATTAATTTGAAGAGCTAAGAGGCATGCTTACTTGATGCCTTTTCTAACTTTGTGGATTCTGTTGGCTTTTCTGATTCAGGTTTCACGGTGGGAACTTGCATCCTTGGCTGGTTTTGCTGGGAAGCAGGTTTGGAAAGTGGTGCAGGTTTGGAAAGTGGTGCAGGTGTGACATTCTGAGTAATAGGGGGGGCATTCTGGTCTGCAGGATGCGTGGACTTGGCAACCAAAGAGACATGGGATACTGGTTTCTGATGGCTGACAGGCCGCTGAACACGCTGGGGTCCGTTTGACACACCAAGGACCCTCTGATGCTGAGTAGGTGTGACAACAGCCTTCTGAATAATTTGTGAAGACTGAGACACAGGAATCCGCTTTGGTCCATCCCCATTTGACTGGAAACAAAAAGGCATAACTGAAGTTAAAGCCATTTTACATAAATTGGAGGAAGCAATGATAAAATGTGCATGCTATGATTAAGTCACACTGTCACTATATCAATGATTTTGACTATTTTGTGTAGGAAAAAAGAATACTTGCAAATTACCATTTGCTGGGGCAATCTTTGCTCCCTTATTTAAAAATCTACAGATCCTTACTATTTATGACATCAACAGTTACCAAATATGCATTTTTCTTTACAAGATATTTTCCTCAGAAGGAAATGTTCCTGAGCACTTTAGGTCATACTTCGCTACAAACTCTCAATTTAATTCCTACTCAACACGGCAGGCCCTCGCCCTACATCCATCCGCCGAAATGTCTGGAATCTAGAAGCCAATTTTTGTTTAGGTTTAGAGGTGTCAAAGTCTGGAATAGTTGGTACCATATTGCAAACAATTGTAGGTCCCTATCCATTTTCAAAAGTCGCTCAAGAGAGCATTTAATTCAACAATGTAGTCAAGAAAGCTCTTGCTTTTCCCACTGTTAATGTTCTTTTGTACTTCATATTCTGTGTTGCCACTTGTTCAGCATAATATTCATATTTTCATGATCATGTGATCATAGGTCTACAGTAATTTTGTATTTTCATTCATGTTCTGCATGCAATTTTTATGATGTATTATTTATTTTTATTTTATGATTTTGTATCCTCATAACTTTATTGTTAAATGTTATTAGGTGGGGGCTCCTTATAAGCCTACTGGCTTGCTCGCTCCTCCCTGCACATTTTCTTTTAACTGCACTTATTTGTGTGTGTCTTATTTTTTATTGTATGTGCTAAATAAACTAAACTAAACTAATCTTAACCATGTCAGTTTTAAGTGTGCCAGAGTGGACTTTGTTTTGGTCCCTTCTTCACAAGCTGGGTAAATACAAATAATCTTACTTTGAAAAGGAGGAAAAACATATATTTCTGTTGTGGTGAGAGCATAACTTTTGTTTTAGCCACTACCCGTGGAAACATTTGTCAATGTACCAAAGTTATATAAACTTCTGAATTTAGTATATGTGGTTCTTTAAGATACTGTTGTTATTTCATATTTACAGAAGCAAAAAGCAGAACACGTCCACTGCAGTAGGCCTATACAGGACTGTCTCAGAAAATTAGAATATTGTGATAAAGTTCTTTATTTTCTGTAATGCAATTAAAAAAACAAAAATGTCATACATTCTGGATTCATTACAAATCAACTGAAATATTGCAAGCCTTTTATTATTTTAATATTGCTGATTATGGCTTACAGTTTAAGATTAAGATTCCCAGAATATTCAATTTTTTTTAGATAGGATATTTAAGTTTTCTTAAGCTGTAAGCCATGATCAGCAATATTAAAATAATAAAAGGCTTGCAATATTTCAGTTGATTTGTAATGAATCCAGAATGTATGACATTTTTGCATTACAGAAAATAAAGGACTTTATCACAATATTCTAATTTTCTGAGACAGTCCTGTAAAAAGCACCCCCACAACTGAAAGTTGTGACTAAAACTTTGCTGTAACATTGTAAATTACCTTTATTTCAGGCCTCTGAAGTTTCATACCCTTATTTCCTTTGAAGTTTCCTGAAGGATCCATATTCTGGGGAGGAAAAAAAGAGGAAAACAAAGAAAAACAGATATCCTGGTCAAACAAATCTGTTCATGTAAACCACTTTACTGTGTTGCTAAAGTCTGGTATTACTGCAATAGAATAGACAAACGCAGTCATTAATTGTCAGCTTATAAATTATAAGAATTTGGGCTGGTTTATGGTACTAATAGCTATTATACAGGGTTGCAACATTAAATCATCACACTTTTATGGTTGTTAAGGTTCGTAGACAATAGCTTATTAGCTTAGCAGCAACAGTACCGAAGTTACCATGGAATTATATTCACTTCTGTTTCTATAAGTTAAAACGTTAGTCATGAGATGACACTTACCTAAATATAGTATTGCACCGTCACCCAGAGTTCCAACTATCCTAATTTTACCAGGATTAAAGCAGCTCTCAGCTTGTGTTAGCAGCGTCGGCCGGTTACGAAAGCTGCATTTTCTGTTTAACTACATTCAAAACTAATATCGACGCGCTGCAGAGTGGTAATTTAAAAACAAAAAAACTTTACAATGAACGTTTTGATAGCTGGGGTGTCGTAAATACTAGTCACACAATCCCAACCACGTTACATAAATATACGAACTCTGACTTTAAACATGACTGAACGTGAAAACTGCCTGTTCGATTTCAAACGTCCTCCTGTGGTGAATCCAGGGCTCTGATTGGCTGAGAGAATGCTCCGCACTCAAACACGATTGGCTGGCTGAAAAGATCCGGCGGATGTAGAATTGCGTCATGTACAAAACCCTTTTATGACAAAAATCCACTAATATCTTAAAATACTTCACAGATGTTATACAGTCAAGACCCTTCTTGTAAAATACAAGATTAATGTTGATATACTCTGTTCCTTTTGTAGCAGTATGGAGGAAACCATAGCCTATGTCATTTATTTTGGGATTGTACCTACTCTCATGTCTTTTGGATTGATCTAAATAATTTCATAAAGAACAAAATTGACTATTCTTGTAAACTGAACATCCAACATGTTTTATTTGGTCTGTCACAAAATGAGGAAATAAGTTCAGATAAATTATATGTTATCAACCTTCTAATACTATTTGCTAAATTTCATATTCATTGTACCAAATTTGCACACCAACGCCCGAATTTTATAGTATTTAAAGCACTTTTTTCATCCTATTTAAAATCTTTGAAAGAAAGTATGAATCCAAAAGCCAGCAAAACTAGAAGACTGTGTGAAGAATACCACTTAATATAAATCTTGTATCTCGAGCTTCTTTATTTTTTTTATTTTTATTTTTTGTTTCTTTACTTTATTGTTTTTCATGGATATGTAAATTCGAAATGTGAAATATTCTATATTTGTGTATATACATTTTGTCCTACAGTGATGTAACATTTTCCTGTGCATATATTTCAATAAAAAACAAAAAATAAATAAATAAATAAAAAATCCACTAATATCTGACTCAGAACTCCTAGACAAGTATAGTATTCCTATACCACCAAAGGAATACGCTTTAGTTTTTGATGCTATACCTTCTGGTGTCATAATAATTCTTAGGAATTCATTTGAACTGACTTTACTGCCATTGGATCCTGCTGTTACTAGTGTTGGTCCTCTAAAAAGAGCAATAACAACCGTGATATACGTGCCTTCAAAGAGAAGTAGTCTCTGTTCCAAATGTAGTCTCTTACTGGAATAACTTCACTTCAGATCTGAACTGGAAGAAAATGTGGTGTTTGCCCTCTAAATATCTGATTATAAATAAGGATAAAGAAGTGACTCTGAAAATGATTCATCGTTTTTATCCTTGCAAGGTATTTCTACAAAGATACAAAAAGGAAATTGATGTGGTCTGCTCATTTTGTAAACTGTCTGCAGAAGACTTATGTCATTTATTTTGGTCTTGTCCCATCTCATGTATTTTTTGGCAAGATATCTGTTCACTAATTTCACAACATATTGACTCTGATTTCTCCCTTTCATATGAAAATGTATTGTTTGGATTCTTTTCTTACACCTCTAGCAAAGCAAATCAATTTTACATCATAAATTTAATTTTGTTACTTGCAAAATTTCATATTCACAAATCTAAATTCTCTGATCACATATCATGTTTCTATGAAAGAGTTTCTGGAAAAAAATTGAAGAATTTTTTGACGTAAAAACTAATAATGTAATTAAATTAGAAGCTAAAGATATCTTACTATATTATGAAAACCAAATTTACAAAATTCAACAACTGTTTAACTTAATAATAGGATCCTGTTCGTGGACTTCAGCTCTGCCTTTAACACGATCATCCCATCTCTGCTCCAGGACAAGCTCTCCCAGCTGAACGTGCTGACTCCACCTGCAGGTGGATCACCGACTTCCTGTCTGACAGGAAGCAGTGGGTGAAGCTGGGGAAACATGTCTCTGACCCTCGGACCATCAGCACCGGATCCCCTCAAGGCTGCGTTCTCTCCCCTCTACTCTTCTCCCTGTACACAAACAGCTGCACCTCCAGTCATCAGTCCATCAAGCTCCTGAAGTTTGCGGACGACACCACCCTCATTGGACTCATCTCTGATGGTGATGAGTCCGCCTACAGGTGGGAGGTGGACCAGCTGGTGACCTGGTGCGGTCATAACAACCTAGAGCTCAACGCTCTAAAGACAGTGGAGATGATAGTGGACTACAGGAGGAACGCAGCCCTGCCTGCCCCCCTCACCCTGTGTGACTCCCCAGCAGACACTGTGGAGTCCTACCGCTTCCTGGGGACCATCATATCCCAGGACCTCAAGTGGGAGCTGAACATCACCTCCCTCACCAAAAAAGCACAGCAGAAGATGTACTTCCTGCGGCAGCTGAAGAAATTCAACCTGCCAAAGACAATGATGGTGCAGTTTTACAGAGCCATCATTGAGTCCATCCTCACCTCCTCCATCACCGTCTGGTACGCTGCTGCCACTGTGAAAGACAGGAGCAGCTGCAGCGTATCATCCGCTCTGCAGAGAAGGTGATTGGCTGCAATCTTCCATCTCTCCAGGACCTGTGTGGCAGGTCGGGTGTTGCTCTGCTCCACCCCCTCCCACTCAATCAGCATCACAGGTGCTTGATTGTTCATTTGGCATCACCTGTTAAGTACTGCACTCCTGCAGGTTGCATCCTCTCCCTGGAAAGGACCTGTGTCGGCTTGCTCCAGTTGTTGGCGTGCTCTGTTAGCTTGGTCTTGGCATGATTGTGTGGTCATTCGCAAGGTAAGTGTAGGTGTGTCAACGTTGTGCCACGTGGTGGCACATTATGGTGTAACAACCACCGTGATTTTGTTCTCAGTGTTGGCCGTGTCAGTTGGGTTGCAGCTGGAGGAAGTGTGGTGTCCCCTCTCTGCTGTTTTGCAGACTGGGACTGGATCGTGAGCGTTAAAGCTCTCTTTATCGGTATGCATGCTCTTTTTATTCATCTCTGTTGGCTATAGTAGCCCTGTGCTAACAGCTTTTGCCCTCTGCTCTGTCCTGCTGTAGCTGTGGAATCTGCAGAAGTTTTATCTCCTCCTGCGCTCCTAGGATCCACTGCACAGCTTATTGCTGACCATCGCAGCCATCCAAGTCAAACCTCCGCGGCCTCCAGCCTTGGTGCAGCCGCTTGTTTTCACTCCGTTTTCACTCAGTTTTCACTCTGACTTCCTCGCCATTGTTTTAATTCTGGTTACGGCTCTCCACGCAGCATCGGACGGAAGCCCCACCGCAATTGTTGTGTTTCTTTGTTTGTTGGTTTATTTCTTTTTGTTTGTTTTTGGCTAATTATTCATTCGCTTTCTGGTTCCTCCTTGGGCCAGCTGTTTAGAGCATTTTTCTTTCTGTTTATTTATTTTCTTTTTTTTGAGTCACATCTGGTTATGTTTTAGTTTTTGGTTACATGTCTGATTTTGTTATTTAGCTATGGGTTGCCACCCATAGCTGAGTTAGTATTTAAGTATTTCTGTTTACCTTAAAACAATTTTGTATACTTTATGTTGGTCTGCATGTGGGTGTGAATGTTGTGAGAGTGTTTTAGAATAGGCTATTTTAAATATTTGTATAATCCAACCCTTGAGTGTCACTTCCCCTAATTTTGTTTCTTTTCCCCCTGGACAGGAGCTGGGTAGTGCGTGGCAGACTCCCTGGTGGTGGTCCCCATCTCACATCCCTTAAGTTGCTGTGGCACGTGGTGGTTTGGTTTGTAGTGTTGTGTGTTTTAAGTTTCTTTAATCTGTCCGCCTCCCTGAGTTTGGCCCTGCTCCCCTTTTTTTGTTTATTTTCCCCTTAAACTACTGGTTTTAGCAGACACTCGGGTTGAAAAGAACATGTTCATTTTAAACTATTGTTAAATAAAAGTAATTTATATATCTTTGGAAGTCCGTCTCATGTACTCTTTTAATTTAGTGTAACGAATCTGTGTGACCTCATAGTAGACCGAGTCGAGTTTATTTCCTGGGGTGCAATTCCCCAGGTGGCGTTGTTGGACAACTTCCTCCTCTGCACCACGTCTCGCCACAAATTGGCGTTGTTGGCAGGATACACTGTTGGAGGACAGAGACGTGACTTCCTTTTTTTTTTTTGTTTATTAGGGTGAAATTGTTTTTTTGGTGCGTGGCAGACGGAGTGAAGACGGAGCGGCAGCATCTTTCTCTTCTTTTCCTTTTTGCCAGTGGTAACACAGGTCTCCATTTTGAAAATAGTGGGTGTGGTCTCCGCGGTTTGCCATGGAGGAAGAACTTCAGGAGCTTAGGGAGCTGGTGGCACAGCTTAAAGCAGACAATGAGCAGCTGTCTCGAGCGAGGGATGCTTCTCAGGCCAGTTCCAGCAGAACGGATCCCGCTTCTGTCACTTCAGGTGCTCCTCCAGCTGCAAGTACTAGCGCCACGGCCACTGAACGGTTGGTTGTTATACCTAGAGATCGCAGGTGTCCCATGTTTAACGGCAGAACGGGTATAGGCATAGTTGAGTGGAAGGAAGAAGTACAGGCATGTACACGGGCACGCCACTTCTCTGTTCGTGATCGGGCCTTTTTCATTTTTGACCATCTAGAAGGGGAAGCCAGAGAGGAGATCAAATATCGCCCCCGTGTGGAGAGGGAAGACCCAGACAAGGTTTTAGCTATCTTGACTGAGCTTTTTGGCTGTGTTCAGTCATACGTAACACTGCAGCAATCTTTCTTCTCTCGAAAGCAGCAGGAAGGGGAGACGCTGTTGGAGTTCTCCCTGGCTCTGATGGCCCTGATGGAGCGTGTCAGACATTCTGCACCAGATGACTTGCCAAATGCTGAAATTTTTCTTCGCGACCAGTTCATAGAGCATGTGCTAGATGGTGCCCTTCGCAGGGAATTGAAGCAGTACGTTCGCCGCCATCCCACTGCTTCTTTGCTTGAGACACGTGGAGAGGCCATTAGATGGGAGAGGGAAGGGTCTCCAAGGGAGGCTAGGGAACGTAGCCACTCTCTCCCTTCGGCCTATGGTCTTCAGTATGGGGTCCAGGGTAGCTCTCGCCCCGCCCCACTTGTCTCACCCCATGATTCAGAGTTGAGTGAAGTGAAGATGCTCTTGAAGCGTCAGCAGGAACAGCTTGACCAGTTGACTCGGACCATGGCTTCGTTTCAGGCTCGTCCCTTTCCAGCACGGCCTCCTCGCAACGGTCCTGTGATCTGCCGACGGTGTCAACAGCCAGGTCACTATGCCAGTGATTGTGATGGGGAGCGGGTCCCCCCCATCCCCGTACTGGTTCTGCCACTGGTCGGTCTCTTACTGTGGCTGGGTCTTCGCGCTTTGCACCCCAGTCGGAAAACTGAAGCCCACTGAGCTGAGGAGCCAAAGCTCAGATGGGGAGGTTGGAGGCTCGCAACAAGACCTCATCGGTCGAATAATGGCGCCCTGCCCACATATCGATGTTCTGATGGGTGGGACCACTGTCTCGTGCTTGTTGGACAGCGGGTCCATGGTGTCCACGATTCCTGAAAGTTTCTTTGTTGAACATTTTGCACCATGGGGCCAAGAGCGCCTTCAGTCTTGTAATTGGCTACAGCTACGAGCAGCCAACGGTCTTTGTATTCCTTACATTGGCTATTTAGAGCTGGATGTCACTTTGTGTGGGAAGGTGGTCCCTGGTTGTGGGGTCTTAGTGGTAAAAGACCCTCCCGGTGCTGCATCTGTTGCCCCTGGGATTTTGGGGAGCAACATCATCCGTCGATGTTATCGGGAACTCTTCGAGGTCTACGGTCCTGCTCTTTTCGATGCTCCCTCAGTGGTTCAAGCTCCAGTGCCTGTCCTTGAAGCTTTACAACGGTGCCATCAGGCCACCACAGAACCCCAGAGGAACCTCAAGGGTTTCGCCAGGGTCCGCGGTAGATGGGCGGTACGCATACCTGGTGGGGTAATGAAGCTTGTGGCCGCCACTTGTCCAGAACAGCTGGTTGGTCAGGCTGTGCTGTTTGAACCAACAGAGTCCCGCCTACCTGCAGGGTTATTGGTGTCTCCTTGCCTTGTCCAAGTAATTCGTGGTACAGCTTATGTCCCAGTGGTCAATGTGGGAACGACTGATGTCCTCCTTTACCGACGCACTGGTATTGGTTCCTTGAGTAGGGCCCAGGTTGTCAGCTTACCTGCTGGTGTGACAGAGGTGAAGCCCACTACAGCTTCAATCTCATTGCAGGCAGCTTCTGGTGTGGCACCGGGCGGCGTCCAAGCCATGGACCTGTCTGCTTTGACAGAACAAGAACAGATGGGTGTACATGCTTTGTTGCAGAGGTATCAGTCAGTTTTCTCGAACCATGAAGGCGACTTGGGTTGTACTAACCTCATTTCGCACGAAATCCCCTTGCTTGACGAGGCTCCAGTGAGACAGCGGTACCGAAGAATCCCCCCCTCGGAGTATGAGGAGGTGAAGGCTCACATTGATCAGTTGCTCGAAGCCAAAGTGATCCGGGAAAGCAACAGCCCCTTTGCTTCTCCCATTGTCCTTGTCCGTAAAAAGGATCGTAGTCTCCGCATGTGCGTTGACTACCGCCTACTTAATAGAAAAACACGGAAGGACGCATTCCCTCTACCTCGCATTGAGGAGAGCCTTGATTCACTTGCCGGAGCTTGCTGGTTTACCACTCTTGACTTGGCGAGTGGCTATAATCAGGTCCCTGTTGCTGAGCAAGACAAGCCGAAGACCGCCTTTTGTACACCTTTCGGGCTCTTTGAATGGAACAGGATGCCATTTGGCTTGTGCAATGCGCCAAGCACTTTTCAAAGGCTCATGCAGAGGATGTTTGGAGATCAACAGTGCCAGTCCCTGCTCTTGTACTTAGATGATATTGTTGTCTTTTCTTCTTCTGTTTCACAACACTTGCAGCGACTGGAAGTGGTCCTCAGTCGGCTGCAGAGAGAGGGTTTGAAGGTGAAACTTGAGAAATGTGCCTTTTTTCAAAAAGAGGTTCGCTACCTGGGGCATATCATCTCCAATCAAGGAGTTTCCACAGACCCTGCCAAGATTGAGGCTGTGGCGAAATGGCAGCGGCCCCGCCATGTGTCAGAGCTGCGCTCGTTCTTGGGGTTTGCTAGCTATTACAGGCGGTTTGTGGAGGGGTTCGCTAAGCTGGCGGGCCCTTTGCATCAGTTGGTGGCAAAACTCGCAGGTACCAAGTCAAAGCGAGGATCTGGGCAGGATCTGAGCTCTGCATGGACACCCCAGTGCGAGCAAAGTTTTGAAGCCTTAAAGGCAAAGTTGGTTTCAGCCCCAGTGTTGGCTTATGCCGATTTTTCACGTCCATTCATTTTGGAAACTGATGCAAGTTACAGTGGCCTTGGCGCCGTCCTTTCACAGGAGACTGATGATGGTATTCGACCGGTTGCTTACGCAAGTAGAGGGCTTCGACCCACAGAACGCAACATGGAAAATTACAGTTCGATGAAGCTGGAGTTCCTTGCACTTAAATGGGCAATGGGAGAGGAGTTCCGGGAGTATTTGTTGGGGCACAAATGTGTGGTTTTCACAGACAACAATCCGTTGAGCTACCTCAGTTCAGCTAAGTTGGGAGCCACAGAGCAGAGGTGGGCCTCCCAACTTGCTGTCTTTGATTTTGAGGTCGGGTATCGCTCCGGACGCATCAGCAGGAATGCTGATGCGCTCTCCCGCCAGTATTTATCGGGGTCTAGCTTGGCTGAACATGTCTTACCGGGCACTTCAGTTCCATCATTCTCTCAGCCAGCTGCAGTCTCCGCCCCAGTGGTACCTGCTGCCCAGGCGATGGTGTCTGTCTTCCGGAGTCATTCTCCAGCGGACCTTCGTTATTTGCAAGAGGTGGATCCTCTTTTGTGTGATCACGTTCTGCCCTTTTGGAAGAGGCGGGCTAAGCCTACTTTTGAAGAAAGGAAACAACTTCCCGCTTCTGCTTTGACGCTCCTAAAACAGTGGGACCGCTTGGTTGAACGGGAGGGCGTGCTGTACCGCCGGACCTTCCGTTCGGACGGAGGTGAAGAATGCTTCCAGCTTGTTTTACCTGCTGTCCTTAAAAAGGAGATCCTTACCCAGTTGCACCAAGACCATGGCCATCAGGGTATTGAGCGTACCACGGAATTGGTGCGGCAACGCTGTTACTGGCCAGGGATGTCCGTTGACATCAAACAGTGGGTCCAGACATGTGAGCGTTGCCAAGTTGCTAAAGATTCAGGGTCAGTGCCCCATAGTTTTATGGGCCATGTTCTGGCGTCTCGGCCGAACGAGATTGTCGCCATCGACTTCACGTTGTTGGAACCTTCACGGAACGGGTTGGAAAATGTCTTGGTAATGACCGATGTGTTCAGTAAATACACAGTGGCAATTCCAACACGAGATCAGCAGGCAGCGACTGTGGCTCGAGTCCTGCTGACCGAATGGTTTTTTCGGTTTGGTGTGCCAAATCGCATTCATTCCGATCAGGGTCGGAACTTTGAGAGTTCCCTGATCCAACAACTGTGCCGCTTGTACGAGGTTGATAAATCACGAACCACTCCCTACCATCCGGCCGGCAACGGGCAGTGTGAACGTTTTAACAGAACTCTCCATGACCTCTTGCGGACTCTACCAGTCTCCCGGAAGCGGGATTGGGTTTCTTGTCTCCCACAAGTATTGTTTTGTTATAACACTACGCCACATCAAAGTACAGGAGAGTCTCCTTTCTTTTTGATGTTCGGTCGGGAACCTAGGCTCCCTGTGGACTTCCTTTTGGGCCGAGTCCAGGATGCTGAGCCAGGGGAAGTACAGGACTGGATGACCGAACATCAGGCGAGGCTCAAGGTTGCATTTGAGAATGCTCGTGGTAGGCTGTTGGCGGCTGCAGGTCGACGAAAAGAGCGACACGACCAGCATGTTCGAGAGGCTCCTTTGCAGGTGGGCCAGCACGTCTACCTCCGAGATCTTGGTGTTAGGGGTCGACACAAGCTTCATGACAAATGGAGCTCCGTCCCCTACCAGGTGCTGAAAGCCCCACCCAGAGATGGGGCAGTTTACACCATTGCCCCTGTGGAAGAGTTGCATAGGGCTCGGCAGGTGCACCGAGACATGCTGAAGCCCCTGGTCGTGTCTGGTACCCATCTTCCTAGGGTGCCGCTTCCACCAGCTTTGGCAGCGCCTGCAGCCTCCCCAGGTTCACCTGAAGGTGGTGAACTATGGTTTTTGGTCCGTGACACTGTTTCACCCTCTGCCACCGAGGCGCCAGCCCATCCCTGTCGTACAGGGCCAGCTGTGATGACATCAAGTATTGAGCCTAATCCTGGCACCACTACAGAACCAGAACATCTTCGCTCTGTGTCCCTTCCCTCTACTGGTCAGTCCAGTCCTCCTCAGTCAGTCTTGCGTCGAACCGGCCGTTCCACCGCCGGTCAACACCCCAATGTTCATCGCCTTCCCCAGTCTGTTGGCACTAGGGGTAACGCAGTGCCTGAACCTTCACAGCCAGTGGTAAATTCGCAGTCTGTTCTGTTTAGGCCTTGGTCCTAGTTTGGTGTATTTCCAAGTGTAGTCCGTCGTCGGGGCGACGACGAAGAAAGCGGGGGTGGAATGTGGCAGGTCGGGTGTTGCTCTGCTCCACCCCCTCCCACTCAATCAGCATCACAGGTGCTTGATTGTTCATTTGGCATCACCTGTTAAGTACTGCACTCCTGCAGGTTGCATCCTCTCCCTGGAAAGGACCTGTGTCGGCTTGCTCCAGTTGTTGGCGTGCTCTGTTAGCTTGGTCTTGGCATGATTGTGTGGTCATTCGCAAGGTAAGTGTAGGTGTGTCAACGTTGTGCCACGTGGTGGCACATTATGGTGTAACAACCACCGTGATTTTGTTCTCAGTGTTGGCCGTGTCAGTTGGGTTGCAGCTGGAGGAAGTGTGGTGTCCCCTCTCTGCTGTTTTGCAGACTGGGACTGGATCGTGAGCGTTAAAGCTCTCTTTATCGGTATGCATGCTCTTTTTATTCATCTCTGTTGGCTATAGTAGCCCTGTGCTAACAGCTTTTGCCCTCTGCTCTGTCCTGCTGTAGCTGTGGAATCTGCAGAAGTTTTCTCTCCTCCTGCGCTCCTAGGATCCACTGCACAGCTTATTGCTGACCATCGCAGCCATCCAAGTCAAACCTCCGCGGCCTCCAGCCTTGGTGCAGCCGCTTCGTTTTCACTCCGTTTTCACTCAGTTTTCACTCTGACTTCCTCGCCATTGTTTTAATTCTGGTTACGGCTCTCCACGCAGCATCGGACGGAAGCCCCACCGCAATTGTTGTGTTTCTTTGTTTGTTGGTTTATTTCTTTTTGTTTGTTTTTGGCTAATTATTCATTCGCTTTCTGGTTCCTCCTTGGGCCAGCTGTTTAGAGCATTTTTCTTTCTGTTTATTTATTTTCTTTTTTTTGAGTCACATCTGGTTATGTTTAGTTTTTGGTTACATGTCTGATTTTGTTATTTAGCTATGGGTTGCCACCCATAGCTGAGTTAGTATTTAAGTATTTCTGTTTACCTTAAAACAATTTTGTATACTTTATGTTGGTCTGCATGTGGGTGTGAATGTTGTGAGAGTGTTTTAGAATAGGCTATTTTAAATATTTGTATAATCCAACCCTTGAGTGTCACTTCCCCTAATTTTGTTTCTTTTCCCCCTGGACAGGAGCTGGGTAGTGCGTGGCAGACTCCCTGGTGGTGGTCCCCATCTCACATCCCTTAAGTTGCTGTGGCACGTGGTGGTTTGGTTTGTAGTGTTGTGTGTTTTAAGTTTCTTTAATCTGTCCGCCTCCCTGAGTTTGGCCCTGCTCCCCTTTTTTTGTTTATTTTCCCCTTAAACTACTGGTTTTAGCAGACACTCGGGTTGAAAAGAACATGTTCATTTTAAACTATTGTTAAATAAAAGTAATTTATATATCTTTGGAAGTCCGTCTCATGTACTCTTTTAATTTAGTGTAACGAATCTGTGTGACCTCATAGTAGACCGAGTCGAGTTTATTTCCTGGGGTGCAATTCCCCAGGTGGCGTTGTTGGACAACTTCCTCCTCTGCACCACGTCTCGCCACACCTGCACGCCTCCAGGACCCTGAAGCGTGCAGGAAGGATTGCAGCAAATCCCCTCCCACCCCGGACACAAACTGTTTCAGACTCTTCCCTCTGGCAGGAGGCTGCGCTCCATCAGGACCAAAACCTCACGCCATTAAAAACAGTTTTTTCCCGTCTGCAGCTGGACTCATCAACAAGGCCCCGGTCCCCCCTCCCTCCCGTTTACCAAGGACTGCCCCCATCCCACTCTACGTTACATTAACGTAAAGATTCCAACCCTGTAACATTTGTACAGACTCACATCCGGCACTTTAAAAACCCCATATTGTACATTTCTGTTTATATTGTTCATTTCTGTTTATACATTTTATCTGTCATCTGTCATCCTACGTCACTTTTTCTAAAGACTCTTATCCAGCACTTTAAAACCTCATATTGTACATTTCTGTTTATTTCTGTTTATACATTTTATTCTATTCTATCGCTTATTTTATCTCTATATATTTGTTTGTTTTTATATTTTTACTTTTATTGTATTGCATCAATCACCACAACAAATTCCTTGTGCGTGTTAACAAACTTGGCAATAAACCCCTTTCTGATTCTGATTCTGATTCTTTTGTAAAATTAAACTTTGTAATAAATGTAAAGGCAAAAATCATCAATATTTACCAGGGTTATAATTCGATGTTGACAACACTATGATTTTTTTTTTACATTTTTTCACTAGAAACTGAATAGAATAGAATGGACATGTGGTATGATCTCTGACAGCATTTAAAATTTTAAAAGCTTCTTATAGTGTTCATTATGTAAACTCTTGACTTTAAAAGTAAGAATGATTGTCTCTTTAGTCAAACTTTAAAAGATGACCAAACACTTTGACAGAATAATAATAATAATAATAACAGTAAAAACTTTCACATAGTTAATTATACATCCCTGGAATGGATAAACATATATGTAAAATGTTCTGTTTATTATTTAATATATCAGGCTTAAAGGGTTAAATATTGCAGAATATGTTGATGAAATGACTGTTCTAAAAGAATCCAAACCCTTTGTTTATTTGTTTTAAGGTCAAATTAATTTTCAAAATGACTGACACAGTGCTTCAGGATACCAGGTTAAAATGCTCTTATTTTATTGCCGTTTGTGTTCGACCAGTGAAGTTTCACAGGCACCCAGACAAAACTAAAATAACATTTTTCATGTAGCGTGTGATATCACACTTTTAAAAAGGTCACCAAAGCTCATGACTCACTCATTCAAAACAAAGCATTTTCCTAAATAAATACTCCTGATACAGGTTAAATATATATGTGTGTACATATATATACATACACACATACGTACACACACACACGTGTACACACACACACACACACACATTAAAGAAACTAGTGCAGTACGAGTACGAAGGAAGACCCTCTCAAATACATTGCAATCAGTAAAGCAGTTATATCAGCTTCATGTGTAGCAGCTTTTCTTGGTTCAAATACATTGTTTTCTAACCCAGTGTGAAGACTTTTACAGTGAAAAGAACACCAACAGGATTATGTGCTGATAAAACTGCTCAAGGTCAGGAAACTGGTCTAAGTTCAGCGCATAATTTAAAAATCACATCATACAGATTTATGGCTGTTACAGAAATTGAGCATTTGAGAAGGCCTTCGCGTTACTTCAAAAACATAAATATGGCAAGTACATTGATCCCTTCATTAAATTTAAATACCATAACAAAAATATGTACAACAATCATTTTAGAATCAGGCTTTGGATAATACCTGGTACAGAAATTCTTGATATTACTGAGGTCCCTCATTAAATAATAATAATATTAATACTAATAATATAATGTTGAGATGTCTCTAATGCACAAATAAACTTCACAAGTGGATAACCCATCCATCTAATCTAATGTCTACCTAATGTAGTCTTTTACATGTATATTTCACATACAAAGCATTGATCCCTGTCATGACAAGCCGGTCTCTGCCTTCATATCTCAGTAAAAGCATTCAGATGTCCTGATGCTTCTTGCTGTTTTTTGGTTTTTCTTTTCTATTTTTTGTTTTTGGTGAAGACACAATTCATACAAGAAACAACCTGCTGGCATTCTGAAAGAACAGCTGGCAAAAGGTACGAGTTAGAGGCTGGACGAAAACGCAGTTTCTGCTTTGGCACTTCTTCTGTGTTACTGGTTTATCCAGTGCCTCTGATGGCTTCCGGCAAAAACTAAATGCCTCGAAATCCATTTATGACAGGGGTGTTTAAACTTCTCCCTGAGTATCCTAACCACGCCTCACCCTTGAGTTTCCAGTCACCGCAGGCCCCACCCTGAAAACATTCATCAGAAGCTCCTTATGCTGCATTCTGCTGCCTTGAACATAGGTGTATCTAATGTAGATAAAGTAAATGAGAATACCCTTAAATAATACAGAAACCCCGGTGCACCACAACAGCACCAGGGCATCATAACAGGAGGCTGGTTGTACAGATGTGCAGTGTCTCTCAGACTCAGCTGAGCTAAAGGTGGGTGTCATTTCTCAGTGGTCACAGCAGCCATCGGGGCACGAATGGTCACGCGTGCTGTGGCTGCAAGCTCCTCGATTTCTGCATTCAGTCGCCTGATGACCCATTCCATAGCTTCACGGCCCTGTCGAGAACAACATTAAACATTGAATGAATTGAGCAGAAACAGGAAAACAAGATCAGAGAATGATTAAGAAATCAATCAAAAGGACAGTTTGCCTCACACATTATTTGCTTGATTATCTTAACGTCGACTAAATGAAAAAAGCAACCACATGATGCAGTGATTAGTCTGATGTTCAGAAAAGAGAAGAAAAAAAAGATAAATTCCTCTCTAGGACTTTTAAAAAAGGACGAACACTACTATTTTGGACACGTTTTTATTGTAGCCAATTAAAACTTCATGTATAGATCATGTGTGTCATCACACTCTGTTCCAATAAAAAAATGAAAATCAATAATACAGCATTTTTTCATATTTTTAATGTTCCAAAACTTTGCATGTCAGAACAATACACTTGAAATTCTCATTGAGCATGCTTTTCTGGGAGATTCCATCCACAAAAACCAACTTATGGTATTATAAAAGAAGAAACTGAATTTTAAGGTGCAGACTGTTCTTTTTTGATTAAAAACATGGAAAACCCACAACAAAATACTGCAATGTTTCACATGGAAATGAACCAGTTCAAAGTCTCCAGGCTTTTCTAATTCCTCATTTTCAAAAGACAAACTTAAATTGACTGCTCCGTGTATACAGTGACTGAATGGAACAAATGCTATCATAGATCAAGCAGTTTCCAATTATGATGTTATGCATAATGACAAAAGTTGCCCATTGTGATTGGATATCCACTGTTATGCTGTTCAAAGAAGCTGCTGTAATTCAACTTGGCATAGAGAGTGAATCCGAGGTGCAGAAATCGTGCAAATCCACTGAAAAAGCTTCACTGGCTGCTATACTTTATAGTTTAGTTTTGATTGTCATTTACCCCCTTTTTAAGTGGGATGCAGGCTAATTTGTCAATATTTCAGGATGTCTTAAAGTCCTTTTAAGGATAGTGTTTTTTTGCGCACATTTTTTTTTTTTTTGCCCTATCTGAGACCATAACCTGTTAAGATTTGACAATTTTGGAAGAACATATGCTCTGACAAAACAAATAAATATTTTCTTGTGCAAGACGCTTAAAAAGCTTTCTTTTTTCAAATTGATATATTACCTTTCCAGCATTAGCAGAGATGGAACTGGCCATAACTCCTTCCAGATAACTGCTGAGACTGACCCCTTGCACAGAGATGATTGCTTCTTGAGTCAGTACTGTTCTACAGAGGACACGGTTTGAAGAGGCAGAAAAGACAAAAGTTACCACTTGACGATTTAGAGTGTTTACAAAGATAACTGGGTTTTTCAGGGTGATAACATGTGAGAACATACTTCTCTGGATTTTCAGGATGTGGTTTGTAGGTTAACCTTTCATCCACAGACACCATGTTTGTGAAAGTGATCTAGGGAGAAAATGTTACAAAGGATTAGTTATCATGTAGAAGTACTGCATACCGAGCAGGGGTTGTATCATCCCCGAAATAGAGCCGTCAGACAAGTTTCACAAAAGCGCTGTGATGCTTCAATGTCAAAACCTAAGTGCAGTTAAACTGCGTGTGTTTTTTTTTTGTTTTTTTTTAACTGAAACAGCATGTGTTAATACGTTATAAAAGAATAATTCACAATAAAAAAAAAGGAAACCTTTACATTACAGGAGTTAGGAGTGAAATTTGCTACAAATCTTAGCTGGCACCACTTCCACTTCAATCAGCTGAGTCCAGTAGACAGAAGCGTTTATGTAACCAACAGACTGTTCAATCATTTGATTAATGCTCACATTTGTGGACTGAAGTTCAAAAGTCTTCTCTCTGGGATCCACCACCGACTGCTCCTTTATATAAGTGTATGTCCTTGCGTTTCCAATGAGCTGAAGGCAAAGAAAGAGACACAGATTTCTTTTTTAATCATCATTTCCCACTTGAAAAATTTAAAAACAATTATTGTCCTATTTTTTTTTTTTCTATGTTAATTGATAACACTTTTGTAAAGCTATCTCGACTCGTACTGGGATGTTTTTCCGCTGCAGCTCCCATTAGAGCTAACAGCAAAGCAGCTCTTTGTCTCAACAAGTACAGGTACAGCAGAGGTGTCAAGTAACAAAGTACAAATACTTTGTTACCTTACTTAAGTAGAAATGTTGGTTATCTATATTTCACTGGAGTCATTATTTTTCAGACGACTTTTTACTTTTACTCCTTACATTTTCACACAATTATCTGTACTTTTTACTCCTTACATTTTAAAAACAGCCTTGTTACTCTATTTCCTTTTGGCCTTTAAAAAAAAACTATCCAGTTAAATTGCTCCATCCGGATAGAGTGAATTAGGTTGTGGTTGTTTCAGATGTTCTTGTCCAGTTTTGTTCTTACATCCGTTCCCTCAGATTCCTGCAACTAAACTTGGATGTACATTCCAATAGAGGTTAGGATAAATGATAACATGCCTGAAGTTTGACTTTTTGCACCATTACAATACTTATAGGCAACTAGTCATCATATCTCCTGCTCTCTGAAACACATGTAAATGCTCAATAGTACACATATATGGTTCTTTAATATATTTGCATTATACTAAGATGCATTCATTTTCAATGGCTTTTGTCCTTAATGGCTTTTTTCCCCCTTACATTACTTTTACTTTTATACTTTAAGTAGTTTTGAAACCAGTACTTTTATACTTTTACTTGAGTAAAAAACTTGAGTTGATACTTCAACTTCTACAGGAGTATTTTTAAACTCTACTATCTATACTTCTACCTGAGTAATGAATGTGAAAACTTTTGACAGCTCTGAGGTACAGAGGTAAACCAACAACACCAGGAGACATCTACATGATTAATTTCACTTATACAAACACCAAGACCCAGGAGTGATTTGCTTTGAGACAATTTGATTAAAAGGTGTAATAATATGAGGTAACTCGATGGCTTTTTAAGAGCTAATCATGATGACATCAGTCACTATCCTCAAATAACTGAGCAAGGGTCAGGACCAAAGGACAGGAGCGGAGAGGCGACGTTCTACGAAAGAAAACAGAAGACAGCGGGCAGCACATCCCTATCATTGCAGAGTTCAAAAAGTCATAGATAACATGAGAAGAGCTCAAATGACATGTTCAGAGACCACCGCCATCGCTCTACATTAAAAAAGAAAAACCGTCTGGTTTGAACTGAGGTGACACGCAGATGGAAAGTTACATCACAAGGTGTCAGGGATTACAACTGCGTAATGTAAGAAATGTTACTACCATGTTCTGTAAAGCATGAGTTGTGGCACACTGCCATGAACTTTCCTCGGCTCAAGTCAGGAACAAGGTCCTTGTACAGAAATAGCCTTGCATGCTCAGGTCAGGTTGCTAAATGGAAAGTACTAG
Organism: Cololabis saira; assembly: GCF_033807715.1. Lineage (NCBI taxonomy): Eukaryota > Metazoa > Chordata > Actinopteri > Beloniformes > Belonidae > Cololabis > Cololabis saira. The sequence continues at coordinate 11,139,251 of NC_084594.1, forward strand.
CCTCTGTCTACTTGAATGTACTTGTGTTTAATTGTCTGAAATTATTTTCCATGTTTGGCTTTGGACACTCACAGATTTCACGATGGATGGAAGACCCCACTCTGTGCTGAGCAGTCTTTTACTGTGGAGACGTCCCTGTCTGTCAACGTTTCTGTCCAGAACATCCACCCCGATCACGCTGGGGTTCATGGGGTTGGGGTACTTCTGCATAGCAGCGTTGATCACCGTCTCCCAAGGGTGGCTGCCAAAGTAAGACCATAAAATAGATGAAATCAACTTCATAAAACAGTGATGAATGTCCAAATCAGATTAGATATATTAAACGCACTGCAATCATTACAATTATGGGGCACTTAATTTTTTTTATATTATAATTACAGCTCTGCTACATTTCAGAGGGATTTAGTCTTTTCTTTCCCCTCATTATACACTTACCAGGCAACTATTACATTGCTTTGACCTACTGATAAAAACATTAAACATCACCTCCACCACAGCCAACTGTACTCTATACTATACAATAGCCTTTATAGAAGTTTCATGTTCACTGGTTTATTGTATGTGTAAATAAAAAAGCTAAGAATAAGATGAAGTAATTGCTAAATTGTATCTGCAAGCATACAGGACTGTCTCAGAAAATTAGAATATTGTGATAAAGTTCTTTATTTTCTGTAATGCAATTAAAAAAACAAAAATGTCATACATTCTGGATTCATTACAAATCAACTGAAATATTGCAAGCCTTTTATTATTTTAATATTGCTGATTATGGCTTACAGTTTAAGATTAAGATTCCCAGAATATTCTAATTTTTTGAGATAGGATATTTGAGTTTTCTTAAGCTGTAAGCCATGATCAGCAATATTAAAATAATAAAAGGCTTGCAATATTTCAGTTGATTTGTAATGAATCCAGAATGTATGACATTTTTGTTTTTGTAATTGCATTACAGAAAATCACAATATTCTAATTTTCTGAGACAGTCCTGTCTAAACTGCGGGAATTTTAATAGAGACCACTAATCCAATTTCTATTTTTTTTAAATATCAGAAAAAATAACATTTGATCGTTTTAACTGTGGAATAATTTATAAAAATTGTCAAAGGAAGCGGTGCGTTTTCGTGGAGCAGACAGCATGGTAGAATACTGTTGAATGGTTGCCATGGAGACGCAAATGCGCGCCCACGTTGCTCGGTGACGTCAGCGAATACGACAGAATGTAGGGAAAAGGTTACGCGCACTGGAGGCTGGACCTGTCAGGCGGGTTATGCAATTTAAGAAGAAAAAAATGCTGCATGCGGTAAATGTCTGCTCAGTGCTCAGCTTTCTTCTTTTTGTTGCATTTGACCATTTTGTTTTTTTAAGCATTTACATGCGTTTGCAGCAGTGGTGTATTAACTCCGTTACACGTTTCTAGGTCGTTGCATTTGGCTGGGAATTTGAAAAAAAACGCATATCAGCATACAAGATTACAATAATGAAGCCACAATTAGCACTGTTACGTTTTTTTTCTTTTCTGCAGTATGTGGGTTAAGTGAATAGCCAAAAGATTCTGGTTTAATGCTGCGTTCCATTTGTCCTCGGAAGTCGGAATTTCCCAGTTCCTAGTCGGAATTTTCAACTGGAACGCCCCTCGAAGTGGGATTTCCTACTGGGAAAGTGGGAGAAGCTTCACCACCCCCGAGTTACCTTTCCAAGACGGCTGCCATTCCCAGTTCCCAGTTCTGATTTCCGAGGTAAATGGAACGCGGCATAACAGCCAGAATCAGACAGCCGGCTTGAAAACACACGCGATAAAATAAAACACTGAATTGCCAAACGTTGTACTCACTTGAAGACGTGTTCTGAGGTCCAGACCTTCATGGTTTGACTGGGTGACTGACCGGTCTAGTCCAGGAGATGCTAAGCCGGTAGGCAGACAGTCCCAGATATCAGTGATCCACATTCACAAATCCTCCCTCACCTCTATACTGGAGCGGTCACGTGGTCGCTCCGCCCATTATAGACATATTTGCATAGACCGCTGGGCCGCCATCTTGGAGCGGTCATCCTACCCATACGACAGCATAAGACAGAACTGTATTGAAGGTGCCAGAGCTCTGCGCCGCGTATTCCTGTACGAATCGGCGAACAATTGCGACCAAGGGTAAAAATAAAGAATAAAAAAGGCTACACCACATTGCCAAACTCACCTCTCTTGACCTGCAGAAAGGGAGCATGAGAAAAGCTCTGCAAAGCAGTCCTCTTTCAGGGCTTTTACTAAAGGCATATGTTTTGATATATATATATATATATATATATATATATATATATATATATATATATATATATATATATATATATATATATATATATATATATATATATATATATATATATATATATATATATCAGAATCAGAATCAGAATCATAATCATCTTTATTGGCCAGGTTCGAACATTGTCCAACAAGGAATTTGACTCCGGTAGTTTCGCTCTTTGGTGATAAAATAAAATAAATAATAAAACAAATGTGGTATTTATGATACAGTATAAACATTTAAGGTGCAGCAGTTTGAGGTAGAGAGAGAAAAGAAAAAGAAAAGATAAGAAAAAGGGACAGTTCTGAATAAAAATAAACATAACCTATTTACAATTATATATATATATATATATATATATATATATATATATATATATATATATATATATATATACATTTATCTTTCTTTCAATTAATCTTGTTGTTTCATTCCATATATTCAAAGATTAATTTCCTGAATGGCGTGCCATACTGTGTGTATATATATATATGTATATGTGTATATATGTATATAGATTTATATATATATACGGAGATGTTTAAGGATATAAATAGATATATAAGGATATATATATATATATATATGGATATATGTTTATTATTGTTTCTTCATATTATTAAAATACGACTTTTACACAATCTGCTTCTGCTTCTCGATCATATAATGGTATGTATGTATGTGTGTGTATTATATATATATATATATATATATATATATATATATATATATATATATATATATATATATATATATATATATATATATATATATATATATATATATATATATATATATATATATATATATATATACATATATATATATATATATATATATATGTAAGTATATGTGTCTATGTGTCTTATGTGTCTTGCAAAATAGCATACCTATCATACTAACATGCCAGAATATTCTATTACTGTTAAGCCTACTGTGAATATTAAAATATGCCGAATCATGTGTCCGGTATCATGCCTAAATGTATGACGTCTGCAGAACAAAAAGAACCTGTGGAAATCAGAGTAGTATTCTGAGAAATATGACTGATTAACTGCCAGCCAGACAGATGACACTGAGCGGAGCGGGTGCCCGGACCAAGATGGCGGCCCCACGGCGCATCAGCGCCAATATACAGCAGCCATAGACATATATAAAGGCCTTTATATATGTCTATGATAGCAGCGGACAATGAGGCGTCTATGGATATATGTCTATGATTGAGAACAGTGAAATATGTCCTGATATTTCTGAAAAAAACTACAGAACTGGACACCAGTTTGTCATAATTCTGAATATTCGCTACAACCACTTTATAGCTTTTCCTCTTACGGTGAGGTATTTTCCAGTGCAGCTCTCGGCAACAGCTGCAACGTAACGTGTGATGTTACACAATTCATCTCAATGCAGGTTACGGTATGTCCTCAGATGACGCAACAGGATCAAGTCATTGAAAAATCCTTATTGAGAATCACCGACTAAGGTCAAACGTTTTGCACTGATTATGTCTCCACACAACATTAGTTAGCAATATATGATGGAATATAGCTTTTTTTTCTTTTGCATCTATTAAATTTCAGACTCTCGTCCTAATGACTTTTGAAGACTTTTTTCTTGTGGCTCCAAGAGCAACATGGAGAGTGGTGACATGGTTTACACGAAAGAAAGACTGGAAAAATGCTTCTGCTCAGGCTAATTTCTCTTCTTTTTTCTTTGCAAGTAATTTGTCTCGTTAATTTCAGTTTTTTATTTTAACTAACTGAAACAAAAAGGTAAGATAAAAACTAATTGAAAACTAACTGATCACAATCACAAGATTACAAGTTGTGCAATCACTGTGAGGTTATATATAAATATAGTTTCTTTTAGGTTTGAAACCATTTACTGCTCACTTTTAAGCCTTACAATCTCTGGCACATTTACGTTTTTTGTTTTAACATCTTTGGAATTAAATTTGAAATTAGTAACATTGAGTAAACAAGCATGAAATATTAATAGTGTTCTTAAAGATAAGGTGCCTAAACATATTTTGTGAACATTTTATAGTTTTGGTGACATTATTGAATATTCAGGTTATTAATTAAGCAAAAGTAATGGCACTTTATGCATCTTTAAAAAAACAAAAACATGAACTTTACGAGCACAGTGGAAAAATGTACATCCTTTTTTGGCCTTAATGTCGCAGTGTAATCTGACACTGATGTTGTCCTGTGAAGTGCAATATTCATTCCATTCTCTTATTGCGTCACAGTAACCTGTTTTCATATGTGACTTCCGCATGTCTGCTCTATCCCTGAACATAAGTCCTTGAGCTTTATTGCAGTTTACTGGGCTATCTCCATGTCATGTGGGCTTATCTCATCTCAGAGTGAAGGGGTAGTGTAATCTTAATGCTCCAGACTTTTACAAATGGGAGGAAACTGCATGACAGCCTTGAACAGCGCTATCAGACTACTGTACAGTATACTGCAGTTTTGTTAAGCTCATCTTCAAAGATAAAACAAGATGAAAAAAGAAGGCATTTAAAAAATATATTTATTTATATATAAATAACTTTTCATTTGTTCAAAATGATCACTCTTTAGTTTTACTTATATTTTATTAGCATTTTAAATTGTTTTCCTTATAAACATGGAAAAATAGCTATTAAAAATAGAAATATGCATACAAATATAAAAATATATAACAACTCCCAAACAAACAGGCAAGTACATAAATTGTTTGAATAATACCAATAAAGGTTAGCACCACTGCTGAATCATGTCATAGTACCTTATTTGAGGTGCTGACTGGAATCCCTAAAAGCAGATCATCTTCACAATCACAATAAGAATTAGAAATGGTATTTGAGTCCTTATTTTTATTGACATAAAATAAATAAAAATATTAAAAAGCACATGAAAGGAGAAAAAACTACAATATGATTTATTATTCATTAATGTAAATATATATTTGACAATCTACTTGTTGCACTCTAAATATGTGCGCCATAGTTTCATCAAGCATTAATATCACGCAACGCAATGAAAGCAATACATGACCATATGGCTGGTACATTTTCATTCATGGTTCTGTGTTAAATCGATGATGCATTTATTGATTAGCTTAGTATTCTGCTCTGTATCCAAATATATAGCTTTATAGACATTTAAAAATATGTAGCAGAAACTAACATTGAAAAAAAACTCTGGGTACATTTAATATGGTATGTTTCTTATGTCAAATTGCTCTTCTCAAAGTGAATCACTATGAAACACAATGTAAAATATAGCAGGATGCGATAATATATGATTTGTTCATAATTTTTACACGGTACCAGCTATTGGGTTGATATAAGCTGGTCCATTATTCTGCATAGAATTGGAGTCATGTCACTCGAAATGTTTAAGAGGGCCAGTAAAAGCCATGGTCTCCCTGTCTGCTTGAGCACAAAACCTGCATTATGTTAAATTCATCACCTGCACCAGTCCACAAGTGTCCATGGGTCTTTTGTGATCCAGGCATTTGTAGAAATTTGTAACCGTGTGGACTGAGCACACCATCTACTCATGTAGTGTCCCATTCAGAAAAATCATCGATTTGGTTCAGCTGGCCTGAAATGTGGCATGAATGAAACTAAATGTGCATCTTCGGATTCCCAATCATATTCCTGTTGTTCAGCATTTAAAGAAACCAGTAGGACACACATGCCCACGGTGAGTCAAGTCTGCACGGTCACAATTGTCCACAGGCAGCTACATGTATGTCACGGGCCCCCCAAAGGAGCCTCCTACCCTCAAAGATACGTCAATAGTATAACAGCCATGTCACAGAGTCAGCACAGTTAGATAATAACCCTGCTGCTAACGGGTATAAATGCTCATAGCACATAGCTGCGTAGGGTATGGAAAAGACTCTGTATTGATTTACAGAACAAGCAAACATCAAGTTTCACAAGTTTAAGGTTCTGTATGCTAGCAAGCTGCCAAAAAAAAGAAGAAGCCTGTACACAGCCCACATTCTGGAAAAAAATCAAACTTTGCAAAGACTATGCTGAAAATGCTGAATGCCAGGTATAATTTAATTGGCTGAATGCCAAGCAAAAGTTGTTTTTCCTTTAATGTTAGAAAAAGACTGATTAAGGCAACTTTTGTATCAATACTTGACTACGGTGACATCTTATACATGCATGCAAATTTCTCCTCCCTGAAAATGCTGGATTTGGTGTATTATGCAGCATTAAGATTTGTAACAGATTTAGGTTTTCGTACTCATCACTGTAGTCTTTATGAGAGTGTTGGCTGGTCTTCTTTGTACAATCGTAGATGGGAACACTGGTATTGTTTTCTTTATAAAGCCATCTTGTGTGACTTGCCCCCTTATTTGTGTTTTCTCTTGGTTCCTAAAGTCAACACCAAAAGCTGTAGTCTCAGGCACGATAGATTGATAATGTATACTATTCCTCGTACTCTGACTGTTTTTGGGGAAAGTGCCTTCAAAGCATTTGCACCCTCGTCCTGGTATAAATTACAGAGTCATCTTAAATTGGATCATCTCCCAAGTTTGGTAGATTTTAGGATCAAGGTCTATCTGACTACTGAATGCACATGTTCTGTTATCGAACATTGAGTGATTATACTGTAGGGATGTGATTGCCAAACTGTTTTAGCTGTTTTTGATGTCTGTTTTGTTGATGTTGTTAAATGTTCTTCAATGTTTAACTGATGTGGACCTATTGTGCTGCCTTCTTGGCCAGGACCCCCTTGCAAAAGAAATTTTAATCTCAATGGGATTATTCCTGGTTAAATAAAAGTTAAAGCAGCTTGAGGCCGGATTGAGGCAGAATTTATGAAAAAAATTCGTATACGTTTTAAGTTTTCTAGTAATAATGTCAGATGAAGCGTTCCAAACCCAAAAGAATGAGCCCTCTAGTGTATTTCTCCTTTACCTTGAACAGGCTGTGTGCTGCAAAATGTGCTGCAATTCGGGCCCAAATTTCCCGCGCTGTCCTGCGGATGTGACGTCACATGACGCTGCATGCACGTTCTCCCCTTTCTCCCGTGCCAGCTTCACTGTTGGCTGCAGTACCCCCGACAGCCGTAGTGGTGAAGGGTGGCGCTAGAAAGTCTAATTTCTTAAAAGGAGCCTCGAGCTCCGTTAAATAAAAAAAAAAATGTAATTGTAAGTTTGGCAGTTTGGTTTAGTTTTAGTTACCAACCGTGGTTGATTGCCAAGTGGTGTTGGCATCTCTTGTCCCTCAGTCAGGATTCTGGTTGAAATATCAAACACTCAAATTTCACAGACGCTTAGAGACTCCAAAAGTGGCATCTGGGACAGCCCTACTTGTTTCTGATAAAAGGTATCAAAAGAAACCACAGGTAAAATGTAATATCACAAGATTAAAGCTCCACTGCATTTCAATTCACCCATATGAGGCGTCTACGTCCGTATGTCAGAAAAAAGTCTGTTCACATGTTGTACAGCCTGTACAGTCTATTCATCTACAGTTTCTTGGCTTGTCTCTGTCACTGTTTCCAATTTGACCTCCATTTGAGACTGACTCTGTGTTGTTGTTGTTGGCGAGGCTAGCTCCTCTTCATCTTCTAATTCCCAATCTAGATCAGCAGTGGCATCTTGGTACTGCTGGTACTCGGATACAAGGTCGTTGAGGTTGTTCTCTGCCTCAGTGAACTCCATTTCATCCATTCCCTCCCCGGTGTACCAGTGGAGGAAAGCCTTTCGTCTGAACATCACGGAGAACTGCTCTCCCACTCGACGGAATATCTCCTGAATGGCCGTGTTGTTGCCGATGAACGTGGAGGCCATTCTCAGGCCTCGAGGTGGGATGTCACACACGGCGACCTTGACATTGTGTGGAATCCAGTCCACAAAGTAGTTGCTGTTTTTCTGCTGGATCGCAAGCATCTGTTCGTCCACTTCTTTGGTCGACATCTTACCGCGGAAGATGCCGGCAACAGTGAGGTAGCGCCCCCGCCTCGGGTCGCACGCTGTCATCATGTTGCGGGCGTCAAACATCTGCTGGGTCAGCTCGGGGACGGTGAGGGCTCGGTACTGTTGGCTCCCTCGTGCTGTCAGAGGGGCAAAGCCCGGCATGAAGAAGTGGAGACGAGGGAAGGGCACCATGTTGACGGCCAGCTTCCTCAAGTCGGCATTGAGCTGTCCAGGGAACCTCAGAGAGGTGGTGACCCCACTCATGGTTAAGGAGACCAAGTGGTTGAGGTCGCCGTAGGTGGGAGTGGTTAGTTTTAATGTGCGGAAACAGATGTCGTAGAGGGCTTCGTTGTCAATGCAGAAGGTCTCGTCAGTGTTCTCCAGAAGCTGGTGGATGGACAGCGTGGCGTTGTAGGGCTCCACCACCGTGTCAGAGACTTTGGGGGATGGCATGATGCTGAAGCTGTTCATAATGCGGTCGGGGTAGTCTTCTCTGATCTTGTTGATGATGAGGGTCCCCATCCCGGAGCCTGTGCCCCCCCCAAGGGAGTGGACCAGCTGGAAGCCCTGGAGGCAGTCACAGCTTTCACACTCATTTCTCACCCTGTCAACAACCTGCTCCACCAGCTCTGCTCCCTCTGTGTAGTGGCCCTTTGCCCAGTTGTTTCCAGCTCCTGAGTTCCCTATAACACCACACGAAAGGGATGTAGGTACACCAAACATGATATAGTCAAAACAATTATGAAAATATAAAATATGCAAGGAAATAAAAAGTGTAATATTGGCACATACAGGACTGTCTCAGAAAATTATGTAAGGAAATAAAAAGTGTAATATTGGCACATACAGGACTGTCTCAGGAAATTAGAATATTGTGATAAAGTTCTATATTTTCTGTAATGCAATTAAAAAAACTAAAATGTCATACATTCTGGATTCATTACAAATCAACTGAAATATTGCAAGCCTTTTATTATTTTCATATTGCTGATCATGGCTTACAGTTTAAGAAAACTCAAATATCCTATCTCAAAAAATTAGAATATTCTGGGAATCTTAATCTTAAACTGTAAGCCATAATCAGCAATATTAAAATAATAAAAGGCTTGCAATATTTCAGTTGATTTGTAATGAATCCAGAATGTATGACATTTTTTTTTTAATTGCATTACAGAAAATAAAGAACTTTATCACAATATTCTAATTTTCTGAGACAGTCCTGTATGCTTGCAGATACAATTTAGCAATTACTTCATCTTATTCTTAGCTTTTTTATTTACACATACAATAAACCAGTGAACATGAAACTTCTATAAAGGCTATTATATAGTAGTATAGTAGTAGTTTATTATTTTAATATTGCTGATTATGGTTTACAGTTTAAGATTCCCAGAATATTCAAATTTTTTGAGATAGGATATTTGAGTTTTCTTAAGTTGTTGTGCATTAAGCCATGATCAGCAATATTAAAATAATAAAAGGCGTGCAATATTTCAGTTGATTTGTGACATTTTTGCATTACAGAAAATAAAGGACTTCATCACAATATTCCAATTTTCTGAGACGGGCCCTGTATAATAATAATGTTGGCATTCAGTCTCAATGCTATGTATTGATACTTTGCTATCTTTTTTGTTACTTTTCTTACCATGGATGAAGTTATCTGGTCTAAAAAGGGCCCCGATGCGGCTTCCCCTAACACTGTCCATGGTTCCAGGCTCCAGGTCAATGAGCAGGGCCCTTGGGACATATTTAGCGCCTACAAACAGAAAGCAGAACTGTATCTTTAACACAGATTGTAATTCACTTTTTGATCCTTAACATGTTCATACTTGATGTCAAAGTTTCAGAACAGCACTTAAAGAGAACAGTATGAATAATTTATAACTAAGTACAATGAATAGGATAAGATATGAAGAATATTCACGATTCTGAATAAGCAAATGAACTCTGTTACCATATGCCTCATTGAAGTAGACGTTGACCCTCTCCAGCTGGAGGTCACTGTCTCCTTCATAGATGCCTGTTGCATTGATCCCATGCTCTTCACTGATCACTTCCCAGAACTAAGGAGAAGGAAAGAATCATCGTAACATCAACACAACTTGTTTGTTGAAAGGCGCATATCAGTTTTCATGCTTAGATGTGATATGTTCTCTATTATTTACACTTTTAACATTTAGGTTTGAACTGTTTTTCAGTGCACACGTCTCTGGAGATTTTCATATCAGCCTAAAAATCAGATTGTTTTATTAGCATCTTCCCCGGTGTTAAATAAATTCCAGTTTATTCACGTTTGAGCCGAATCACACAGCTACCCATGTGGCTCTCATAATCTTGTGTTGACTAGAGGAAGTGCTGCTGCTACACAGGATTAAAAGTACTTTTAAACCCAAAGGAGAACATGTCTTCAGACCCTTCTCCTATGTCAAAAAGCAGCACATTTTTTTAGTATCAACTAGTTTCCCTCTCTTGCTTTGTGGCAGACATGATAAACATGTCCCGCCCTTGCCAGTCTCACTTTGGTTCTTATCTGCTCCACGAGTGCTTCGCAGGAAACACCCTGTGTCACACACAGTTATTGACGCAGCAAACAAAAAAGTCAAAATATGCAGCACAAGAAAACAAAGTAAGATAAATGTGGAGTTAAGGCACAAATTCAGAACGTCTTCTCTCAGATATATAAATAGTACATACAGTTTTGCAATATACGTACAGAATGGGTCATTATCACTTTTCCTCGAAATCACCCAATTATTTTGAGGCGAGTCAGTGAAAAATATCATTTTAACATATATGTATATGATAGCTTGAAAAATATAACAAGAATCTTTATTTTATTACCTTGGAGCCAATCTGGTTGCCACATTGTCCAATTTGCAGATGTACAATTTCACGCATGTTGATGAGGCTACAGTCCGCAGAGCAGCTGGGGGTCTGAGATAGTCCTCCCTGCTTTCATCTGCCTTTTATACGGGACCAGCAACCGTGTCATCTGTGATGTAACGGTGTTACCCCCATCGAAATATAGGACCCACAATGAATGCACAAAGAAAAGTCTGAGGAATATAAATACACAGTGGCCTTTATAACATATTTTTCCTTTGCTTTGACTTTTATCCTATTGCAGACAAAATAATATATTCATATAGTCATATGTTTTGTCTCTATTAGGTAATTTAATTTGTTTATATACATTTAGTCCTCCATTTCAAGTTTTAAACACATAAAAAAAGGGGGGGCGGCACTTTCGGGCAACTAATGAGCTTAAGAAAGACAGAAATAAGGAAGTGAGGAAAGAGAAAGAGAAAAAATTATAGTACAGTAATTATTACAAACTGGTGATGTCAACATGCATTATTATTAAGATACATTAATAATAATAATAATAATAATAATAATAATGTATGATTCATGAAAAAAACTTACACATTTTTAAAAACAACCTTTCTAAAAGAAAAATGGGAAATAACACGAATATTTCACAATCTGATCACTTGCATTAGTTTTGTGAGATGGAATGATAATTTGGTAAAAGCTTTGTGTAGAATCGTCGTTGTTTGGAAAATGCTGCATGTCTTAAATCCAGGGAGGAATATAGGTCAATACATAAATTGAAATCGATGAGGTACAATGGCAAATATCTTGGTTTCATGCTGTCTGTAGTCCTCTTCTCTTATTTTACATTATTTTCTAACATTTTTATTTTGCATAAAGTCCCAATTATTTCCTATTTGGGGTTATGCGTTAAGTTATCTTTACTTTTCTGGAGTAATTTTCAAATGGGAGTGCTATGTCTAAGAATATGTCTTTTTTTTTTGCTGAATATCTATAAAGTATATACATTTGTAAATCCTACAATTGATTTATTGATTTAATTTAAAGATAGCTGTTTCGATTATAAAGCACCACATTAACTGATTTAATCCACAACTGTGTCAGCATACCAGAACCTTTGAAATAAGTCTGAAGTGCACGCAGAATAAGGTCTAATTGTGCAGTTTTGCACAGTTAAACATAGTTGCTGTGAAAATGAACGTGAACTGCCCAACTAAGAAGAAACAGGAAGGAAGTGTCAAGGAGATGGATGGAAGCTGTGTGGGTCTCTGCTCAGTGTCAGATAACAACCATCTCAGGATTTGGACAAATATGATGACCAGTTTGAACCCACACAAGTAAAGCCTGTTCATTCAATGAGACGCAATCACACACACATTTGATTATAATATGAGAATACACTCAATCATCACATATATTGTAAGGTGAGGGCCACTCACTTGTAGAATCAGAAATGACATGGTTTTCTTTGTTGTGTGTGTAAATGATGGCCTAAAATGGGACGATTATGAGGGATGCTACCATCTAGAGGATGAATGCAGTCATAACATAATGAGCCAAAACGTCTGAAAACCAAACAGACGTTTATGGATGTTGTCCAAGGAAGTTACTCAATTTAATGTAGCCCGGTGGGTTCTAGATTAGACAATAAAGACGGTATAAGATAATATAATAATAGATCTTTCGTAAGATGTTCATGAGAGATTTTCTTCTTGTGTCCAAATGTTGCAGATGAGAATTTGAAAAGGTAGAGTAACAGTAACAGTCGTGTTTACGTACTCATTGTACGTACTTATTGTCTAATCCCTCCAAAGGGTTGTTAACACAGCCCAAAAGATCATTGGTTTCTCACTACCCACCCTGGAAGAACGGTACAGCTCTCGCTGTCTTAGTAGGGCTAAAAACTTTCTAAGGGATTCCTCCCACCCAGGTCACCAGCACTTTGAATTATTGCCCTCGGACAGATTTTTCAAGTCTCTGAATGCTCGAACTAACAGACTTAAAAACTGTTTTTTATCCAAAGACTATACCAATGTTTAACACCGCAAATACCTTTATGTATACATCTCCATCTGTGTAGAAATGACATGCAAGGTACAGGTACATGCACTCAACACCATCCTTTTTCTTATAATCACCAAATGTGCTGCTGAATTTCAATGTCTGCGTATGTGCAGGTATCTTTGCTCAGGGTCTCTGCACTTTAAGGGTTTGTTAATCTGCACTTCAAGGGTTTGTACTGCCAATTTTGTTGTATTGGTACAATGACAATAAAGACAATTCTAATTCTAATTCTAATTCTAATCATTTTACAGATTTTTTTGACAGAGGTATAAGTGACAGTGATGGTAAGAAACTTGTTGTATTTCAAAGTTGTTCAAAATGTTGTTTTTAATTTAAAAAAGTGTCATCTCTTCAGTAAATTGAAGATGACTTCATTCTTTTTTCAACACTACTTGATGAAAAGAAAGGACTAAAAAAATGTTTAAAACAAAGACAAATTATTATGCCCATGAAAGGAAGCAACTATTTCGAATCCATATAGATTCTTCTTTAAATCTCTGTCAAGATCTCACTGTCATCAATTACGTGAAATATATTAGTAACAAATCATGAAAAGCAGAAATTTGTAGATCTCAGATATAATACACAAAAAAACATCTGAATTTGATCATTGAGGTGTTTGGGAGGGGTCTGCTACAGCTCAGATGGTCAAGATTTCTTTCATATCTTATAGCTGTCTAAAAAAAAAACTGAAAAATAAAATAAAAATGATTTTATTTTATTTCTCATTAATGTCCAATCAGTTCCCCATGTTGACAGAAAAAAATAGAAATGTAGACATTTTTGCTAATTTATTAAAAAAGCAAAAATGAAATATCACATGGTCATAAGTATTGAGACCCTTTGCTCAGTATCGAGTAGAAGCACCGTTTTGAGCGAGTACAGCCACGAGTCGTCTTGAGAATGATGTAACAAGTTTTTCACACCTGGATTTGGGGATCCTCTTCTTCCTTGCAGATCCTCTCCAGTTTTGTCAGGTTGGATGGTGAATGTTGGTGGACAGTCATTTTCAAAAATGTCTACATTTCTGTTTTTTTCTGTCAAGATGGGTGCTGAGTTCACATTAATAAGAAATAAAATTAACTTTTCAGATTTTTTTTGCAATGAAACCAATAGGGGAAAAGTCTGAATACCTTCTGTACCCACTGTATAATCACACAGGGCAGTGACTGAGAGAACAGGACTGCGGATACTGAAATGACTTTGCTCCATCGGGTGGCTGGGCGTTCCCTTTTATACAGAGGGAGAATTAAGCCACTTGAGGGTTTTCAGGCAGTTTGATGCCTCCTGGACGCCTCACTGTTTCAGGTGTCTCATCAGGAGGAGTGATGGCGTGATGGCAAGGTTATTTATGCATTCCATTTGTACATAGAATTTGGTATTTCCAAGTTCCTAATCAAAACGTTCAACTGGAGGTTGAAATTATTACTCAGAAAGTGGAAGGAACCTCCTCTCTCCCTCTCAGGATCCCGCATGGCTGTTATTCTCATCAACAAGGTAAACACTGCTCATTTTACTGCTTATGAAAGTTCTGTAGACGAGCATCAATTAAAACATAATATTGCGTAATATTGCAAACGATGGCTAGAGATGGCTAGAATGCTCAGTCCACTCTAGATGGATGGATGGATGACTGGGTTGAGAAAAATATTAGATCTTGAAATTGATAAATGCTAAAAAATTTTTAAAAAGCACAAGTATTGAAGGAGATCTGATGTTGTTAAATTAATAGTCTTTCCACTTGAGTTAGACGAATAATGGCTGTTATCTTGAATTTTCTTGTTCACCTTTTATTTTTATAGCACCAAATAACGACAAAAGTAATCTCAAGGCACTTTACACAAAAGATACGTCCAGCAAAGTCCAATCAAAGACGATCCCTGAACCTAAAGCGGTTAAATGGAATTCAGCATCTTTGATTTCACAACATGAACACACACTTAAATAAAACTGCACTGACTGACTGACTGAAATAAAATTAATTAAGTAATAGTTACCTTTTTTTTTAAAATTCCCACAAGTGAAATTATTCTCTGCTTTTAACCCAACTCTAGTTAGACTAGAAGCAGTCAGCTGCCATTTTTGCAGCGCCCGGGGAGCGGTTACGGTTAAGGGCCTTGCTCAGGGGCCCATGGTGGTTCACCTTGGTTGGTATCTGGGGACTTGAATGTGGATCCCCCAGACTCACCTCTGTAACCACTAGACTACCCCTCCCCTGTCTTATTAATGTAATACAAAGTGATAATAAATCAATTATTGAAATTAATCAGACAACAAATGGTTGGAAGTGTAGCAGAGATTGAGGTTTTGTGAATGAGCGTTTGTTGCCTGGCAACAGATGGGCTAATGATGTCACATACAGCACCGGCAGGTGAACTCTTGTTAAGAGAGTTAAGTTTTTTGCAAGAAAACTCTTGCCAGCTGTTTGGGAGTTTGGATTGGGTGCAGATTCGGCCATACATGTCCAGCATTGTTGATATACTGCTAACTTTGCAACCTCTCTTCCTTTTAGTCTGGCTGCTCTGTTTGCAGTCTCTGTCACTCAATGTAGTAAGAAAGGAGAGATGTAGAAGTCAAGAATATGTTCCTCCATTCACATTTTGGCTCCAAGTGCTTCCATGTTATGTGCCAGTGATCTCACGTTCTTCATAATTAACATAAGAAGTGCTTTAAACTTCTTCCTCGTTGCTCTGCCCTGCTTTTTCAAGGTCTCCAATTCGGCCTATTGGGATTCGAGGCATCAGGGTTTGTTCTAGGTTTTACTAATACTCAACACCATGACATGTTGAAAGAAAAATCCTTTTGTCATGTTTAAGAAAACAGCTTAAAACAGATTTTTGAAAGTGCCAGAATTGGTTATAGAAATCCATTTAGACCAGGGGTGTCAAATGTACGGCCCGCGGGCTGCATGCGGCCCAAGAGAAGTTTTCATGCGGCCCGCGAGAAGTTTCCAACGCAAAAAACCGAAATGTTAATTTACTAAAACGGAAGGCATAAATAATTGCCATGAATCGCAGCATATCCGATAATATATTTCTTCTACAAATCCATCGTTATTCCACAAAGAGAGCAGTTTTCGA
The DNA here is from genome assembly GCF_033807715.1 of Cololabis saira. Lineage (NCBI taxonomy): Eukaryota > Metazoa > Chordata > Actinopteri > Beloniformes > Belonidae > Cololabis > Cololabis saira. The sequence goes on from NC_084594.1 coordinate 11,155,464, forward strand.
CATTTTTTTAGTTTTCTATAATGCATTTGCCGATTTTATTTCTTTGTAGACGGTCGTTTATTTTTATTAACTGACTACTATTATATATTTTCGCAGGAAAAATATCACTGCTAAAAAAGATGATAGAAGATATTTATTTTGAGAATTTCAGTTTTGAATACGAGGATAGTGACAAAGTAAAACAGTTAAAAGAGAAGTGGCACACTGGCGTAAATATCCGCACCAATTTTTTAAAATAAATACACTTAATTGGAAAAATCTCTCAATCACAAAGAAACACTCTCGGATGTAATAAGAAAGATTTTGCTTTTAATTAAATTTCCTTTAAAAAAAGCGAAAGATTAAAAAAACATACTTGTTTCTGTGTCTTTGTAAAATGATATTAAAAGTATTTTACATAATTTGAAAAAAATGAGAAATTTCAAGAAAAGATCCTGAAGAAATATATTTTACATAATTAGAGTGTAAACAAAGTGCATATTTCCTTTAAAATGAACTAAACTCATATTGGATTAGATAACAAAAGTAAAAAATAAATAAATAAAAAATATTTTCGCACCGTTTTTGTTATTTTGAGCGTGTGGCCCGTGAGAAAAGAATTGGTCAAATCCGGCCCGCCAAGCAAAATGAGTTTGACACCCCTGATTTAGACGCACAGCATCCAGAGCAGCACAGAAAAATATTTGAAAAATCCTCCTTACAACTGAGCTAGTTCAGTAAAGCCCAGCAGCTTTATCCCACTTTGAGTGGTTTGAATCATTAGGGTGTTTCTCTGACTTCCTGCTCTGTGACACGTCAATCAGGACACCTCCCAACACAGCTGAATTTATTTTAAGAGATTTGATTATGGCTTGAAAGACACGTGAATTTGGTAATTAATCTGTTTGGTTTTAGATCAGTGTTTCTGTTCTCAGTGTGTCTGCGCGGTGAATCACGTATGAAAGTTCAACTCCCTGACGTTGAAGCCCGACATGTTCCTGCACCTGACTCTGGGGACGGTGACGACAAAGGACTTACGGTATTGCTTGTGTAGATAGACATATCATCCACAGTCAAATGATTTCCCCGTAATATTTTCCACTGCCACCTGATTTGACCGTCAGACAGTCAAAGCGGAAAAGTCTCAAGTATATACCAGTATACTCGTCAAAGTGTTTGGAAATTTACCAAAAGCGAAGGTCTCTGTGACAAAGCAACGAGCAGAATTGAGAAGAAAGTTTTAATGTTGTCGATTATGTCATTTTTGGAAAAACTGGGATTAACCTTCTAAATGTTTCTGTGATTTAAGTCATTATTTGTGCCTCCTTTGTTTGTTGGGGTTCATTAGAGAGCCACAGTAACATTTAGTTGTCATTGATGACCTTTATGTGTTTTGCCCTGAGCCTCTAGCCCTGGCCTTTTGACGCATTTATGGAGGGAGGTGCCTGTGTGTGTGCCAGCTCGACAACTATGTATGATTTGTGATGCACACAGTGTTCACACGCATGCATGTCAAAGCTAAAGGGCAAAGGGCCATTAAAATATCCATATCACTATCAAGTGAGCAAAAAATGACGGGGCATCTGGCTTTCACTTTTTAACATTTTTCTAACTCTGCTCATAAACAGTTGAAACTGCTTAATAATGGTCTTGTTTTGATGTTTATGTATGAAACCCCCAGCATGTGTTGTACTATAGGGGCCAATATTAATGAATTAATGCTGCATGCATCAAGGTTTAACTTATATAGTTGATGGTGCTACAATAAACAACAAAGAAAGAACATCTCAGGACACTCTGCTAATAATTAATATGATCTGTTGTCATGGAAAAGTTATCACATCAATAAAAGTAGCTCGTGTAACAGTGATAAAAGTACAGGACTGTCTCAGAAAATTAGAATATTGTGATAAAGTTCTTTATTTTCTGTAATGCAATTAAAAAAACAAAAATGTCATACATTCTGGATTAATTACAAATCAACTGAAATATTGCAAGCCTTTTATTATTTTAATATTGCTGATTATGGCTTACAGTTTAAGATTAAGATTCCCAGAATATTCAAATTTTTTGAGATAGGATATTTGAGTTTTCTTAAGCTGTAAGCCATGATCAGCAATATTAAAATAATAAAAGGCTTGCAATATTTCAGTTGATTTGTAATGAATCCAGAATGTATGACATTTTTGTTTTTGTAATTGCATTACAGAAAACCACAATACTCAAATTTTCTGAGACAGTCCTGTATATTAGACAAAGGCTGTGATTATTATATATCTTAATTTTTATTCCATTGCCCACTGACCTAAAATATTTCACATTGTGTGTTTTGACTTTGTTATTATTCCTGAAACATGTTCACACACATGAACGAAGAAAAAAGACGTTTGACGGTCTTTGCAATCCCCCCCCATTGCTCTCACGATCCTTAAAGGCAAATTCTGGTACTGAGGATGAAATGGGATGAAGATTTTCAGCTCTTATTTTGTCCCGTCCCTCCTCTAAACACGTAAGGAAACAAATACATGAGCTTGTCATGATGATCCAGTTCAAAATTGTCCATGTATTCTGTACTGGCGACAGGTCAGGACTGCAGGCGGGCCAATTCAGCACCAGATACCCTCTCCTTCCTCTGCCATGCATTTCTAATGCATGCAGAGGGTTATTTTGCATTGCCGAAAAATGCAGTGATGTCCCTGGAAAAAAATTACGTTTAAAAGGCAACACATGTTGTTCGAAAACCTCCAAACTATTCTCTGCATTACGGCTGCCATCACAGAAGTATAAATGACATTTGCCAAGAACACCGTAACAAGCACTACACTGTCATTTAGCTTTTACACTTGTTTAGACTGGTCTGGAGCACACAGTGTCCAATTCTTACAGTAAAGACCTTGAATACGGATTAATCTACAAAAAATATTTGCAATATTGGTCTATTTCAGACATCAATGGTGTTAAATATTGTCCTTTCTCTTCTTTTTTTAAACAAGTTTACACAAGTTAATGTTGTATTAATGAAATGCCTGTGACATGTTTTTTTGTGACAATACCACAGGTACTGTTAGTAACAGCTGTTTTTACCCTGGAACCACTTCCATCCACTTCTCCCTTCTGTGCAAAATACCACTTTTTAGATTTGTGCTACTCACTTCTAGTTGCAAATGCAGCATGATACGAAGTTGGGTGGAGTTAATGTTGGAGAAACTGGATAAATACACTCTAATCTTGATCTTTGATGTCACATTAACCTACAAATCTCAAAAGTTTACAGAAGGGCAGATTTTCAGAACCAGGCAACCCCAAACAAATGTACAGGGTTGTGATGTCTGAGCACTTGATTTTGCTGTCCCTGCAGACACTGTAATGTAAGCTCTCGTGCACACATTTTTAAGTGGAAGTTTTCAATGAGAAGTATCATACCACTTGACCAGGGTTTACCGCAGTAATCCCTTCCCCACGTGGTTATATCAGTTATTGATGCCGTGCCATTTAAGATTGCAAATCATGGGTGACCAATTAAAGCTTCCATCTCTGCCCTTTACACTCTGCAATTCCTCCAGATCCACTGAATCCTTCAACTATATCATGCAGAAGGAGAAATGTGCAGATTCTGTTCAATCTTTCTCTCTGACCAACTTTGTTTTTAAACTATTTTATCATACATTTGTTTAAAAAAAAAATGGAGATCCTTGCAGACCTGACCTGCTCCATAATTGCTGATGCCTTAATGACTGACTCTCAGAGAGGCTGATTAAAACTTTTTGGGGTGGGTGAGTTGATTATCATTTCTGCTTCAAAGAGGGCGCCTCTTCCCTTCTGCACCTCTGCTTCATCACGCTCCGGGCAGTCATGTGATCTGACCTGCTTCATCGCCATGCGTCAAGTGGCTGCAAGGCGGAAGACACACGACACTGACCTTTGCTTCAAATTAAAAGCCTCCATAAAAAGTAGGAATGAGTAAAAGTCAAGAATTATTTTCGTGCAGTTTTGACTTTTAGTTGTTATTTATTTATTTTGAATAATAATGATAGTGCTTTATATCTGTACAGTCATAATGAATTGCCTTTCTTACAGGTATATCAGATTAAATGGTCACAGGACATATTGTATAAACCAAAATTAAGAATATTTAGTATGATAAAAAGTTGTTATAGCTGTGAAAAGTATGTTTGTGCCTCGTTATCTAAAAGACAACGATCACTATGGGCCCAAATCCGTTCTGGAATCTTTCCTCTGCACCTTGAGACAGGACGTTATCGGGTCCCAGAAGAAGAGCGGATTTGTCCTTACTGTGATATTAATGATATTGAAATTGAGTTCCATTTTGTATGTTATTGTCCTCTGTATCATGAGTTGCGTCAGAATGTATTTGATAGGCGTAAGAATTTGGATTTGATGTGGGTAAGTGATGCTGAGAGGCTCAAATGGATTTTTGATTATAAAGTATTTGCACTTGCTGACTATTTAGAGAACGCGTGGGATAAATGAAGAAAAGTTACATATATGAATATCCTTCTGGTTTTTGTTGGGGAGAAAGAAATATTAAGTATTTTTATTTTATTTATTTATTTTTTAATTTTATTTATTTATTTTGTTTTTCTGGTGTACATTGTGTAGCTGCCAATTAAGTGAGTGTGATATTGTATATGGATGATTTTCTGTTTCTGTTGTCTTATAATCCTGTAAGGGATGGGTCTTCGGACATGACACAAAAATAAAACTCATTAATTCATTCATTCATTCATTCATTCATTCATTCATTCATTCATTCATTCATTCATTCAAATAGATCTGTAGTGACTAACACAGAGGCGATGAATGGTTTAGAACAGGTTTATTGAAATATACATGTTTATTGATGATCGTTTCAGTGGTGCTGATGGGATGTTACAGGGTATAAATGGCTTGTGAACAGGCAACTGTCTACCAAGGAAGATAATATAATCCTGCAAGGAGCTAGGACACAGGACAGGGCACACACATACAGGGCTGAAAAGAGAGGGAAAAACCTCCAGGTGTACCTGACTACATCTTTAGATGATGTTCTGAGCAATTATCTGACTTGCCAGGAACAGCAATGCGGAATTGCAGTTTTGCCAGGTAATTGTCTATTTATTTCTATCTATTTATTTTATTTTATGACTATCTAATTATTTTTTTTATTTTTTTTTTCCATAAATCCTTTGATATATTTGACAAGTATTACTCTAGGGATGTACAAATATATATTGATAAGTAATCAATGATAAATATGATTAATAAAGACATTAAATGTATGTATTTCTTAAATATGAATAAATTATAAACAAATCAATACAATTGAATGTTTTATAGGTTATACAAAACTATGTAGATTTAGTGTCAACATATCCTCCCCATATGTTCCCTCCAGTCCAGTCCTTTGGTGCAAACTGATTAGTTTACTTTAGACTCCTGATGACATGGGGTCTGGGGCAGTTCAACCAAATATACTTATAAGTATTTTCGGATTAATTCACTTTTTAAAAAATCTGTGAAATTTGAATATTTTCACAGGACATAACGGCATGTTTTTGCTTCTCATCACTTCAGTCATTCTGTCATGCCTTGGATTTATATTGAGACTTGCTGTTTGCATTTGGAGGTCCATAAAATGTACTGTAGTTGCAACAATTTTAGAACTGATCAATAGCTTATATATCAGATAATTTTTCTTCTTCCTTGTGATACATTTTTTCCTTTTAGGTAACAAATTTTCCAATGTGACTTGGGGTCCTCACCACAAGCACTTTCGTCATAGTTTTTCCTTTTAAGTACTATTTTCTGAGTATGAATATAAAAAAACCTCCTACTTTCGAAAATAATTTGGTTATCACAGTAAATTGTAATAATTTGTAGCTGTACCCCCAGCCACTTTATGGTTGTTTGCACTTACATTTTGCGGGTTTGGCTCACATCTTTGACCATTTGCATCTATTTTTGGTCCAGTTCTTTCCATTTTTAGGTCATATTTAGGTTTGCCTGCATCTAATTGAATGTGTTTAGGATGTCTTTTGTAATATTTGCTCACTTTTTTTATCTTGTATATACATTATCTTGCATATTTTTGTGGCTGTTTTACATCGTTATTGCCTTTGTTGTTTTGTATGATTATGGTTCCCCTATCCCCCCATCGAGGCTAGTTGCTACACTGGTTCCAGTGAGTCAAAGGATAGAGTTTAAAATCTTACTTAGAGTTTAAAATCTTACAGCTCTACAAAGCACTGAATGGTCTTGGACCAAAATACATGGTTGATCTGTTGGTTCCTATGAAGCTCCCAGACCCCTGAGGTTCATCTGGATCTGGTTTGTTGTGGTTCCCAAGAACCAGAACCAATCAAGGTGAGGCAGCGTTCAGTTATTCTGCTCCTCACCGGTGGAACAAACTTCCTGTAGACCTGAGGTCTGCTCCAACTGTCAGCTCCTTCAAATCAGGACAAAAATATTACTGTTTACTCAAGCGTATTCTTAAATTAAATACTTACCTGCTGTACTCTACTGCCCTTACTTTTTAACAACTTGTGCTTTTTATTATTTTACTTCTTTTCTTATCATTTTTGAATGAATGAATTGTCTTTATTTCGGTCTTGTACAAGTTTTTTTTACAAAAGAAAATGAAAAAAGTAAAATAAACATTGCTTTTGCCGAAAAGCTGTAGGCTGAAAAAGCCGTAGCTTATAGTGCCTACCCTTTTCTCTTGTGATCAGCTTAAATGTGAAACATTAGCATTAATCCGTGGAAACAAACAATGCATAAAGAAGCCAAAATATAAAATTGACGTTTCACATTCTAGAATGTTTTTGATAATTTACTTTATAGTTATAGTGTTTTATATTTATTTACAATACATTTCACACCAACAACAAGCATATAGATCATGCACTACAGGTAAATCAGGGACTACTGTTGATAAAAATTGGGCTGTCGATTAGCCATTTCTTAAAATTTTTCTTAAATGAGCTGTATGGAATGGACTCTCTTATGTTTTAATCTTGTCTTAAATTTGTCTAAATTTGTCTTAAATTAAATACTTACCTGCTGCACTCTACTGCCCTTACTCTTTAACAACTTGTGCTTTTTATTATTTTACCTCTTTTCTTACCATTTTATTTCATTGTATTTTTTATGTACTGTTTAATTGTGTCTTGCTGCTTTTAATGTTGATGTAAAGCACTTTGACTCACCTTGTATTGAGGTGTCAAGTAACAAAGTACAAATAATTCGTTACCTTACTTAAGTAGAAAGTTTGGTTATCTATACTTCACTGGAGTAATTATTTTTCAGACGACTTTTTACTTTTACTCCTTACATTTTCACGCAATTGTCTGTACTTTTTACTCCTTACATTTTAAAAACAGCCTTGTTACTCTATTTCATTTCGGCCTTTAAAAAAAAACTATCCAGTTAAATTGCTCCATCCGGATAGAGTGAATTTGGTTGTGGTTGTTTCAGATGTTCTTGTCCAGTTTTGTTCTTACATCCGTTGCCCTCAGATTCCTGCAACTAAACTTGGATGTACATTCCAATAAAGGTTAGGATAAATTATAACATGCCTCTGAAGTTTGACTTTTTGCACCATTACAATACTTATAGGCAACTGGTCATCATATCTCCTGCTCTCTGAAACACATGTTAATGCTCAATAGTACACATATATGGTTCTTTAATATATTTGCATTATACTAAGATGCTTTCATTTTCAATGGCTTTTGTCCTTAATGGCTTTTTTCCCCCTTACATTACTTTTACTTTTATACTTTAAGTAGTTTTGAAACCAGTGCTTTTAGATAGTATCTATACTTCTACCTGAGTAATGAATGTGAATACTTTTGACACCTCTGTAGATAGATAGATAGATAGATAGATAGATAGATAGATAGATAGATAGATAGATAGATAGATAGATAGATAGATAGATAGATAGATAGATAGATAGATAGATAGATAGATAGATAGATAGATAGATAGATAGATAGATAGATCCTGCCGGAGGATCTGAGAGGAGCTGGAAATGTGGACATTTTTAAACGTAGACTAAAAACTCATCTCTTTGGTCTGGCTTTTATGTAGCATCAAATTTTATAGTTTTATTCTGTTTAACATTTTTTAGAAGTAAGTTTTATTTATTTATCTATTTCTTGTTTTTTTTTTTATTATTATTATTATTATTATTATTATTATTATTATTATTATTATATTGTTGTGGACTGATTCTTTTTTAGCCTTAATTCTTGAACTTTTATCATTATTTCATTTTAATTAACTATATTGTATGTCAATTTGCATTGGTCTCCCAGTTTTTATTTTTGTTTTTATTATGCAAAATGATAAAAAACTTGAGTTGATACTTCAACTTTTACAGGAGTATTTTTAAACTCTAGTATCTATACTTCTACCTGAGTAATGAATGTGAATACTTTTGACATCTAATATGAACAAATAAACAAAACAAATAAACTTGCCTTGCCTAGTTCAAATCGCGCTTTTATTCTGAAAACCCTAACCGGAAGTGTGCGCGGTCGCAGCCGGACGACTTGACCGCGGTTCTTCGTTCCCAGGGTTCCGTGAGAGCCGTTTTTGCCCCACCCCACCTCTTCAACGCTATCTATCTCAATGCACAATCCTCTGAGAAAAAAACGGGGGCAAAAATAATTCAGAGAAAAAACCCCTGCAAAAAAAAAAGGAGCGACTGTCGCGTCTCCCGCGAGTTTTCACCGTTTTTCGGAGCAGAAAATCAGCAGAAAATCAGCAGCAGACTGGACGCAGCGCGGTACGTCCATGTATCACGCACATGTAACCATAACCTACCAGGATTCAGAGGGGGAATACAGCACAACCAGAGGAACCTGACAGCGGACTCTACCTGCCTCCAAACGGGGAAATAAGGGAGGATTTCCAGCAATAACAGCACCTGGATATCTCCTTAAAGCTTCCAGTCAAGGACGAGCAGCGGCGCCTGAAGGTTTCCATGTGAGGAGGAGAAAAAACACATTAATTGTGTTACGGGAGAGAAAAAAGGACGGATAAGGGGCCTTTTTTTTTGTAAGGGTCTGGTCAAACCCTTTTGGAAAAGGAAATTAAAAAAAACAAAAGAGAAGAAGCAAGCACTGGTATCTTTTGACACAGGTTTTTTAAAAAACAGGCTTGCATTGATAAGGTTGATGACATTTAACGACATAACCTCCCTCTTTTTGAAGACATGACATGTGAGGGGTTTACAAGACGGTGGTGAGAGAGAGAGAAAAAAGGAAAGAAAGAAAGAAAGGAACAAAAAGGCTGATGATTTTACATGCAGTCATTTTAAGAGGAGATATTTCTTTTTTATTTTCATTTTTCTAACCCACCAACACCACCCACCTCCCAATGTGCTTTGGTCAGGTGGAGAGTGGATTGAAAACACCCCTTTTAAAATAGAAAATAATAAAACAAACCGAAATTTATATATATTTCTATTTAAAGAGGGGTTTAAAAGGGCGGCCCAGGCTTGTGTGGGGATGGATTGAACAGCAGTGTGTGTGATATCTGCTGAAGATTGGAGACATTGGCTGAGAAAACATTCACGACAAAGCCTGAAAATATCCCCTTTATATTTAAAGAAAAGGAGAAAAGAAAAAAAGGAAGGCCGGTGTTTTTGAAATTAAGGAAAAAGGAAAAAGGACAGTGGACTACCGACGTTCATTTTCATTCATGGGCAAACAGGAGCTGGGAATTTCACATGCACACTCATATCAGCGTTGATGACTTCATTGCGGATTTACAGTGAAAAACACCGGATTCAACCGTTTCAGGAGGGCGGCATCGTGGCTCTCCTCCTGATCTCTTGCAGATAAATTGCTTGTAAATATCCACATCCATCCATCCATCCATTAATCCATCCATCCATCCATCCATCCACGCACACACGCCGCGCCTGGTGGAGCCCACCGTCTACAACCTGACATCTGTCTCATCTGGAAACATAAATGTCACCCATTTTGAGCCGGGTGTTCCTCTGCTGGGTCACTTCAGCAATTCAGGGTTGATTTGATTTTTGATTTTTCTTCTCATCAGCACCCTCCCACCTCATTCCCCTTATTACACCCCAACCATCCATCCATCCATCTTCCATCCATCCATCCACCCTGCTTCCCTCTGAACCTGGGTCTTTTTGGGGGGAAGATGGGCTGTCTTGGCAATAGCAAGACCGAAGACCAACGAAATGAGGAGAAGGCACAGAGGGAGGCCAACAAAAAGATAGAGAAGCAGCTCCAAAAAGACAAACAGATATACCGGGCAACTCACCGGCTACTACTACTGGGTAGGTGTTCATGAAATGTATCCCCCCTAATAATATGCATATGTGGACCATGTTGTGCACTCAGAAATACTGTTTTCACTGAGGTAGCAGCCAGTTTTTCAGGTAAAAAGAAAAGAAAAGAAAGCCTCTCCATCTCTTCCTGAGCTTGTGACAGGGAGGCATCAACAAATGATGCAATAACATGATGTCACTGTGCCACCGGTTCATTGTCTTAACACGGGATTGTTTGGAAAAGCAGGCCTGTCTGCATTCAGGGGTCATTATGGAGCCTGAACATGTGAGAGACTGGGGAACTGGCACACACACACACACACACACAAACCACCATCTGTGTGCAGGCAGCAGACTCCGGCATCACGCAGAGGCTGGGAGGCCACTCTTAGGCATTTTGCATGGTTGTTTCTCCTTACTTGTGACCTGGTGTGTGTCGGTGTCTGCAGCATGGATCCGGGATGCCTTCACTTTGTATCAGACTCCGCTTTCATCTAATTCGGCTTTAATTTGTGGGGCATACCACCTCATAACCTCGGAGTGCAAATTAGGATTACCGTTCGGATTATTTGCTTCTCTTGAGTGCTCGTTTGGGTCATATTAATCTGAAAGTGATCTGAGATTCGCTCACGTGCTACAAGCATTTGGCTCTAGCTTGTTCTTCGTATTTAGAGATGCAGCTGCCATTCACTTTTAGCTCGCAAGGACAAATTTAGGAATCTTTATCATGCCAGAATAAAGGGAAATCATGTTTTCATTCTCAGTAGTTATCGTAGACTTAACAATTTCTATGCAGCTGTCCTGAATGCGATTCCTCAACCAAAAAAAGAAAAGGATTTGTCTCTAGGTTTGTTTAACTATTTGTGCCCTCATCTCCACTGTCGAGGTTCCATGTCACATCAGTATCAGCAATTTGTGCTGAAAGTATTAATCCTGCAGAGGCACAAGCACATTTTTGTTTCTGAGTAAATAGTGATACATCAGCGCACTTTCAAAGTTTTTAGCATTTTATCATTATTATTTATCATTATTGTGGCCAGTCGTCCGAATAGGGTCACCAGATAAATATGAGGTGTCAGGATATATTTAGCAAAAAAGTTTTTGTATAAAAATGGCTGTAAATTGTTATAAATGAAAAGTCTTGCTGGATGAGGTCACAAACCAGAACTGGAAGGAAATCACTGCTTAAATCTTCAATGAGTTGCAATGGGAATGATAAACCTGCTCCTTTTTTATAAATAACCATTAACATAATTCGAAAAATATTGAATACTTGTAAACTGAAAAGTACAATGTTTTTCTCCTAAATGTCATTAAGTACAAATAAAATACAGCATAAACAAAGAAATGGACTAGATGTGTTGACATCTAACCATCCTGCAACCATCTAACCATTAGCTGCTGCGTTTCTTGAAAATGTTTTTGTATTGCTCTGCACTGCGTGAGAACCGTTTTACAGACGTTGGAGCTTTAGTGACTGAAACAGTGTCTGCTTTCCTTGTGCCGGGACCTCTGCTGAAAGGCAAAGCCTTCCAATTCAGATCATTTCTGGATGAAATCGTAAGCATCAGTGTTGAATCTGATCTTCCAGCAAGGCTCCGAAACTCCCTAACATCCCTCAGTGATCCATCCTGGATTTGTTAGTTGCTGCCTTTGATGTGGGCCGTAAAACTTTGATTTAACCCTTTCCTGACTACTAGTACTTCTTCTTCTCTCTCTGATCTCAGGGGCTGGCGAATCTGGGAAAAGTACGATAGTCAAGCAGATGCGAATATTGCATGTGAACGGCTTCAACGCAGAGTAAGTATTGCTGGTTTTCCTCTCCTGCTTGACTTTCTTTTTCCACACACACACAAAACACATCTCATTCACTAAATGACTGCATAGTTTTGAAGATTTGCCCTTTTTTAGGAATATAGGTGAATATTTAAATTGTTCCTGTTACTATTGGATCCTACTGACGGATGTTTACTGGACTAATATCTTAATAATGTTTTGGGCTAAGCGAAATGGTGTGTTTATGAGAAACAAATGTTCACTGATGACAGCATAACAGTAGGAAAACTTGGATTTGGTTTTAAAATTAGAAGGAATTACATTTGACAGAGGTTTCTGTCCATGTAAAATTTAAATAGTGTAATGTTGTCACAGTTTCACGTGTTTCACTGGCTTGTAATATTAAAATTAGTAAATTACTTCTTTCTTCACGTTACTGACAAAAGAAAACAGTTTTGATTTCAGTTACTCAGTTGTAATAAGTTATTGTTTTCAGTGTTTGAAAAAAAAGAGCAACAATTCAATTTGCATCACAGTGAAAACTGGAGTTTTTAAATGTTCGTCGGACAAATCTAAACATTTTACACCAGTACGTTGTACTCAGAACAGTTGAGAGTTGCTTTTTTTAGTGTTTTTTGACAAAGCAATCACTGATCAATCGAAAAAATGATCAGCACGTCATTTAAAGCGTCACAAAGGAACATTTTTAGCTCAGTGAGCCCCCTACAGGTGAGGAAGTGAAATTGCTGTTACAAGACTGTCCAGCATTACACTTTTGGTCTATTACTCAGACAAACTCTCATCTTCTCTTCCATCATTACTTTGTTGAATAATTTTTGATGTCCGTCACAGCTCCATGAGCTGCTTCCATCATTGCTGATGTGTGGCATAGTACAGTAAGCGGTATGCACTACAATTACGCAAATGTTCCATCAAATAAAATTGAACATTTTAACATGAACAAAAACCTTTTTGTGCTTTTTTTTTTAATTGAAAACTGTCCATTCTAGAAGTTTTGGAAACAAAACCCTACTTGATAAATTTTTTTTGGTGCCAACATGTTCTTTGCGAATTGTCGTAAATCTGTGAATTGTATTTATTAAACACATACTTGATCTTAAACCCTTTTTACACCCAATGACCTGAACAAATAAAAAGTTCTGGAGCTCGATTCTGACCGGCATCGTCCCTGCTTATGGGAGCAGTTTTGAAATACCAATAGCACATCAGCAGCAGTTCGTCACTCGGTACAGAAATGTACACAACAGACCTTTACTGTCTTCCCTTTACCGTCATTTCACTGTAAAATTTCAAACAAAATTTTTTTTTAAAGTTTATATATATGTAATATGAGTGAATAATTAGACGTGAAAATGACATCTCAGAGGAATCTTTAGTTATATCTCTATAAGACATAAAAATGCCCCAAATCTTTGCTTTAGTCAACTGAGTGTAAATTAGAGACATCAGATTTGATTTCTGAATCAAATTTTCTTCGGTGGCTTATTATTTTACGTATTTTTGTTTCCCCTACTAGCACTCTCTGATATGACCAGTATTTTGGGCATATTTTTCTGACGTTATGGAGCAAACACTCAAATGTTTTACGCGTGTCAGGTTTTCATGGAAACATCCCCCCTGGGTGTTGAACAGCCACCCTGTCTTGTGAATTTCCTAAAACTCAATCCTAAAATGATGCAATGGAAACCAAAGTCACATTTTTCTATTCTTGATCATCTTGTTTTTTGTTTTCTTCTTAGAAAAGGTTTTTGGGGATAGGGGCATGTCATGTCATGTCATATCCTTACTTGTGGGTCACGTTCAAACGCTGCGGTGCAATGACACATCCTCCGTCAGCCATGACCTCTCATTTGGTTTAAGTTTCACAGTTTGATTTACTCTCAGGTTGGGGCGGGAGGTTTGTTGGGTTTCCAGTTGGGATGCAGGGAAGTGCCAGTCATTGGAAGCTTGGATGATGATGCTGTTGGAAACTGGTGTAGGAGAGCGATAAGAAGGAGGGAGAATATAAGAGATGAGTGAGATATGTATGTATATATACTGTATGTTTATATATATATATGCTAGGGGTGGGACGATACGGATAACTCACAATTCAATTCTGTGGCGATATGTGGCCCACGATAACGATAATATCACGATATCTACGATATTCGATATATTGTAAGAAATTTCATCGATATATCATGATATATGTGACTGAAAAAGAAGAAATACCCATAAAAAGGAAAACGTTTGTAGTTATGCATTTATTCAATGCCAAAACTTTATACAATGTACAAAGAAAGTGCATTTATTGATAAATAAATAAACAAAAACTAATATGTTTTCTATTTAATTTCGTATACTTTGGCCCATATCAAACTTTTGAGCCGAATAAGTGCATGAACAATAGTGCGGTGACAACCGCGTAAATCCATAATGTGTGTTAAAATATCGATATTTGCCATCAGTTTATCGATTATTTATTGCAACAGAAAGCGCAACAATATATTGCAACATCGATTTTTTTCCCCCCACCACTAATATATGCAAATATATTAATAAAATAAATATATGTGACATATTTAAAAATATATAATATTTTATATTAAAAATGCACATATATATGCTTTAAGTTCTTACAACCATGGTATTAACTATTAATATATGTGCAGACAAGGTTAAAAAAAAAGAGAGAGTTGAGTGAGCTGTGCAGCGTGGCTGAGTTGAGAAGACGCTGGTATGGCGGTTCATGTCAAAGCGGGGGTCTTAATGCGAGGAATGTAGTCTTTGTTTCGTCTGTAGAGCTCTACGCAGGTCAGAACGGGGACATTAATACAAATCACCTAAACACTTAAACCTCTCAACTCTGAGAGGAAGCTGGCCTTCAAAATGTGTGTTGATTTTTAGCTTCTTTATTTTGTTTTGGCTTAAGTAATCCAGTTTAAAGTTGGATCACAGTTCAGACATATCTAATGCACGTGTAAAAACTAAGAATGCACATACACATCCAAACAAAAAGAAGAAAATTGCTCAGGGCAGAAACTGCCAAAATCCATATAAAAATTGAATCTGTCATTTTATAAGTTCATTGATTGATGTAATCATTTCTCAGGTATACTCTTTATTCCTGCTGCATCTGCTTAAGTTTATAAGTTTCAAGTTACTTCTAGTTTATTTTACCTGAAAGCACCAGGACTCCTGGTATTGACGCGCTTCATTTTGTTACCAACGGCCAGTAACGACAGCAACAAGTGTTTGTTTTGGAAATGTAACATTTTTAATGTGAACCTCGGTGTTGTCCTCTTCAGCATCTGTAGTTGGAGATACGTTTTCATTTGAATAGCATGTTGTCATCCTGTTTTTATTTTAACTAAAATCCCTTCAAGCAAGAGACGGTTATTTCAAATACTTTTAATTTGAAACCGTTCACCGCACGTTGAGCGTTGATAATCTCATGTTCTGAAATACATTGTGGGAAAACCTTTTTTTGTCTTTTTCTTTGGATGTTTGCGAGTTAAGCAACTGGACGTCCTCTGTGACGTCACCTTTTGCTGCTAGTATTAGTGAAGCGCACGTGTTGTATGAACTTCCTTGTGTTTCGATGAACTCGATGAACTTCTGTTTATTCAAACTGCAACGATAAAAGAAATGTGGAGCTTTTCATAACTGAAGCTAAAGTTACTTGAAAACCTGGACATAAATATGAAATAAAATGAGATGCAGCCCGGTAAATTAATTGCATCAATTTATTTTTGGTCTGATTTACAGGGATGCACATCTGAAGGCAGCCTTATGTTTAACACGTGACACTGCTCCTTGTTTTTTTTAATTTAACATTCTGGATAACGTTAAGCAAAATTGTGCATTATAGGTTACTTTCGTTTTAAACTGTTTGTTTTATATATTCTATGGAGAAGAAGAAAGCCCAAACAATCTAAGGTGCCATAAGCTGGCATTCCGCTTATTTCTAAAAATCAGGGCCTGATTTCTAAAAGTTTTCCTCACGGTAGAAAAATGCAGATCAGTTGACCTCTACTGAACATGTGCATTACGGTTTTTGTGTTTGATAAATATTGTGAAAATTGAACCAAATTCTGTTGTTTTCATTTTTCAGTTGGTACACAAAATTCAAATTCAGTAGTTGTTCTTGCACAATAAACCAGGATATCCGTGCATTTGCAGCGGTCTTGATACCGGTGTCTCGCATCGTTCACCTCCTCATCCTCTTGCTAAAGAAATCATGCATGAAATTTAGATTCCAGCATTCACACTGAAACCCGCTGGCACAAATAAAGAAGAAACAAAACATCTTTTTACTATTATTTTGGATTAATTATTCCTTTTCATGCTATTTTTCTTTTAATCGAAAATAAATATCATGTGGAGCTGCGATTTCCATATTTGGATTCAAAGTTGGAATCTCAGCCATTTGGAAATAATTAAGTTTTATTACCACGTAAGCAAAGCAATCAATTGTTATAATTCCTTGTTAACCGTCTTGGCTCCAGTTGATGAAGCTGAATTCTTGTAATTTATGCCTCTGTGCAGAAAAAAGCACAAACATGTTCTTCTTTGTTCTTTACAGGGAGAAAAAACAGAAAATCCATGATATTAAAAACAACATTAAAGAAGCTATTGAGGTAAGGCATGAAAATCTTTGATCATATTACTTGTTTCATGTATAATGTGTTTCTAATACTCTTGTACTTGAGCGTATTGCACAGAGGACGAAGCTCTTTACATAAAACAGCTTTGACGTATATATTGATGACTATTGTATATTAAGTGTCATGTTGTTCTAATAAATAATGTCTTCTTTCTCTTCTCCTCTGGCCATCCAGACGATCGTGGCTGCCATGAGCACACTCACACCTCCTTGCAAGCTCGCCTGTCCTGCAAACCAGTTCCGGATCGATTATGTCCTACAACAAGTAAACCAGGATTTTGAGTTTCCTTCAGTAAGTTGCAACAAGCTTCCCACAGTCACACTGATTCACCCACTCACCCTCTTTAGATGTTATTTTTCCCCTTTTCTTTTAGTTGATTGCGTTATAGCCTTTATTTTATCCAGTTATTAACCTGTATGGTAACATCATTAAGGTTTGCTGCATCATTGAAGCGTGGTACACTTTCCTGGAGGTGTTTTGTACTGAAATGTGCGGTAGCTGAAGCAGCTTCACTGACAATTGCAGTTTATTTTAGTCGTTCAAAACAGTAGTGAGACGTTCACAGGATGGCGTAAGAAGTAAACCTGTGCCAGGTGGAAAAAAAATACAAGTCAGCACAAATATGTTTTTCTTGTTAAATGTGTTTATTCATTTTTAAGTCTGTGATTAGTTTTTAAGATTTTGGTCTGTTGATTAAAATACTGCACGTTTGTTTTTTTTCACAATTTTCTAAATATTTTCAGTAGTAATTCAAAGTAAAATAAGCTCAAATCTGTTCAATGTGTAATTAAATTCCATTTTAAATAATCAAATAGACAGACACACATTTTTAAAGAAATACATTTTAATAATTTTTTGGTCAAGGAACCATATTTCTTCCATGTCCAATTCTAGATTAATCTTTTATTGCACGTGTTTCACCTGCAATTGATGAGCCAATCAAATTAGACCTGACAATCAGATTCAGCATTAAGAAGAAACTTGGGATTTTGTAAGCTAGTATCTCCATATAATCACCATTTCAGTGCCTGGACTTTGCAAAGACAAAGCTATGAATTATTCTGTTTAGAGAAGAAGAAAACAGGAACCGTTGGATGATGTTGCAGCCGTCTTCCACTAACACAGGTGTACTGCCTTCCATATTTACTGGTGGCATCTGTAGGGGGATGATGCTAGTCCATCAAGGTTGATCCCCTGAGAAAAATGTGGTTTTAGGGCTTTTTGTTGAACTTTAAAGAGAGTATTGAATTCCTCCTTATGCGTTGTTAATTTTCTCAACTCCCCTGACTTTGATTTACGATAATATGAACTGAATAACTATCGTTGAGCATCAAATCTACCTGCTGACTCTGGCACTCTGGCCGACAGTGCTGCGGTTAAAAAGGTGCCTCACACCTTTGTTTACACGGAGCTGCAGTAATTAGCAGGTGTGCTTCCTTTGGGGAGGCTGTCGATTGAATGAGGATCTCACCTGAGAGAGCCACAATGCCCATTAGTGCTGATTATCTATAATAAACCTAAATGTGTCCGGAGGGACCTGCACCCGCCTCCCCAGTGAGCTCCAGTCTGCTCCATCAGCTCCCACTGCTCTTTCAGCCAGTTCCTGCAGGTCCTGCTGCTGGGCCAGATATTCAGATATTCAAAACCAGTGTTACAGATAAAACAATGAAAAGGGGATTAAGGAAATGTTATCAAGTGATGTTCATCCTAGTTCTTATATTGCAAAGCCTGGGCGTATTTTTATGGAGAACAATCTGCAGATTTGTGGCTGTTTTTTTAGTTTTTATTTAAATATGTTTGCGAGATGGGCAGTGAGTCACGAATGGATGGCATCTGTAAGAACATTACCACAAACTGTCAACATTATAGATATAATGATTTGTTGTCTACGATATTTAGAGAAATGGCATTAGGATCATAACTGTGACCCATTTCCATGAAAACTTAGAGAAATAAATGTTTTTTTTTCCAATTGTGTCACATGGCAGAAAAATCTTACCACCCACTCAATGGAAAAGAAAATTGTTAAAAGGTATAAAAAGGTAGGTTTCCGGCTGATAAAATAAGCAAATTTTGTCTCTGAGAGTCTGCTGGCTGATGAATCTAAAGCTAATCAAAACATTTTCATATACATGTTTTTTGTGATTTCCACTTGATTTTTGGAAAATGGTGCACAACGCTTCTAAATTTACATTTAATATAATCACTGAAGATATTTTATTTATGTACGTAACTCATTTTTAAATATTTAATAAATGTCCAGAATTCATCAAGAAGTTGGACAAGTATTTATTTTTAGTTTTTTCTATGTTGAAAAATAAATATTCTAGTTTTTTTTTATCTTTTCAGAGTACTTACTGGTGTCTTATCCGTGTTTTTTTTTCTGTTGGCTCCACTGTTTAAACTGTTTGTTTCATTCATACACATTTTGTCATTTCCAGTAAAGAGTGACTGTATTTGTGTGCAAGCAAAAGGAAGTCTCGTGCTATTGCCTCCATTACGTCATGGTACATTTATTGCGTTGTCTCATCTCCGACCGATTTCGGGACAGCGGTAGTTTAAAGAAGCATCAGAAAGTTCAGCGCAGTAATGATAAAAGTGTAGCTGTTGAG
Source organism: Cololabis saira (assembly GCF_033807715.1). Lineage (NCBI taxonomy): Eukaryota > Metazoa > Chordata > Actinopteri > Beloniformes > Belonidae > Cololabis > Cololabis saira. The sequence continues at coordinate 11,174,810 of NC_084594.1, forward strand.
GGCAGAGAATAGAAGAGAAAAGTCTCACAGGCTCAGCTTCTCCTCCGCCTCCTCGGCTGTCTACTCCTCCTCTTCTCGCTCCCTCTTGCCTGGCCTGAGGGCAAACTGGAAACCAGTTGAACTGGTTAGTTCTGCCTTCAGCAGAGGAGGAAGAGAGGGAGACAAAAAACACAGGGACTGTGTTGAATGTCTGTTGCCTTTTCTTGATTTCCTCTGTAGCTTTGTGTTAAATTAGCATCCCTCTTCGTTGTTATTCACCGGAATTAGTTTTCAAAACCTTTAGAATTACATGCACCAAGCCTTTATGCAATACTGAACTCTTTTTTTTGCGTGTTTACCAAGACATTTTTATTGATTCTATTATGAGTATTTCAAACTGGTCTTCAGCTTTCCAGCTATTAGTTCAGAAGCTTTTTTTAAACTTACAGTAAAATGTACACTACCTGTTAATCTCTTTCATGAGACAAATTCTTTGTTTAATGGCATTTTATTGTGCAACAGAGAAAGACAGTAAATCGCTAGTACATACTCAAGTAGAGCAGTTTTTAAAAATGTCATGTACTTTTGTGTCAAATGTAAATTAAATCTTGTTTTTTTAAAACATGCATTATGAGTGATGTGATATAACTGCTGTCTCTCCTGCTGCATTACTAAGAATACTTTTTCCCAACCTAATTACATGAAGGGAAATTCATTCTTAGTCTTATAAGTTTGCAGAACTCAACTCTCAGGTTACAGCCATTTCTGTTTTTAAAATGAAAATGAAAACGCTGCTCACAGCTGCACGGCTACAGTCATTTATTAGGCAACATAGGGGCTTTTTTTGCCCTTCACGCGCTGCTTAATACGGGCATGAATATAGATTAATATGGAGGAGGAAGGATTACATTCAGGAATTAAATATAAAATAGGGGGAAAGCATGCCTGAAGTTGACCAGCTGACCTGCTGACCTGCTACAGCTTTATGATTTTATATAAATGTAGTGGTTTTAGATTTTCAGGGGGTATTTTGGGGGGAGAGGGGGTTACTATGGTAAAGCTTAACAAAAAGTCCATAGATTATTATTTGCAAAAAAGTTGTTTGATTCATTATGACTCATTTATTCCTGAACAGCTGTCAAACTGAAATAGCAATATCCTAAAACTCATATTGCTGCCTAAAAATAGCTTATTAAAAAACAAAACTAATTAAAAACTCCCCGAAAAATATATATACATATATTTTACAAAGCTATTAAACAATAAAGCATCATAATTTTCTATCAATTGTTTATTGAAGTAATTGAACCTGTTCAAACTAAGTGATTATTGCGTTATGCTGCTGGAGCACAATAATTTCCTAGTCCTGGGATCAATAAAGTACATCTTTATCTTATATTTAGCGCTAATACAAGGTCTTATGACGTCCCAGAACGGCTCAGATCCGATCAGTTTTGTTCTCTTTCTCTTTGTAATCTGAACATATACAGGACTGTCTCAGAAAATTAGAATATTGTGATAATTATTTTCTGTTTTCTGTGATTTTCTGTAATGCAATTTAGAAAAAAAACAAAAATGTCATACATTCTGGATTCATTACAAATCAACTGAAATATTGCAAGCCTTTTATTATTTTAATATTGCTGATTATGGATTACAGTTTAAGATTAAGATTCCCAGAATAATCTAATTTTTTGAGATAGGATATTTGAGTTTTCTTAAGCTGTAAACCATGATCAGCAATATTAAAATAATAAAAGGCTTGCAATATTTTAGTTGATTTGTAATGAATCCAGAATGTATGACATTTTTGTTTTTTTAATTGCATTACAGAAAATCACAATATTCTAATTTTCTGAGACAGTCCTGTAAGCACCGTGGAACAGGTTCAGATACCGTCTAATAAACTAACATCACTGGTTTATGCACAGATGACCACAGTAAAGCTCTTTATCTTTGTTTTTCTGGTGGAGCGTTTCTTATGTTGAATACACCTGATTTGTATGAAATACGTCATTTGTTCAATAAAGTTTGGACACAGCAGGGTTTTTTCTTTTTCTTTTTCTGCATGTTCTACTTGCTGCCTTTAGTGACCAGAAATGAATACACATGTGGTGTTGGCAAACAGAAAAACAATGACCTGCGTGTTTATTTACATTAAGAGTGGGAAGGTCAGATCGGATCCAATCTCTCAAAATGCATTTGGGTAAACATTTTAATGCCAGGTGGGAACACCTGCTCTAAGCGCCGGCCTCCTGTAGTTGGATTTCTAAGGATGCATTTTCATGCCAAGTCTCTGCGATTAATATCACACTTTTCACTCACTGCTTTTTGTTGCTGCTGTTGTTTCCTTGTTTTTTTGTGACAAATGTTTGTTAATGTGCGTCTTTCTTAAAAGTCTTAAAAATCAAAGCAGAACTTTTCATTAGTTATGAGCAATCCCAGCTGTTGCCTGCATTTTAGCAAGAATTAAATCTGAGTTATCACCAGAAGTTGTTTCAAATAAAAGAAAATAAACACAATCTCAGGGGAATATGCAATTTTAAAAAACAGCATGTATGAACAAACATCAAAACCCATTGTGTATCAGTGAAGGGAGTTAATCTGTGGAGGAACTGCAAAGATGAAATGAAATCATGCAAATCACTAAGTAAGTTTAAACAAAACTTTAAAATCAATACTCTTTATGGATACAAAACGGAAATGGACACATGAACTGACAGCCAGTGACCAAAATTGCCTTGCTCAGCTGAACCACTTTTTCTTTTCTTTTATGCTTTTCTTTTAGAAGTTCTGTGAAATGAAGAAATTGTAAAAACAGAACATTAGAGGGGGTAGGACTAGAAAAGTTTTTTGAAACTTCATCCTACACCCTTTCAAACAGGAAATATTTATCTACATGTAGATTTGTCTCTTTAATTTGCTTTGTTTTGCTTATGTTTTTTTGTTTTTTCGGTATATACATTTTATGTATTCTGATTATTTTTTTGTTTTAACCTGTTTGAATAAATAATTAAATGAATGAAAAATGAAATGAAATCCACTCACTAAAGATTCTGTCATGATTATGACAATTGAAAGGAGTCCTTTTCAGTCGATTGAAATAGTCTTGTACTTGTTCCCCTCATGCATGGCACACAAATGACAAAACTAAACCCTTTAATAATGGATACAAATGAGTGCATTGTGTATTTTTGCACTCACCCCCTCATGTGTATGTGCGCAGACTAAAGCTCGTAGATACATACTTTAAAAGGGTAGCGAGTAAGTGTAGTGTAACACATGTGATCCAGGGTTCAAAATAGAAGCTAAATAAATTAAACCCTCTCAGCAACTTGTTCAAAAACAAAACTTTTACATTGACTTGACCTGTACTATAGGTCCATACCCACATGGTAACATTGCTCATCAATCTTATTGGTGACTTAAACTGAAGTCACTCCAAAAATCCTGCTCACTCTCCAATGAGTTAAGTACTTTTAAGAGCTTGCAGATTTACTTTACGGCTGGTAATAGCTTATTTTTGCTTGACTGACCAGCAGAAGATTGTAGAGATAGGTTGCTGTGTAGTAACAGCCAAGCCTTGTCTCAGTACAAAGCTCTCCATTTCTTCATGAACTCGTTGAACTGTTCCGTTTCCTGCCTCTGCCAGAGCCTACTCATCTGCTGCTCCTCTCTGAGTCGACCTTAAACTCCAAGCTAAGCTTGGGAGTATCACCGCCTCCTGCCATCTGTCTGTAAACTCCTCCACCCATCAAGATGCAGATGAGACACAGAAACTGAAAACCAGAAACTGTCAGAAACTGATGCCTACCTACTAAGAGTTTTCTTTGAAAAGCATCCATTTATCTCCTCCTCTTAGCAACAATTGAATTTTGCCCTTAACAATTAATCTGCTTCTGATTTTTCAGTTCATTAGTTTTCCTGTAATCTTGTGACTTCATATAAACTACGGTGACCTAAACCTAAACTATTACTGCAGAAAATAACAAATATTCAGAATTGAGAACCTTGAATCGACAAATGTTTATCACTCTTGTCTCTTTTTTATCAAAGTTGCTGCTTTGGTGAGTTATGGATGTAAATCAAATGTTCATTGCAGCTCACATTCTTCTCTTAGGAAAAAAGAACAACAAGATCATTCAAGTCAAAGCAGCCCTTACGATCGAGATCCTTAATTTCCTGACATAATGTCGAAAGCCTGACAGTAATTTCTTGGTGTGGTGTGTTACTGATCCGCTCTCATTACTGTCCTTCTAGGAGTTTTATGACCATGCAAAAACCCTCTGGCAGGACGAGGGTGTGCGGGCATGCTGGGAGAGGTCCAACGAATATCAACTTATTGACTGTGCACAGTAGTAAGTCTTTTTTTTGTGTGTTTTGTTTTGCATACTTCGTCACCTTTATGCAAACACGTATTACTACCCATTTTCACACCTCTGGACTCATCTGTACTTCCTCTGCGTGTCTTTCATGAAGCCTAAATGAATGGTTTAGTGTGTGCCGTCTGTGGGTGTTTGGGTGTGTTTCGTAAGCTGTCGGGGTTTATGAGGTGACAATGATCAAATGAATTTGAGCTCAAACTAGAGCCTCCTTTTGGAGGAAATATCTGCTGTGTGTTCGTGCATTTGTCCACTTTTTTGCTAATGACTGAAATGTTTTCACAGCTATCAGATACACTGATGTGACATTTTTCGATATTCATGCACACCACCAACTTAATCTTGTTTTTAGCACTTGAGTAATGAGGTTCAAATTTATATGACTGTTTGTTTGCGTTGGGTTTTCAAAGTTGCATGAGAAAAAGCAATAAGAGTTTATGGGACGATGTCTCATCACAGCTAAGTTCAAAGTAGAGAGATGACTACATTTTAACATTAAAGGTGACCTATTATGGAATTTAATGTATATTTTAAACAGGCCTTGAATGTCTTAAAAACAATCTAAAGCTTGTTTTTTCTACATAAATCATAAATCCAGCCTGTGGGCCCTGTCACTAGTTTTACCGCTTCTAACCTCTTTTTCTGCGCCTCATTTTTAGGGAAGGGGGGGGTATGATAATGAGGCTCTGTGCTGATTGGCTCCCTGAATGACGTGTAGCAGGGGAGGAGCATAAACCTTGCTCCGCCAGAGCAGCCCGAGCCTGTAAATTATCACAACACTGAATTTTCACAAATGGAAACTTTATTGTTAAAAAAATAAAATATGAGTTGTATATAAATAACATTTATGCACTATTTCAGCCGGATCTGCCCGGCGGATGCTGAACGCTGGCCCCGGAGCCATGCTGGCCGGGCGCACAGCATGGCTCCGCGGAGCGCCGCGGAGCCATGCTGGGTGCCCGCCCAGCATGGCTCCGGGGCGCATTGCCCGTTACCGGGGATCAAACCGACAGATTTCGCTGAAAATCTCAGAGGGTGAAGCTGGTCCTGCCTGGGACAGACCCCCGAGGACCCAGCTCTCAAACCACCCGGGAACCTGGATGATTTAACCAGGATCCGCTCCGCCGCGGCGCCGCGTCCGACTGGCTGAAGGAAGCCCCGCTCCAGCCTGGGAAGAGAGCTGGTTGTGGGCGTGGTTTCAGCAGCGGAGGCTGAACCTCTGGAAATCTGCTCCCGTCGTGACGTCACGACGGGAGCAGATTTTAATCGGCTCAAAAAAAACCATGTGACACTGGGGGACTCGGGCCGGCGGGGGTCAGAGAGCTTGCAGAAATTCATGGTATTTTGTCTCCCCTGTGCTGGCAGGGTGAGGGGAGACCACTTTATATATGTTAAAACAAGAAAAAACGTGTTTTTCATAATAGGTCACCTTTAATATATCAGCAGAAACATCTCATTGTAACACTGATACACGGCAGTGGTGGGGTTATGATTGGGGCTTGTGTCAAAGCTGCAGCACCTGAACATCTTGCGGTCTGTAAGTTGAACTCTTGTGTATAATTACAAAGTATTCTACATTTAAATGTGAGGTTGTCAATCTGACAGCTACAATACGGCTCAGACTGAGTCGTACAGCATGACAGTAATCCTAAAAACACCAAGAAATCTGCAATGTAGTGCTTGAAAAAGAAAAAAGAAATCAGGATGTTTCAATGGTCCTTTGAATGTTCAGACTTTAGTTTGAAATGAAATGAAAATAATCCAGCTGCGCATCACTTACAAACCTCAATGAACTGATGCAACGCTGTTAAGAAGTATGGACAACATTTTGATGCAATACTAATGGCATCATACCTCAAGAAAAAAGAAAACAAATTTTAAGAACTGACACAGACCAGAGGATTTTATTTATTTATTTAGATCCTCATTTGTGAAATTAGAAGTAGGACTTTCTCTAGCAGGCTTTGTGTCCAGTTGGTCTTGGATGGGCTTTTCTGTTTGAGGCTGTGGACTATGAATATGTGTGGCTCGGCTCCTTCTTCAATGTGCTACATCTTCGAATTATTTTTCATAAATGCTGAAACAATTCAATGTCCATAAGCTCTTGTGTCGGATTATGTTCCAAATGTAATATTGGCAATTCTGATCTTGGTGAAGCCTTTATTTTTTGAAAGACTCACAGATTTCAGAGTTTGGAGGTTAAGTGCTTGCTGGCTATTCTCTATGTTTACAGCATATGATGACATGCATGCATGAGGTAGACTTTTATTTTAATAATACATGACTCTGTAGATTTCTGAAAGAAAAATAATGTATATTTGATGTACTATAATTGATGCTTATGATACAACTCAGTTGGATTCAGCTCTGCTCTCTTAGGTTTGAATCATTCAGAGGATAGTACTTGCTCCTTTTTTTTCTTCCTATAACCTATTTCTGTTTTCTTGCTTTGAAAAGTTGTTTTTATTTGTTTGTTTCTTGCTTTCTTTACTGTGAAGGACATTGCTGGATTTCCATATCGTCAACTGAACACTGCACAAACACTGGCAGAGTTCCTCGTTCCTAATTTCTATATATCCCTATGTAGAGTTTGCAAATCTTTGAACGCGGCATGGATCAGAAATCTGAGAGCAAGCTTTATAAACTGAATGTATGGATTTGCACACATCTTTTTTCTCGGTGGAATTAAATAGTCTTTGTAGCAGACAGTTGCAATACTTATCCAAAAACTTAAAACTGGTTGCATGTTTACACAGTGCAGAGGCCACACAAGATGTTGGTTTTGTGTCCTATCTGTGATGGCAGTTTCAGGCTGCCCTGCTATGTTCAATCCAACTTAGTTTGACAAGGGTGATGGTGTTTGCAGTGACACCTGAATCAGAGAGATGTGTCCTGGTATTGGTGGTAAATAAAGTCAAGAAGTTGAACATTTTCCAGTACAATATAAGCCCATAACTGCATTCAGGGCAGCCTTCTTTTAACACTGTTGGAATTTTGTTTGAAAATTTGAATTTTGTCTTTTTTTGTGTGGAAAAAAGAGTTTGGACAAATGGCAGCTATTTGAATGAAAAAAGCTAAATGTAGGAGAGAACATTTTTATAGAAGTGCTACTTTTTGGAGGCACAAGTGAAAAATGGCCCACACTTATTTAGTGCCTTTTAACCATATCTTGGTTTTATAAAGTTTGTTAGATTTTTTTTTTTTTTTTTTTTCACACAATCATACGGTCCTTATTATAAGTAAAGATTGTTTCTACAAGCACATTAGCGGGGAACGATGGTTCAGTGTTTTGCACTTTATGAATAGATTGGGATTCAAAATACCACAAATGGATAGTCTAAACTGAATTTCTCAGGGCCAATGCGGTTGCAATAAGCTACATTACGACATACCTCCACTTCTTCGCCAATGATGGAAATAATGTTCCACTCATTCCTGTTCCTCCTAAAATCCCAAGTTGCCTTGTTCACATTCAAGATGAGGTGATTGTTCCCACATGACTCCACAAAGCAGTCTTCAGTTCTCTTCAGTCTCTAGCCCACCTCCGTTAGACCTCATGAATGCAGAGTTGTCTTTCTGTAGATGACAGGACTCGAGGCAAGGTTATTTCTATAGCACAATTCAACAACAAGGTGATTCAAAGTGCTTTACGAAGACATTAAAACATAAATAAAAAGCCTGATTTACAATTTTTACAATATTTGAACTGGAGGTGTGGGGTGTACAGAGTGAAAAGAAATGACGAGGTTGCTGCTGTACCTGGTCAGAAACACAACCTTTCAGTCTTGCAAACTGTGCTCTGTTTGTCAGGTAGTCAATGGTCCACCTGTGTCTTCTGGAGTTTCTTACATAATAATGGGGGCTGACTTGTGTTAAATGTGCTGCTGAAATAAAAGGACATGATTCTTGCAGTGCTGCCTGATTTGTTTAGACTACACTGTTTGTTGAAACAGGTGTATGATGGTGTCTTCAACCCCATCCCCACAACAATGAGAAATATCAGTGGGTCTTCACAAGACACAAATGAACAACTACAGGGCAACCTCAAATCTTCTATTTTTGAGTAAGATAATTGAAAAAGCATTTTTTTTAACAACAAAATAACCTTTTAAGACAAAACTACTTTTTAAGACAAAACAACTGCTATGATGTCTTCCAGCCAGGTTTTAAATGGCACCACAGCACTGAGACTGCTCTGACCAGAGTGTTTCATGACACATGCTTGAATACAGACATTGGAAAAAATGTCAGTCGTAGTTTTACTGGATCTCAGTGCTGCAGTTGATACAGTTGACCACATTATGTGACTCAAACGACTGGAGAACTGGGCGGTTCTTTCTTGAACTGTACTAATCTGGTTCAAAACATACTTAGAGACAGGAAGCACTTTGTCAATAGGTGACCTTACATCTGAGCAGACAAGAATTGTTTGTGGAGTCCCCCAAGGTTCCATCCTGGGACCTGTTCTGTTTAACATCTACTTGCTCGCACTGGCACAGATTATAAAGAACAACAAAATAAACTACCATAGCTGTGCAGATGACACACAGATATATATTACAATGTCACCAGGAGACCGAGGTCCTGTACAGCCTATTGGTAAATGTATTGAGGATGTTAGTGACTCAACATGCCACAACTTTCTCCAATTAAACAAAAACAAAATTCAGGCAGTTGTCTTTACAGTCAAAGAGAAACAATTACATGTCACTACAGACCTTCAATCTATACACCAAAAAACACCAACCAGGCCAAAAGCTGGGTTTAGTGATGGACTCAGACCTACATTTGGAAAAACACATAAAGTCAATAACAAAGTTTACGAAGAACTTAAGAATATGTCAAGGATAAAAGATCTGATGTCTCAGCAGGACCTGGTAAAACTAGTGCATGTGTTCGGATGTTTTAGGTTTGCCCTCCGAATGGGCGGCAGGCAGCACACAAATGGCAACAACTCGTGCTTCTATTTGTTGGTTTTTTATTTTTCCACAAATTGCACAGGTTATAAACCTGGGGGAACAAATAATATAATCAGAATATAATAAAGAATATAATAATTCATCAGAATAGATCATCAGAAATGAAAATGTATTTAACTATTATAAAGGCTTTCCCACAATAAAGTATCCTATTATGCATTTACTTAATGTAAAGAAATATTCTTTATCCCAAAAAAACATTCAATCATTTTGAATAATTAAACAATGATAAACATTTTAACTTAGTATTATTTTGGAAACCCATTAATCATTTTTATTCTTAATATATATTATTAATCAACATTATTATTATTACTACAATTGTTGTCATCATTATTATTATCATCATTCGATTTAATTCTAAATGTTACATGCTGAACAATGATAGCAATAATCATGTCAAACAATTGAACTATCTTGCATGTTTCCATGCGCGGCGATTCCAAACTACATTTCCCACAATGCCTAGCGTTGGTGACGTCACAGAGCTACTCGCGAGCCCCCGGAAGGAGGCAGAATCAAACGCTGTTATGAATGAAAGTTTACAAACACCGACAGCGCAACAATGCAACACCAAACGGGAACAATCACAACATCTTTCAAAATGGATTATACAGATCAAAACGCTACAAGGCTATGAGAGCAATCAGCAGTTTGGAAAGGTAAGAACAAGTACACATACCGATGGCTTGTGAGCTCCTGTCATGTCAACGTTCGGTCCATCAATGATAGCCTACCGTGGACTCCATTCATAGCCAGCTCAGCATAGACTGCGCACGCGCACACACTGCATCCATTGCACACGGCCAAAAGGCAGCGAAACCACTCCTCTGGACACATGATTAGAATATTGTTTTTGTTCTCCCATTAAATAAACTATAATGTTACTGGTTTTAATCAAGAATATAATATGAATTAATCAGTTTTTTAAATCTTCAAGGCCAAAATCTTAACAGCATGCATTCATCTTTAGTAGCTTGATTATTGTAACAGCATCTTTACATGTCTACCTAAAAATCAGTTAGACAACTGCAGCTCATCCAGAACTCTGCAGTCCAGTCCTCACTAAGACCAAAAAAATGGACCACATCAGTCCAGGTCTGAGATCTTTACTCTGGCTGCCTTTTCTGTCAGAGGCTATACTTTAAAGTTCTGATGCTGGTCTATAAAGCTCTGAATTATCTAGGACCAAAATACCCGAGTGACCTCCTGACCCACTATGAACCTGCCAGACACCTCAGATCATCAGGATCTGATTTTATTTTTTTTTAATCAATTCCTAGACTCAGAACCAGACACGGACAAACTGCATTCAGCTTCTACGCTCCACATGTCCGGAACAAACTCCCAGAAAGCCTCAGATCAGCTGAGACACTTGGTTTATTCAAATCCAGGTTGTAGACACACCTGTTCTCAGCACCATTTGAATAAAGTTCCAAATCTGCATATATTTTTAAGCTATAGTTTCAAAATTTGAAATATTTTAACTATTTGATCTATTGTTCTTTTTTTCTTTTGTTTACATTTTAAATCATACAATTTATTTTTCTACTGTGATTATATTTTGATGTATGGAAAGCATTTGATTAATGTTTTATTAAAACAAGTCTTTCCAGGACTTTCATATTTGATGATGGTACAACAGTTTCAGTTATTAAGGGCAGATAGATGAGATTTCTTTGGTACTGGAACAAGGTAGGAAATCTTCTTGAACATTAAAATGTTTTCCTAGCTCAGGCTTAGATTGAAGAGGTGATGTAGAAACCCATATCGTTCCACACATGGGCATCAGGACTCTGAATTAAACCTTCTTGACCTGCAGCATTAAGCACAGTTGAGATGTAACAGGGTAGCTGTGGGTCAAAGGAAAATGAGGTCTGTTTGGGTGGGGTAAGACAGGATGCTAGTGAGCTCATTGCTGAAGAACATGTTCAGTCCATTTGTTGTGTCAAAAATCACACACACACGGAGAAAAGAGCGCTGAAAGTTCACTACTGCTTCACGAACCGGAACCGGAAATGTGTTGCTACCAAGCGAACCAATCACAGCCCTCGCGGTCTGCGTTGGGTCTGCGACCTCTTGATGTGTAGTTACAATTTTTGGGAGGTGCGCGTCAGGCACGGCGTGGGGTGCTCATTGCAGCGCAACCTGCGGCGCACGCTCGGCGTCGATTTAACGCAGAACCATAATCCAGCCTTAAGTCAAGGCATTGAAATTGTAAACACTGCTGCAGTTTCTTCATCTTCCTGTTACCACTTTCTCAAAGTTTTTGGTTACAGGTTGCCTCTAGACAATGGGTTCATACGTATAGATGACAGAAACCAGATTTTGATGCATGTATAGGAGCTTTATACATCTCTGACGTTTCCACAGAACAAATCCAGTTTATTTTTCTCTTATAGAGAAGTTTGACACACTGTTGAAATGTTGAAAGTGGACCAGAAAGAAAGGGACAGCGTTGAAATCTCCAAAGACAGCTACAAATGTACTGTGGTGTTGTCTGTAACAATATAGCTAATTACGCCCCATGCAGAATTAGCAATACCTGATGGTTGGACGTATACAACTACTAAAATAACACTACACTTATTTTGATATGGATAAAAACTTACAATAACAGGTCAATATCCAAGCTATATAGGCAATATTTCACAGTAGCATATCCAGGATTACACCATCTCTTATTGACAAGCACTGCAATTTCCCCGCCCTTACTTTTGCAGATCCTCTTTAGATCTCTGTCTGCCCATATTGTCTGAAACCCAGCTGGAGAGACCTTGAAATTGGGAATATGCTTCTGTGGTCACATCTCGGGTAAAACATAATTATTGCATACTTTGGCCCAGTCCTTGTTGAAGCTCTAAACTTGTCCAACTAATTTGCACGTTTCGCATTATGATCAAGGGAAGAAATGGTTTAAACTTTCACTTTCTCTTTGTCAGCTTAGTCCTGTTCTCTATCCATGATGTCTCCTCTAAATTCATTTGGGATTCAGGACCTCGATTTGGGTATTATTTAGTCCTTAGAAATTTCGTTTAGCTGCTCCTATACTTCTAAACAGCTCTCCCATAGCTATGGTTACTCATTGTAACGGGTGGTAAAATGTGTCAGAAGTAATAGCAGAATAGCATCCAAATCAGAAAAAACAAATAATTCCAACATTAAAATGTTCAGTCAAGACAACAAGACAGAAACTTAATGCTACACAAACACCATTAAAGAACTACAATGTGAAACTACTCACTAAGTTTCTGCAAAGTCAATGAAATGAACCACAATTTCTGAGTCATGTGATGGTGATACCATATAAATAAGGCCTCATGGAGGCACACAGACATAAACAATCGCCCACAGATGTGTTGCCTATCAGCGAGTTAAATAATATGGGTTTGAAACTCTCATCAGAACTCCTGATAACAGATTTCCTTTCCTCTCACATGTTGTAGTCAAGTCAACCTTCCAAATTTTGTGTATGGGGGCAAAAAGTAGAGATTGGGCTGAAAATGAGGAAATTTTATATCACAACAGCTTTGTGTTGATAAGAAGGGCCTTACCTTTACGATACCATGCGCTTCAATTAACAGTCTCTGCGCCATGCTTTCTTCGAGTTAACTGAGGGATCAGTATAATAATGCTCCGATACATGTCGGAAATCTAATGCAGTTAATATTGAATTTGTGCCTTAGTGTAGTTTACTTTACTGATGTCTGTCTTTCATTTTTGTGGTGCTCACGATCATGAAAATCTTTCTTGAGAGATTGTACTACTTTAAAGACGAAGTTATCGTAGACAGATTGAAATGGAACGAGAGGCTTCCCCTGCTTTGTGGGTCCTCTCGTCTCCTCTCTTCTTCCTCTTTTCTCCTCTCCTCTCCTCAGCCCCAGTGTTATGGATCAGATGCTGGGCTGGGTGGCCAGACCGGAAGGGCTCCCCTCCCCCCTCTGTGTGCTTATGTAAACGGAGAAGCAGAGAAAAAGAGAGGGGAGAGCTATTTATAACCCAGGCAGGCTGCAGAAGGAGAAAGAATGAACGAGTGTGTTAGGAGAGAGACAACTTCAGCATTACTGATGAAGGTTGTTAGCAGTAAATGAAAACGTCAACCCTAGATCAGGGGGGGTTAGGTAGGCCCAACCTATATATCATTCACCTTTTCCTTTTGTTTTAAAGGCTTAATTACATCATACAATTCATGCTTACAAAACAAACAAAAAAACAAGAAGTTGCCGGAGCAGTGATGCTTTGTTGTCTCTATGTGACGAGGAGGAAGTCTCTCAAGTTTCCTTGAGCACCTTTTTGCTCAGTCATGCTCCTTTGCATTTTTGTTGTTGTTTAGTAACACTTCCTGTAGCTTTATATGGATGTGATTTGTGAGGATGTTGTTGTTGTTGATCTCACAAGGATGTATTGGGTTCAGTTGCTGTCACTGTAGGCCGGGCACATCCAAGGTCCAAACAGTGTGACGGCTCCGGAGCGTAGGGTTTGTTTTGTCTCAGGAAACAGGAGGCTTGTTTGTTAGGTTTTGTCATTCACGATGCAGCGCGGAGTGAAATTAAATCCTTAAAAATTTGGACGTTTAATATGTCTAGACATTTGGCCCCTAATCATTTTAAAGAATGACAGAGGCAAAGACAGACATGTTGTGTAGGGGTGTAGCAGTGGATAGTTTTTTTAAAATGCATTTGAGAAAAGATTGTTGCATATTCTGCTCTTGTCCTGCTTTGGATTGGTATAACAATTCTGATATGGTTTGGCAAATGAATATGTATGTTTTAGCATTATTAGTAGTTATTTATTAATATTCCAAATCCCTCCAGTCTTGTCCTTGCAGCGAGACTTGAGAAAGTGATAGCGCTGGACCAGACTTCCATTTAGGATGTACAGGACTGTCTCAGAAAATTAGAATAAAGTCCTTTTATTTTCTGTAATGCAAAAATGTCATACATTCTGGATTCATTACAAATTAACTGAAATATTGCAAGCCTTTTATTATTTTAATATTGCTGATCATGGCTTACAGCTTAAGAAAACCCAAATATCCTATCTCAAAAAATTTGAATATTCTGGGAATCTTAATCTTAAACTGTAAACCATAATCAGCACTATTAAAATAATAAAAGGCTTGCAATATTTCAGTTGATTTGTAATGAATCCAGAATGTATGACATTTTTGTTTTTTTTTAATTGCATTACAGAAAATAAATAACTTCATCACAATATTCTAATTTTCTGAGACAGTCCTGTACACTCCCATAAAACCACAACATACTGTTCTACAGTTTGTTTGCTGAAAGAATGAAACAACTGAGACATAGTGATAATCGGTGAGCTTGATGAGCTAGTTGGCAGACTTAGTTGCCTTTTAGATAGTCACACATGTAGTTAACACTGTTTTCATTCTAAGCTAAGCTAACTGGTTTCATATCCATTATTCAGTGGCATGTATTTTATTATCCAGCTCTAACCAGCACATTTTCCCAAATTCAGAAGTTTTCCCTTAAACGAGAGGAGGAAAAACATTTGCGGCTAGAATGTGGCGCAAACAAAGAAAATAAATGCAAACACATGGCCCAAAGGAGCTTGTGAAAAACAAGTCAATCAGGAGACATTGCTGACCAGTCGCAGATGAGTATATATTTGGAAACTGTGCACAAAGCAGTGCAGAAGGAGCTTCTTCGTACGGCGCTGTTAGAACCACATGCCACCCTACCCTTTTGCATCATCCATACCTCTTGTTTGTTGAGGATACTGATAAATATGAAGATGTTGTATTATTGAACTAGCAGTCCTCTAGTTTAAAATATTTGAAGAAAAGAAAGTCTTAATTTCGGCTGTTTCACCCATTAGTTTTCATATTGGTAAATTAAGGCAATTATGAAAATAAACATTGTTTGCTATCATTTGGTTCACTTTGATTCACATCATCCTATTGCGACCTTGTCTTCAGGTGTAAGGAATGTACAGTGTTTCTTTGTTGGGAAAGCCTAAAGTAAAAATTGTATAATTGTCCTGTTTTTATTTTAAAGGGGACCTATTATGGCTTCGAATACCTATTTTAAACAGGCCTTGAATGTCTTAAAAACAAGCTTTTGATTGTTTTTGCTAAATAAATTAGAAATTCAGCCTCTGAGCCATGTCTTTATCATCCCAGTCTCTAACCTCATTCTCTATGCGGGATTCTGAGTGGGCGGGCGGCTATGATAATGAGGCACTGTGCTGATTGGCGGAAAAATGGCGGAAGCTCCGGCCGGCGGAGTTAGTTGTGGGCGTGGTTTCACGCATTGGAAGCCAACCTATTTAAATCGCATTTTCGTTACGTAACGAAAGGGAGCAGAATCTGAACGGCTCGTAGATCCACATCACACTGGATGGATCATCCGGGCGGCTGTACAGACACTGCAGAATTTGGTTGCTTTCCTCCTTCTCTGAGTTGGCAGGCTGAGGGGAGACCACCTTATATATGTTAAAGCAAGAGAAAACGTGTTTTTCATAATAGGTCCCCTTTAAATTAAAGGCTGTTATTCCTTGTAAGAATTGTGATCTGAAAATATCAGCTAGAATTGTGCAGTATTTGGCTCATTCAACCGTGTCCTGTAGAGTATTCTGTTGAGGTGGGGTCATCATCTGCAAAAAGCAGCTTCTTCACACCGTGATCTTTAGCTCTCACTCAATACGATTACATGCACAACAGAAAGTCGAGCCTTAGTCTGACTGATATCGAAGTTTTAAAAGCCATGTAAACACCTGAGTTGGGCTGTAGTCGAACCAAAAAGGGGATATTGAAATCGAGCTATTAGTGCCAGATAATTTGGTTCTAATTAGATTTTTGCATCTTACCTACAACATGATCAGTATGTACGAAATGTACAGAGCTGCTGCATCGTTGGCGTCCATATTTTCACGTGTTGTCATCCTTCTATGTCGGCTTCCAATTTGTCACGCTTGTTTACTAATTGTTCTAACTAACCGGAAGAATGCCAATGCGAAACGGCGTATAGCGCCATCTAGCATTGCAGAGTTGAACATACCTCACTCAATAATTTGATTGTCTTCTCACGCATGTATACTTGGATTTCTCTGAAATTCCAGTTAAATTGTAAGCTCAATTATTGGCAATAGCTCGATTTAGATGCACATGTAACCACTCTCCCTGGAGCGGTTTTGCAACGATCAAGGGTTTGAATCAGCATCTCCAAAACTGAGGTCATGGTTCTCCACCAAGAAGGGTGGAATATCGTCTAAGTTAGGGGTGAGGAGCAGCCTCCAATTTGGGAATTCAAAACTCTCAGGGTCTTGTTCACAAGTGGAGGAAGTAAGGGATCAGGGGATTGAAGAATTGGTCCAGCATCTACATAAATGTAGACTCTGTTGTACCGGTCTGTTGTAGTGAAGAGAGAGCTGAGCTCCAAGGAAAAGCTCTCTTAACTGATTGATCGATGTTCCTGCCGTCGCCTACGATAATTACTAGTTGACTGTGACTGAGAGAAAGAGATGTAAGCATCAGAAAAGAGTTTTCTCCACAGGGTGGCAGGACTCCCCCCTTAGAGCTAGGTCGAGAAGATCACAAATTTAGATCGGTCTTGGAGTAGAGTCACTGCTACTTAACGTCGAGAGGAGTCCACTGAGGTAGTTCACGCATCCGCCTAAGAGGTCTCTTGAAGGTGTTTAGAGCATATCCAACTAGGATGAGGCCCTGAGGCTGATCCATGACACACTAGGGAAATAATATAGCGTGGCTGGCCTGGATATCCCTCAGTACCCGCCCCCCATAAGGTGTGTGGTAAGAAGTAGATCTGGGCGTTTTTTGCCTAGGTTGCTGGGTCCCTCTTAACCACACCAGTATAAGCAGAAATCAATTGACTGGATGAACTTGTCCCATAGTCGTGGTATAAAATCAGATTTACTTGAACGTCATTAACAAAAATTTTCATAATTATGATGGCCCTGAGACGACTGTTTTTACAGACATAAGTCCTTAGATCTAGATACAATCCAATAGCCCCTTTCTCAATCATGTCTTCACAAATGTGTTCACAGCAGCTGGTTTTCATGGCAACATAATTGTTGCAGCTGGTCTGTGCTACAAGTAAACATCACGCGTGCGTGCGTGCGTGCGTGCGTACGTGCGTGCGTGCGTGCGTGCGTGCGTGCGTGCGTGCGTGCGTGCGTGCGTGCGCCACCACTATTGCGACAAAAGTAGGGGTGAATATTCCCATATTTCGGTATACCGCGATGGTGTAAACCCACGGTGGTGACGCCGTGAGATTTCAAAGTTCACAGTGACGGTAATTAATTAATTATTTTATTATTATGCGACAACTCCACATAAAAAATAATATGCACATCTTAAGTCCAAGCAGGTACAATAAATCATTATAAATCCCTCGGTAGCCGGTCTACAATGTTTCATTAAAAGCGTCGCTTTCATTCGCCGTGGAATGGCGTGGTCTTGTTATCTACCGAGGATGCAGATATACAAGACATCCCTACGTCGCTTTGCAACGCTTTGTTCACTTGTAGATTAGTTATTAATTTGGCGCATGGCAGTGATGCCAAAGCGCAACCTGAATTTAACTGAAGAAAGAAATAAGCCTGTGTTGGAAAAAAAAAACATTTTCCGATTCTAAATCGATTCTCATATTAATTCCTAAAAATCGATTTGTATGTCTAAAAATCGTTTTTTTTTTCATCATTACATTACAACTTTTGGTATTTTTTTGTTTATGCCCAAAAAAGGAATGTTTTGTTGGACACGAGAATAACTGGTGCCATGTTTTTGCCTTTAAATCTGTTTTAAGGTATGAAAACTTTAAAGTTTTCAGTTATAATTGCATAAATTGTCTATATTTATACATTACTTTATATACTGTCTTGGGATTACATTTGCATAAAATGCTAAAAAAACTAATTCTCAAAAATTAAAAACCGAAAAAGACAGAAAATCGAAAAAATAAAACTGATTTCATCCGTCTCTGTTTCCTCCCTGGATCTGTTTGGTAATTCTGCTCCACACGATGTTTCTGAAAGCAGTTCTATCAGCATTCTGGGAGCTGATTGGTCCTTACAGCATCATTAGCTGCCAATACTTGCTGTTGAATCTCAATATAATACTAGTAGTAATATGTTGCATAACTACACAGTCATATAATTCATGCAAAAGCTAAAAAAAACAGTTTTAATAACACTAACCCAAATCAATATCGGAATCGAATTGGATCGAATCAAATCTTAATAATCGATTCTGAATCTTAAGAATTGGAATCGAATCAATTCTTGACATTTGAATCGATCCCCAGCCCTGGAAAGAAAAGAAAGATGTGGAAAGAATGACTATAATAGATAGATGCATGGAAAGATGCATAATAGAGGCAGTATGACAAAAATACTTTATACATCTTCACATAAGGCCTCTACTATAGCGCATGTGTATGTGTGTGTATATATATGTGTGTGTGTGTATATATATATATATATATATATATATATATATATATATATATATATATATATATTATTTAGGAATATATAATAAGTATAAAATTGTTGAAGTATATTAGTCATAGAAGCGATGTTGTTTATACGCTGCAGTATTTGTGGCTGGTTTTTAGTTTAAAGAAGAAGGAATAAACAATGTTGTCACTGCTCTGGTTACACATGACGTTATGGGATGTAGTATTTTAGGTAGACTGTTCAGTAGCATGCTGGGAATCTTTCTCGCCATGCAGGTATTTTTTCATAAAAAGGATTGTGCAATACTTTATATACTGAAAACTACATTTTGCCCAAATCCTTAATCTCTTGTAGAATAGTCAGCAGGCACGCATGCACACACACATACGCGTCCTATTCTGTTATTCAAGTTTTTTTTTTTTTTATGCTACAAACCATTCAACTTCAGTAGTACCTGAAGCAAAAGTTAATGTTGGCTTGGGTTTGGAGGTCCTCGACTGCACCTAGACCTTTCTGGAGATGTGCCCATTTAAAAGTGTTGATACAATTTTACAGTACCAAGTTTACATCATGCTACATGATGAGAAGTTGGGGATAGGTGGACATGGGAAGGCTGGCTAATTCTACCCTGATTTGAGTCTGTGTTGCTACAGTATTGTGCCAATTGAATGGCTGGGTTTCTAAACGATACAATTTGACAATTAAGCAGTCCTAAACAGAGTTGAGTTGGCAGTCATTTCAAACAATCGAATGCATTCAAATGATCCGCGGATGGCAATTAAAACCTTTTAACTTAGTCTGATTTTTTTTCCAATATTGCGATTACGATTTGAAAGGCAATTCTTTTTTTCTTCAATAAAACCTAATGGATGATTTCAATACTAACACAATTTTATATACATTTATTATAAAATGTTATTCCGAAGACAAGGCATCTTTGTTTTAAATCTTGTATATTTTAATTTAGCCAGTAAACACAACACATAGACTAATAATAATAATAATGTAACTAATGCTTTTTTTTTTTTTAGAGGATTTTGATCTGATAACTTCAACACCACAAATCAACAGATCTACTACTTCAAAGACATAAAGTTTAATCTGACAAAACAATTAATACAAATTTGAAAAAGTTTTTTTGTATGTTTTTTTCTTGTTTATCAGACTTTACAAAATTTTTAATATTGGGCCCAATGAAAACACAGTGAAATTGAACTATTTAAGATTTTCACAAATCAAATAATAAAAGAAATTGAACGTGTCTCCGGGTTAATCAAACATTTCGGGCAATGATACCCGTCTTTGGCTCTTTAGCACGCAACATTTAAACCACACATCTGTCGTACATGGCTCTGGTGTTTTTTTTGTTTTTTGTTTTTTAACATGCTGGAACAAGTTTGTAGTTTTACTCCGTGAAGTACCAACGTTAGCACGGCTTGCTCTGAACACCTGACGCTGCGCGGCATCTTCTTTTTTGGAAGATGCCGGAAGAACCCAAATATTCCTAAAGTATACCATACTTTAGGAATATTTGTATATTCTACGCAGTTTCAGCTGATTCAGCTTCAGACCGGTCCATCTAGCCGATAGACTGTATATAACAGCAGTCGAGTGCTCGCTCACTCTCACATCACGTGACAACCCTATAATCGCTCACGTTGCGATGTCAAAATCTCGTTTTATGATTGTGCGATATTATCGCAAATGAAATTAATCATTCAGCCCTACTGGTGAGCAACTCACTAGCTTTCCAAATTATTGGTGTACACAGAAAAACTAGAAACAAGCATAAAAAAACCAACAGCAAAACTAAGAGGAGAAGTTACATCACTGACTATAAATTGGATTAGAAATAAATTATTGTGTGTATTATGTTGCCGTGCTCCTTTACTTTGTAATTTGTGTGTTCCAGCCAGTCTCCAGATATTAAAGTACCAGAAGGTTGGTTTGCCTTTAAAACTTTATAAGATACATTTAGAAAAATAAATAAGAAATTGTAACTTCTTAAAAAAAAAAATGTTTTCCTTTGCAGCTAAACTTTCCTAAAATATCAGATACCAATTACTTTGGAAATACATTTGTTTTTACATTTTTGGCTGTTCCTGCACATCAGGTTTTATCTAAAATGTAGTTGACCACTTAAAGAAAACAAAAAAAAACAAGTCAACCTTTTGTCAGTCGATTAGATGTTCAAACATCCCTTACAAGTTATCACACCTTGAATCAAGTTTTTTTTCAAAGTGCTTAGAAAACAGTGAGAAATATGAGAAAGTGACGGGAGGAATGTGCCTGGACTTGTGTGCATGTTGGATGTGTCTCCTCGCTGTGATAGGAGCTGAGCTCTGCTGCTGCGTTTAATATCTGTTGATTCCCTTGCACTCTCATCCCTGCGATAATGCGCCGTCATGTGCCGCTGGAGTCCCTTTTGAGTTACCTCGCCTCCTCTCTCCCTTATTTCTGTCCGTCTCTGCTTCTGCGGTGACAGAAAATGGCTGGGATTGAGTCCTCTGATTCATCGTGAGGGGGGAGGCGGGGAGAGGACGACAGTGAGGGGAGAAAGAAGGACGGCAAAGACGAACTTAGCGTGGTTGTATTTATAAATTTGTTTGGATGCGTTTTTGAGAAATATGCAGGTGTAAGCAGAAACTAAATGTGTGGCTGTGCTGATGTGTAGCGTGAGTCAGTGTTTAAGCCCAGCTCTCTTCGGGATGGTTTTAGTGAAACTTTGCTGGAATATCTCCGTTGTGTCTCTTTTTTTCGTTGTTGTTGTCGTCCTTTTTTCCAGAGTGCAATTTGTTTTAAATTGTTTTTTTCTTTTAATGTTAAGCTGCAGATTTAATAGATATGTCCTCAGTTTTTTCTGTCCCTTTTTGTTTGTTTTGTTTTCCATAGTTTTACTTTCTTCCCATTTCTGTTTTTTTTTTTTTTCATTTTTCTCTTAGCCTTTTCCTTGTTTTTCTGTTTTTTCTGTTACTAAAGCATCTGATTTGCTTTAATAAATGTGTTATTCCTGATTTTTCACACACTTATATTTCCTCCACATATGTTTAATCTCTTTCACTGCTTTTTTTAGACTTTCTGTAAATATCTTCTCTTTAAGTCTGTAGTTTAAATTATAAATCTCTACTTTTATTTCTTTATTCTCCCTCTTTTCTGGTATCATTTAGTTCCCCAGATAATGTTTTTTTTGTTGTTTTTTTTAAATTATTGTTTAATTTTCTTAGTCTGCTGTGTCTTTGACACACTTTGTTTAGATGTTTTTCGTTCTCCTTACAATCTTTATAGCTTTCTTTTGAGGACTGCTTGACAAAAAATATTCACAATTATTTTTATTTATATATATGTATATATATATATATATATATATATAGTATAAAATAAATGTGATTATTGTACAGAAACCATTATTATTGAAATCAATTATTTCCTGATATTTTAAATATGTTGCATTTATTAAACTTTATTAAAATAAAAATGTTGAAATTCCTACAGTTACCTTAAATTCCAGAATTAACTGATATTTCACACTAAACAAAAAGGACCAACTGCAAAAGGTGGCTAAACACTCCCCTTGTCTTTTTGTCGTCTGCGTTAGAAATACCAGCATGACTTCAGTTTCTTAAAAAATGACTTTGCTGCACATAAAACAGGAATGAGTCACTCACCGGTGCCAAAGTGGAGTCTATGCATGAAGAGCACATATGTAGTAAAACAGTTATACTTTAATTAATTACATTGTTATTTGTGATCTTTGAGAACCAGCATTGAAATCTCGACTAACACTTGATTAACTGGACAACCCTTTTTCTTTTTCTTTCTCTTTCCGTTCTCCTTTCTTGTTTTTTCTATTCTTACTGTTGCATTAATTGTTTGCTGTTTATTTTGTTTGCTATTGGATTTTTATCCCCTTTCCCTTGTCTTGCACTCTTTCCTCAGCTTTCTCTAACCCACTCCATTCCCTGCATTGCTCTCTCCGTATCTCTTTGTTGTCAGCTCTGCTCCTCTCTCCCCCCCTCTATCTATCTATCTGTCTATCTATCGTTCTTTCTCTCCCTTCTTTCTTGTCATTCTTTCTTTTTCTCCTCTCTCCCGCTCTGTCTCTCCCTCTTTCTGGCCTCTCTCCAGTAGCACAAGATTTGGAGCCGATTGTCTATTAATAGCGCCTGTGGTTTTGTCACCATGACAACCAAGCTGGAGGCCAGGGCGCCAGGGAGCTATTTTTGGAGCAGCGCTGTAATGTCAGACACAGCCTTCTCTCTCATTTCTTTCCTCCTCTTTCTCTCTCACCGTGTGTGTGTCTGTGCATGTCTGTGCGCGCGTGTGTGTGTGTGTGTGTGTGTGTGTGTTTGAATAAGGATCGGCGGTTGAAGCCTCAGGTTTGGTCGGCTCGCAGGCTGAAGCGTTAACATACAAAGTGGCAGTAAAGCCCCTCGAATCGCTCTGCTCAGCAGGCCGTGGACGCCCCCCACCCAAAAAAAAAAAGAAAGCACCGAAAACATTTTTTTTACCGGAGTCGGTGCTTTGGAGGCCCGAGAAACTTCTGTCTCGTCTTCTGCACAGACAGATTTGAGTGTCCTAAATTGAAAAATGTTAGTGTTTGTGCAGATTTTTCTTTTGTTTCCACTCTAAAAGTTGGAGTTAGTTTTAAATGTTACTTTTGTGCAGTTCAATTGAACTTAGTGACACATTTTATTGATTTGCAATTGTAATTTGTAAGAGATTGTGATTTGTAAAAGTTTTATTTTTCTTCATTTAATATTGGTATTACTCATAAAACATTTTTACAAATCCCCATTAAACATTTTTCATGTTAGTAGAGCAAAATCGACTTTGCCAAATACGAGTAACTTTCACTTAAATTAACTTTACATCTTAAGCTACTTGAATGACATTTTCTTTTGTTTTTCATTCTTTTTACAAAAATATAACTGACAAATAACAATAAAATAGTTTATAATTACCCTCCGAGATGAGAGTTATAGTCTAAAAAAACCTTTTTCCTTTTTAAAACGAGTAGAAAGAAAAACTCATTACTCATCTTAACTCAATTTATTACTCATCAAAGGAAGAACAAATTAATCTTTATAAGAAATAATCCCTTTTTGAACTTTTATTTTTGAACGATGTAGTGGAAAATAGATTGAAGCAGATGTGTAAAGAGGTGCTTTTTAGGGACATGATCTTGATCCCTTGTGTGTGTGTGTGTGTGTGTGTGTGTGTGTGTGTGTGTGTGTGTGTGTGTGTGTGTGTGTGTGTGTGTGTGTGTGTGTGTGTGTGTGTGTGTGTGTGTGTGTGTGTGTGTGTGTGTGTGTGTGTGTGTGTGTGTGTGTGTGTGTGTGTGTGTGTGTGTGTGTGTGTGTGTGTGTCACACAGCCAAGCAGCAGGGCAAAGTTTTCCAGATGTTTTGTGTTTGTATCAAATTTAATAATAAACCCCGAGTCATTTACAAGTTAAAACACACACAACAAAACCCCCAACATAATTGAGAAGTAATGATTAGATTTTGTGTTACAGTTTAAGCATTTCCTGATGGTACATCGTGGTTTTTATTCAAACAAAAAAGACATTTGAAACAGTTTATATATATATATATATATTGTTATAAAACAATATCTGGAATCAAAACTACTAAATCCATTGATATCTTATTAAGACAATAATCATTTTTCGGTACCTTATTCGATTAAGATGATAATTCTGAATATTTGATATCCAGCTGTGTGTGCAGGCCAGAAAAATCCACACAAGTTGTGCAGCTCGGAGTCGCCTAATCCCGTCTAGAGCAGCAGATTTATACAAGCTCATAATCTGAGTAATCCTTTGTCCTAATGCTTTAACAACTTTAACGAGATGAATGTATTATGGGAGTGTTATCAGCTTTGTTGGGACAGCGCAGTGCTGTTGATGATGTTGCCCATTAAGCCTCTCCAGCACACACATCTGGGGAAGATCGTGGCGAGAGGAGGAAGCCTTAAACAAAGGTTGCTGTCAGTGTTTCATTACAGAACTCATTTCTTATCGTTGATTTTAAATGCGGAAAGGAAGTACAGTTAAAAACATGCTCCTGTATGTGGAAGTGCTGGAAATATTTTCATAGATGGATGAATTTGATATTTTAATTTGATGCCGGGAGGGAAATTACTTTGTTTCAACAGTGGTAAAGAGGTAAAAATCATTTGCACAATTATACAATATGTATAAAGGATTTACATCAATAATCATTATAAATAATAATAATAATAATAATAATAATAATTATTATTATTATTATTATTATTATTATTATTATTATAATACTACTAATAATAACAATAATCATAGAAAATGTTCAGGTGGTAATAAAACTTAATCTAATATAATACATTAATGGTGGAAAGCATTTCCCTCTCGACTGAAACCTAAAGTAAGTTAAAAAAGAAAAAGAACAATTTTCAAAGTTGATAATGATTATTTAACAATTAATAATCTTATAACAGGAAATTGGCATTGAGCTTATTATATTAAAGTTGTAATGAAACAAATAAAAAAATAAATAGTAAATGGAACTTTTAAAAATGTGTCAATATTGCTAACATTTTGAATTTTTCCAAATCCCTCCCATAGTTATTTATACTCATACACACAGACATGTCTTTACACTTTATCTTTTATACTGTCTTTTTTTGTAAGTACGAGGCTATTTTCAATCACCAGACAAGTGTCGTGTGTGTATTTCCACAGTTTAAGTCCGCCTGTCTGCTACCCAGAATAACCCTGGCAGGTTATACATAACACCGCAGACCTCTCTGTTACTGGGGCAGCCACTATTATTTAGATCAACTTACTAGGCAAGGTTATTATTGGCACTTCTCCTATTAATAGGGAGAACTGCTTAAAATTGAGCTGTGTGTTTGTGCTGGGCGTGTCGACGCCTTAGTCGAGAGCCGTAGATAAACACGAGTTTGGCCTCGGCAGATGATGGCGGCAGCCATGTTAACTCTGTCAGCATTAGCGCTGCGGCTTTCTGGTTCTGTCACATCCAGATTATTTATGTTTTCGGGAGCTCAGTGGGGGGAATGTTGGAGGAGGACAAAGTTAGAGGCTCGCCGGGTGGAAGCAGTGGATGTGAGGCGTTTTGGCTCTGAACAGTTCTCCACAGAGGGCTGTGGGCGTGCTGGCACAGCAGAGGCACTGTGGTGTGGGAACAGCTGAGCCACTTGGCCCCTGCAGAGAGCTGATGGTACCTTACCAGTTGGCTGCTTAATAGCCTCTGTGTGTGTTTAATATGAATATCTGTGTCAGTATGCATTTGTGTGAGGAAGTGCACATTGGCATCTTTTGTCCTTCCAGTGTTTTTATCTCGGTCTCTCTTGCTTTCACTGTCGTCTTCTTGACTCGGTGGCTCGTTGTCAGTCAGCTGGCCGATCCGTAACCCCAACACACTTCCGCAGTCCCAGCCCCCTGCTCTTATCATTGTGTTACCTGCAGCCTTCCTGTCACATTTCAACCCTGCCTGCCACATTCCTCGTCATCTCAGACTAGTAGACTACATACCTGTTCCAGAGAGGCATCTACAAGCTTTCGGCACTGCCTTTCTAGGCGTTGAGACGGAGGCCGGCCGGTCAGTCAATCAGGGCAGACAACTGAGCAGGCGAGGAATCAAAGAGGGCAGGCCATGAGTCCATCTGTATGTGTCAGCAGCCTGGTATCAACAAGTGTTTAAAACAGTTTAAACCTGTGCATCTTTTTCAACGTAACAAAAGTGAAGCTGTTCACTCAGTCACTAGTTTCATGATGTGACAGTTCAGCCAAAGAGTATTTTAAGTAGCACCTCCGCTTCTGTGCTTTTAAGATGTGTCCTTACTGGCCTGCTGAAAAGCACTTTAAATTGTCTTGTACATGAAATGTGCTATACATTTACACTTGCTTTGCCTCTACTGTAATTGGTCATAAATGGTGGAGTTTCTAAGGAGCCATTTATTGTTTATTTGGGATGTGCCAAACTAGTCTCTGGCCAAGCATTGTACTTATGTGTTCATACAGTATCTTCTTCTTTTCATAATTTATTTTGTGTTAATTCCAATATTCATTCTTATGCCACAAGGCACAAAGATGATTTTAATTTACCGTTTTGTAGAACATGGAAACATCAATCTTTCATCACTTACAGAGGCCCTCACTTGTGGAATTCACTCAATAAATCTCTTAAATCATCACCATCCTTGCCAATATTCAAAAAACATTTAAAGAACTTTCTTATTGTTTCATCTTTGTAATGTTCATTATTTGATCTGAGTTACATTTTCTTGTGTTTTTTTGTTTTTTCTTACTCTCCCTTGTGTAGCTTCGTTTTGTTTTTTATTCATATATGGAAAGGATTCTATATAAGCCACCAGGCTTCTTCCTTTCCTTGCATGTTATTTCATTGTTTTTCATTTTTTGTTCATATTTGTCTTATATTGCTAAATAAATAAATTAAACTAAACTAAAAACTAAACTATTGTGCTTCAAGAAAAACCTGCACTTACCAGAGACTCCCTTTAGTTTAATGTGTAAATAATGTTAAAATGTAAATGTACGTAACGCACAAAAGTCTGGTCAAATCTGCAACATACCGCGCGATGATAGTTTGCCATCAACCTACATGACATTTTATTGTTTAAAATGTTGCGTTAACACCGCAGTATAAGATGTGAAGGCCTTAACTTTAACGGGCATCAATCTGCAAGGGTTTTTTTAAGGGCAGTATCAAAGTAATAACTTTAGATGATATTATCATCATGCTTGGCAGGACAGTCACTGTACACAAATGTGTAAGATGCTCTTTGGAAGTGTTTGTGGAAAAATCTTCTATATATTTTTTTTAATCATTATTATGAGCAGTAGTGTAGGTCAAATCATTTGTGGATAGCTGCCACACAATCTTAAAGATGATCACCATATCTGTTCTAGTTGTTTTGAGTCCCGATTTGGTTTAGCAGACAACTCTAGCAGGGAACTCATCCTCAGACAGTCATTATGAAATCCTAAATTCATGCACCTGGAAAAACAGTAGTGTTATAAGTCCGTTCAGCAGAACAATTAACATGCCTTTGGGTGGCCACTCTACAAATATGAATCCACTCTAAGCCCGCATTCCCACCCAGGCACACACATACACACTGCCACATACACACACAAAGACAGATGCACATTTTCCTCCTGTGCAAGGACTACTACAGCAGCTCCATTGACGAGCCTTCTCTGGGCTGACAGAGCAAACGGCTGCTGATGACTCAGACTGCCTGCATCTGATTTCACTTTGAATCAAAACACATGCCCCCTTGTGGTCGTTCTGGGAACGACACCCTCCATCTTTGAACGCACTGGCTGCAGACACCGTGTGTCTTGTTGGATCACACTCAGTACTGGAGATGAGGGGGGATGAGGGGGGATGGAATCCCGACCTGAAATAAAAACGGTCAAAATCCTCCCCCCTGTAAAACTGCCATCCCCCCTTTCCATCCCATATGTCATTTCATCAATGAATGTGGTTTTACTGCTATTTCCACATTTAGAGTCATCACCAGAAAAATAACACCAGAAAAATAACTTATTTGACAATTTTCACCTGTTTCAAGTACATTTTCACTTGAAATAAGTAGAAAAATCTGCCAGTGGGACAAGATTTATCTTCTCATTACAAGCAAAAAAGCTTGTTCCACTGGCAGATTTTTCTACTTATTTTAAGTGAAAATCTACTTGAAACAGGTGAAAATTGTTTTTTTTTCCAGTGATGAGTCTTGTTTTAAGTGTAATGAGATGAGATGAGACATTTTAACTAGAAATAAGACAAATATTCTTGTTAAGATTTGGAGTTTTTGCAGTGATCCATTTTACTTATCCTGTGAAGGACAGAGTCATATTGATAAGTTCATAAAACAGTTTTTTATTGTTGTGTTTTGATGTATTTGATGTAAGCCCAGTGGATATTTAAAGCTTACAGAAGGCTGCATTTAACTGCTGCTATGTCATTCCTGAAGTATTTCTGCAGGTGTTTTGGTCAGTGCTATTATTTGTAATATATTATATTATTTGTAATCAGCACAAATTATCTGTCCCCATATGATAAAATCCACCATCCCATTTTCTTTTACAACTCGAGTACTGATCACACTGATAACAAACTTGCATCGTTTAATGAATAAATACATATAAGTATGTACGCTAGAAGGTTTCTAAGACTTAACTGTTCCTAATTGTTACATTTAAGTCATCATCTTTTTTTTCTGGTCACAAATACTGTATGAAATGACTTGTTTTATTATAATAATATTTTACACAGCTGAGATCTGATCATATTCTCCTGTTTTGTTTGCAGCTTCTTAGACAGGGTTGAAGTGGTGCGGCAGAATGACTACACACCCACTGATCAGGTGAGATGTTCAGCATGCAGTCAACGGATGTGATGACAGTTTAACAAAACATAGTAGGCCTATCTACTAGGGCTGGGGATCGATTCAAATGTCAAGAATCGATTCGATTCCGATTCTTAAGATTCAGAATCGATTATCAACATTTGATTCGATTCGATTCCGATATTGATTTGGGTTAGTGTTATTAAAACTGTTTTTTGAGCTGTTGCATGAATTATATGACTGTAGTTATGCAAAATATTACTACTAGTATTATATTGAGATTAAACATGAAATCGGTTTTATTTTTTCCCACATTCTGTTTTTATTTGTTCCATTTTCGGTCTATTTTGGTTTTTAATTTTTGAGCTTTTGGTTTTTAGCATTTTTTTGCAAATGTAACCCCAAGACAGTATATAAAGTAATGAAATATAGACAATGTATGCAATTATAACCTAACACTTTAATGTTTTCATACCTTTAAACATATTTAAAGGCAAAAACATGGCACCAGTTATTCTCGTGTCCAACAAAACATTCCTTTTTTGGGGATAAACAAAAAAAGAACCAAAAGTTTTAATGTAATGATAAAAAAAAAAATACATAAATAAATTTAAAAAAAAACCCAAACTGGAAAAGCACTTAATAAAGGAATTAAGTTGAAATGTAAGATAAATAATAGCAGGATCCTACAAATTATTTTTAGTTTTGTGCACATGGCTTTGTTATAACTCATTCAGCCATCATTATTGTTTATCAATAACACCTTCTCTGTTACTTCTGTGATACTTCATGCTTCTCTCAGCCGCCTCTGCTTCTCATTTGTTGTTTTATCACATTCTTACAAGTTATCATTTGCATCATTTAAAGGGAAAAAACAGAACCCATGACACTATGACCATTGCAGTTCCTAGATCTCACCCTGATCAAACACAACGGTGTTCTCCTCTTCCATCATCAAAAATCCAAATGTGGGAATATCTGTTGGAAAGATGCCTGTCCATCGTTTTTGTTGAAGAAGTAACATTAAGAGTAACTGAAGCTGTTATTACTGAGACATGTAACTGTTGTTTTTCCGTTTTATCTTGCCATCCATGTGCATGACACATGTGGACACCTTGAAGTGGCTTCAAAGCCCCCCATTATTGACTCCTCTACCTATCTTCTTTTTTCTCTGCATTAATTTTTTTTTCTCAACTCGTTCCTTTTCCGTCTCTGTTTCAGGACCTCTTGAGATGCAGAGTACTGACATCCGGGATCTTTGAGACGAGATTTCAAATAGACAAAGTCAATTTCCAGTGAGTAACAAACTTCATTTTTCCAAGAGTTGGAGGATTAAAGTCGTAGGCGTGCCAGTAATCTGTGACTTTGTCAGTATACAGGACTGTCTCAGAAAATTAGAATATTGTGATAAAGTTCTTTATTTTCTGTAATGCAATTTAAAAAAAACAAAAATGTCATACATTCTGGATTCATTACAAATCAACTGAAATATTGCAAGCCTTTTATTATGTTAATATTGCTGATTATGGCTTACAGTTTAAAATTAAGATTCCCAGAATATTCAAATTTTTTGAAATAGGATATTTGAGTTTTCTTAAGCTGTAAGCCATGATCAGCAATATTAAAATAATAAAAGGCTTGCAATATTTCAGTTGATTTGTAATGAATCCAGAATGTATGACATTTTTGTTTTTGTAATTGCATTACAGAAAATCACAATATTCTAATTTTCTGAGACAGTCCTGTACAACAAAATGATGCAAAGATTAGGAAAGCTGTTCAGTGATTGTAAAATATTAAAACTTCTATTTTCCCTTGTTTCTCCTTACCAGACAAGTTATATCTTTTTTTTGCAAATAAAATATTTAACTTTGTGTTTCACAGTATGTTCGATGTAGGAGGTCAGAGGGACGAACGCCGGAAATGGATCCAGTGTTTTAACGGTTGGCTGTTGCTTTACTGTTGTGATGAAAAGATGGATTATTATTTTAATGTAGTTATTTGTTGACCAACTTAATGCTTAATGAGTATGGGTAATAAGTAGGGTTGTCCCGATCAGGATTTTTTCGCTCCCGATCACTTGAGTTTGAGTATCTGCCGATCCCGATTTTTCCCGATCCGATCACTTTTTTGGCTTAACCTTAGTGCAGAATTCTCAACAGCATGAAATGAATAGCAGCAGCTATTCATCGCGGTTGTTATTGTCTCCGTTTATCTGAGCGTAGGCTACCTTTGCCACGCTTCTTTCCCCCTCCAGCACAAATGTCTCTTCCAGCCGCCGGCGCCGCCCAAAAGCAATATCTTATAATAAACACACATCAACTGTCTGTATTGTTAAATACAGTTGTTAAATACAATTATAAAACGATTTAATTAATATATATTAAAAACATTAAAGGAGCATGAGGCACGATTGAGGCAGGATTTATGAAAAAAATTCGTATACGTTTTAATTTTTCTAGTAATAATGTCAGATGAAGCGTTCCAAACCAAAAGAATGATTCCTCTAGTGTATCTCTCCGTTGCCTTGAACAGGCTGTGTGCTGCAAAATGTGCTGCAATTCCGGACCGGAATTTCCCGCGCTGTCCTGTGGATGTGACGTCACATGACGCTGCATGCACGTTCTCCCCGTTCTCCCGTGCCGGCTTCGCTTTTGGCTGCAGTAACCCCGACGGTCGTCGTGGCGCTAATGAGTCTCATTTCTTATTCTTGCCTCAAGCTCCTTTAACTAGGTATGTGTTATGGATTTCTTTTCCAAACCCAAGCGCAAGACTCCAGACAGGGTAAAACTTTGGACAAAATCACGGCGTAGTTTGATTTGTAAAACACAAAAAACTTCAACAGGGACCACGGAGAGATGTACAAAAAACTCCTTAGCCTACTCACAGGGAACTCCAAAATCATAAGGCACAGAGCAACAAGCAAACAAATAAGACGAACTCGCCTCGAGCTACTGGCAGCCCCGCTCTTTAACTTCTCCCATAGATTATCTGGTGAGGTGCAGCTGCGGCAATGTGCGCGGCTCCGCTGTCCGCCGGCGCGCGCCCGGCTCGTCCTCGGCTCGTCCTCGTCCTCGGCTCCGCGCGTGAAGCTCTTCTGGCCACGCTGCGCCGACTCCGCTGCGCCGACTCCGCTGTGCGGAGTTGCGGAGGAAAGCCCAACCGGCCGTGTCCTAATTGTATGTCCCAAAACTTTTTTGGCCGAACCGATGTTTTGAAAATGACGTGATCGGGCCCGATCGACCCGATCGATCGGGACTACACTAGTAATAAGTAATTGTTTGTGTGCGCAATAACATGTATCCCTCTTGAATACGCTTTTTTTCTTTGTAATTTATTGTCCTCATTTTATTGCTTTGCTGTTTTTTTTTATGTTGATTTGTCCTGTTTTGTCATTGTTGTGTCTTCTTGTATGGTGAGCTTGGAAGGCACCTATAAATTATCGTATTATTATTGTTATTTGAGGCATTTTTGTATTTGTATGTGTGCTACAGATGTGACGGCCATCATCTTCGTGGTGGCGAGTAGCAGCTACAACATGGTGATCAGAGAAGACAATCAGACTAACAGACTACAAGAAGCCCTCAATCTTTTCAAGAACATTTGGAACAACAGGTCAGGGGCTCTTTATTTTTTCTACTTTTATTGCAAAGTGGGAGGCTAAAAAAGCCTCTTGGAAAATGTTTAATTCAGGAAATAAATGTGCCTCAAAAGGGTAACTTCATACAAACAATATGAAAACAACAGTGCTTTGATCCTGGCCCTTATACCAAGTTAAAAAACAAAAAAATCCTGCATGTCTTTAATTTTCACAAGAAATATTTTCTCAGTTGTTACTTAATTCATGGAAATGTGTTCAGTATTCACTGTAAACACTGAAATAAAGGATATATTTCTATATAAAAGTGCACATCCGTAAAGAAAAACATTTAGCGTACGGGACTGGTTGTCTTGCTTGTGGCCTTCAAAATAAATGAAGAGGAAGTTGATGTAAAAATACTGTTTGAAAACAGAAAATTTCTGCAGAGACGCTGTTAAAACATTTCACTGCAACAACTTCCCGCATGTGACTTGCAGTACATCTCTTAACGACAGTGATGTGTGATATATTGCCCCGTTTTCTGTCATTTTTGTTTTATCGTTTTTAAATTCTGTTTACCTCACAATGTGTGCAAATGATCCGTGTAGCCCCACCCAGCAGCACCCGCCGCTCCACCCTCTTTCTGTGGTGTAAACAAGCCTTTCTGAGACTGCAGGTGTTCTTTTGACCTTCAAAGAAGAAATTCACAGCCATCGTGAATGGCTGATTTAGCTAATCATACATCCGATAACACATAAAAACCTCTCTCACAGGCATGTTCTCCAGGTTAAAAGCTTAATTTATTTTTATTTTTTTTATTGTTGATGGGTGTTTCTTTAGTTGCCCTTGAGTCAAATATGACGCTCTCTGTCAAACAAACTGGACCAGTCAAACTCTAGACCTTAACCTGATTGAACTGATGGGATCTTAAACAAATTCCCTCAAACTTCATCTAACTGAAGAAACGTTATAAAGAAGAATCGGTTAAAATTTGTTGTCAACTTTATCCAAAAACTGCAAAAAGTTGTTCTACCAGCCACTGAATCATGTGTTACATTTTGTTTTTTGGCTTTCCTTTTGTGAAGGCAGCACAGAAGAGTTTTTATGTTAAATTTACAGTTTTGATATTGAATAGAATATATTGTCATTGTACCATCAAAATGAAATTGGCATTACAAACCCTTAAAGTGAGGAATAATTTAATATTAAAAGCACAAAAAAAGAATAGACTAGACCTTTAAAAGACACATTTAAAACGACAAGATTACACACACCCA
This sequence comes from Cololabis saira, assembly GCF_033807715.1. Lineage (NCBI taxonomy): Eukaryota > Metazoa > Chordata > Actinopteri > Beloniformes > Belonidae > Cololabis > Cololabis saira. The sequence continues at coordinate 11,208,830 of NC_084594.1, forward strand.
CACACAGACACACAGACACACAGGCACATATACACTCACACACACCGTAGCAGCTTAACCCTGCGTTCACACTGAAAGTGTCACGGGCGTCATAGGCGTCTGGCTGCCATTCATTGTCTATGAAAACGCGGCAGGGGCGGCGGGAGCGTCGCGTCAATTTGAAGTTGAAAAATCTGAACTTTATGCAAATGAGGAGCGGCAACGCCGAGGCGTCGTCCAATCACAGACCGGGATTCCCGAAGCAAAAACCCTCAATGCAGATTGTACTTTCATGTACACACAAACATACACTGATTCACATGCGTACAGGAGCAGAGCTGTGCACTAACAAACTTATTTTATCAGGAATTAATATATTTCATCCAGCAAAATGACATTTTTGCTGGTTTGACTGTCGTTTTTACCTGAACTGATCACGTGAAACACGTATCTTGATGGTTGAGGAGCTGGATGGTCTGAACTATTTTATTTGATACATTGATCCAACGAAAATTAATTAAAAACCGTGCTTATTAATCACAAAACACACGTTAAACATCATGACCAAATCCGCTCCGACCCGGTGTGTATGGTATCACCGCAGACAGACTGCAGCTTCGCCTGAATTATGGTGCCGCTTTAAATCGACGGCGTAGCCGACGGCGTAGGGTCGTAGTACGGTGTGCGTCGCCGCGAACCCTACGCCGTTGGGTCTGCGTTGGTGTGACGCGGAACCATAAATCAGCCTAGGCGGATAGGCTTTCAGTGTGAACGCAGGGTTAGGAGACAAAACAGTAGATTGCAGAGACCCTGAGCAAAGATAAGAAACATCTGCCCGAGGGCAATAATCCAAAGTGCTGGTGACCTGGGGGGGACAAATCCCTTAGAAGGTTTTTAGCCCTACTAAGACAGCGAGAGCAGTTCTTCCAGGGTGGGTAGTGAGCAGCCAATGATCTTTTGGGCTGTGTTAACAACCCTTTGGAGGGATTTTCCGGACCACACACACATGCAGTAAGACAGGATGCTTTCTATGGAGCAACGATAGAATGACACCAAAGGTTTCTGAGTCAGATTGTTATTCCTAAGAACTTTCAGAAAGTACAGTCTCTGTTGTCATATCATATCATATATAATTTTAGGGAATGTTAAATTACTTTCAGGACACTTTCACTGTCTCGTGTCCCTACTGTCAGCAAAATCCTGTTTAAGTAGATTCGGACTTCCATCCTGTTCGTCTCTTGCGCCAGCTGTGCATCACTTTGACACCGAATCCCACATCAGCAATGGTGAAACTAGCCCAGCGTGCTGCGGTGGCTGAGAAAACATCACCATCGCTGAGAAAAATAAGAGGCTCAAATAATGACAGAAGAGGAAAGAAGAGCGTGATTGAACAGGAAACCCAAACAAGACTTAATCTTGGATAGTGACGTAAAAGCAACATAACCTCCTTGCCTTTGGGAGAGCTTCTCAGTTAAAACTGCACAAGCTTTTTGGTACCTCTTTAGATAGTAACATGCTCTAATATCTCATGCTGCTGTTCATCTGATGGTGTATTTAATTAATTTGAATCTCTGGTCAAGACCAGATGTTCTTGTTGTAATAACCTGATGTATTAACTAAAAGAATTAAGAGAGAATGGTGAACTCCAGGTTTTGGATTGATAAATGATTAGGTCTAAAGACGCCCCGGCCTGAGCTCATTAGTGTACCCCCTTCCTCCACAGGTGGTTGCGGACCATTTCGGTAATCCTCTTCCTGAACAAACAGGACCTACTTGCTGAGAAGGTTTTGGCAGGGAAATCTAAAATTGAGGAGTATTTCCCGGACTTTGCACGCTACACCACACCAGATGATGGTAAGATTGGATCAGACATTTGCCTCCCATCAGTGAATTAACCCACAACCCCCGTAGCCTGATGGCTGCAGCTTTTGGTTGGCTTTCAAAATGCCACTGCAGACTTGATAATCTATATTTGTTTTCATTATTATGTAAAAAGAAAACCCTGTATATTTGTGTGTATCCATTATCTGAACTCTATTCATGTTACCACAAATATAACCCACACACTTTTATAGCTGTTATAATTGTAAACACGTCAAGATTTTCATGTTTCTGACCAGATTTTGTTTGTCAAACAGCAATACCAGAGCCAGGTGAAGATCCCCGGGTTACCAGGGCAAAGTACTTCATTCGGGATGAGTTTCTGGTGTGTACAAAGCTCAAATCCAAACAGGTAAAGCTTATTTTACCTGTTTGAATTTGAGCAGGTTTCTTATACATTTCTTTTTTCAATATAAATAAATAAATATATATATATATATATATATATATATATATATATATATATATATATATATATATATATATATATATATAAATAATATAAAGCCCCCTAACAATTTTCTATGATCAATATTCAATATTCTCAGCAGATATAAAAAAACAAAAGAAAAAATGCAGGCACTCTGGTGGCTTGAAAAAAGTTAAAAAAAAAACATTATTTAGACTGGGTTACATTCTAAAAAACACCAACGTGTATCGGCTTGCGCCTTCCTCAGGGTGTATGGAGACAAGAGACAAAAACCAAACAATTATAGAGGATTCAGTTCAGCTGTGGCTCCTCAGGTCTATGCAGTGCTCCTCCAGGCCTGAAGGAGGCGCCGGCAGGAGCACCCAGATATTCTGCTTCCTGAACAATCAAACAAAATGAATTGACTGTTAATAAGTTACACAGTGTAGCAGTATAACGTAAATCATGATTGCCAAAATGAAAACCATACAAAGAATAATAAAACTAAATGTATAGAGAAAATCTCCCCTCCCTTAAACAAAACATGACAGTAAATCACAAAATGGCCTAAAAAGTAATGACAAAAGAGAAGAGCAATGTGAATATAAATGCAAACAAAGAAACCCAACAGAAGAAGACTAATAATTATACAAAAAAAATGACTAAATCATAGAAAAGATGAAAGGTCAAAATCCTCATTGAGGCCAGGGATTCTCAGCAGATAGTTTGGTAGTTTTCTTTCTTTAGAACCTTAATTTACAACAAAGAGACTACATTTATATATTTTTTTAATTTGAAAAATAAATATTTTTTGTTCACCATAAAATATTGACGCCTGTGACATCTGAAGACGTGCTTCAGGTTACTAAACAGTATTTGTATGAATAAAATCCAGCTGGAAAAACATGGCAGTGTAACCTTCCTGTATGTGTTTAGTATTAAAATATATGCCTGAAATGCATAAGCATTTGCATAATGCGTTTTTTTTCTAATGCAGGACATTAAGATCATTAAAAAGCAACATACAAAAAAAAATTAAAGTAATCAAATTACACCAGCACGATTAATCTTAGTACTAGCAACTGATCAGTTATAAATTGATCATAATCGTTTAATCACAGCTTATGTTTCACTTAAAAAAAGCTTTTCTTGGGGGAGATGACACAGATCACTCAGGTAAGCTTTAGTTTAGCTTTAGCCTCCAACCTCCAACCTTTTCCGTTATAAATCGCCGCTCGGATGTATGAACTCGGCACTGTGGTTCGTTTCAGGCCATGAGCCTCTGAAGGCTTCAGCACGTAGCTTCACAGTCATTTGTTTTGCCTTTATGGCACTGTTCTCTGCAAATTATATTCTATTGCTGCTCACCCTACACTTTGAACTCAGACCATTATGCAAATAATTTGATCTTTTATTTTGCTCTCACCCACTACTGTCTCTTCGGTAGCTTAGCAGTAGTCGAGCATCTGTGTCTCACTATGTATTGCTGAAAGGGAGGAAGGATGAAGATGTGAGAAACCGGTGGCTCTGCAAGTATAATCCGATCACAGCATAAACTAGATTGCTATAATCAATATTGTCTCTTCGTATGCCACATGTGTGTGTGTGTATAGATAGATAGATAGATGATAAAACATTGTGTCTGTGTATATTTGTATTGCATCCAGCTCTGCTAGTTCAAAGTCAAAATATTTTAGTTTAAAATTTAGGCCGTCTAATTTTTAGACAGGATATCCGAAAGAGGTTTGGATACTTCAGTGGCTAAAAGGCATTTAGGATTTATTTAATTTTCTTTGTGAAAGAAACCAAACCTAACATGAAGATGCTATAAGTTTATACTGTAAATGTGTTAAGAGATTTGGACTAGGGCAGGAGTCGGCAATCCAAAATGTTGAAAGAGCCATATTGGACCAAAAACACAAAAAACAAATATGTCTGGAGCCGCAAAAAATGAAAAGTCTTGTATAAGCCTTAGAATGAAGGCAACACATTCTGCATGTATCTATATTAGTTATAACTGGGGGAAGATTTTTTTTTTTTCATTATGCACTTCAAGAAAAAAGTCGAAATGTCGAGAAAAAAGTTGAAATGTCGAGGAAAAAAGTCAAAATGTCAAGATTAATGTTGAAGTACAATCTTGAGAAAAAAGTCGAAATGTTGAGAAAAAAGTCAAAATGTTGAGAAAAAAGTCAAAATGTTGAGAAAAAAGTCGAAATGTTGAGAAAAAAGTCAAAATGTTGAGGAAAAAAGTCGAAATGTCAAGGAAATAGTCGAAATTTTGTGAAAAAAGTCGAAATGTCAAGAAAAAAGTCAAAATTTCGAGAGAAAATTCGATATGTCGAGATTAATGTTGAAGTACAATCTCGAGAAAAAAGTCGAAATGTCGAGAATATGGTACAAAAGTAGGAAGAAATGGCATTGGACTGTATCCTAAAGGCTGTGTTGAATCACAGAAAGAATAATAGTTAATCAGTTTTGATTGGACGACAAATATAAGTCCTGCTTAGTAGGACAGAGTAACATGATAGATAAACGGCTGAAAATGTAGCTTCTCCCTCCCGGATGCACATATATAAACTAAGAAATAGTCATAATAAACTATTAAAACAACATCCTTTGTGATAAACAGACAGTTACTCTTTGTGGGGTCACAACACAACAATTTCTTTAACACAAATCTGTCTTGACCTGTGTGTGTTTCTTTCAGAGGATCAGCACAGCCAGCGGGGACGGACGGCATTACTGTTACCCCCACTTCACCTGCGCAGTCGACACAGAAAACATCCGCCGCGTCTTCAATGACTGTCGTGACATCATACAGAGGATGCACCTACGGCAGTACGAGCTCTTGTGATGTGCAGCGGCGCCGGGCCTCGTCATGGAAACACCAACCTACCTAGCATCCACCTCCCATCCTGCCCACGAGCGGCCAGCCGGTCATCCCTCCGCCTCCACCAAAGCCCCCCAAACCGCCGAGTGAGCGACTGACAACCTGCCCTCCTCCCCCCCTCCACCCCGATACTTCTCCTGGTCACACGACTTCAGGAGGGGAAAAAAAATAAGAAATGTGACTTTTTTTCTTAAAATAAAGACTTTAAAAAAAGACTCAGTTTAACCAACAGCAGTTTCATCAACTATCAGCCTGGACCTCTGTTCTGTAGACCCAGGGAAGAGGCTCCGGACTGGATTCCCTCTATCCCGTTAGCTCTTTCTCTCAGACATATGAACGCACACTCACAGGTACTCGCATACACGATATTGCAGTCACACACAGTCGGTTTAAAACTAAAAGTCCTCCTGCTGTAACAGTTGGCAGAGGGAGGGAAAAAAAGCAAAGCAGTCTGACAGGCTGAAGTTTATTCACCGCGTGCTGAAGAGGACGATGGACACGGAGGGTGGCAGACTGGTGAGGGGGAGGGCCGTCAGCTCCTTCGTGCCCGGGGATGGACAGATGTCCTAACGGACTGTTGGCTGCCTGTGGACAGGAGCAGGACTCAGAGACAAAGTCGCACGGCTCACGTGACCCCGCTCTTCAAGAAACAAGTAGAGGGGGAGATGGCAGAAAAAACTCGAAACGCAAGAAAATTACCATAGAACGCATAGATTCTTGCATACCAGTGAACTTCATGCAGTGCAAAAAAAAAAAAAAAGAAAATACAAGCTATATATATAGATATTTATATATGTGTGTATATAAATATGTATATATATAAATATATATATATAAATATTATATATTCCTGTAATAACACAATTCAACTTTTAAGTTTTTGCTCGTTTTTTTTTTTTTAACCCATGTTGTTTGTTGGTGTACACTGTGGGTGTGATCTGCCTGAGTGCACCACCCCCCCTGCCCTCCCCCATCTCCCCCGCTGTTAACTAACTATAAATACTGCCCCTTCCAACCCCCCCCCTGCTGTTTCACAACTATTCAACATATGGAAAAATATATGACAGATTTTATTTAATAAGAAAAAAAAAACTAAGAAAAAAGAAAGCATGAAGTTAAAGACTTGCAGCAGGGACTGGTCGCACCATTTTTTAAATGGTAACACACACAGTCCTCCGGCCCCATCCGTCCCCCTCCCATGTCTACACCCTCCTTCCATCCCTCCATCCCTCCATTCCTCGCCTCTCTTCTCTCTCTCACTCCCCCCTCTCTCCTCCTCGCCGAACCTCCTTCCCCGCCCTGGACCTCACCAAACTCGGCTTTAAGAACGTCTGTCTTTATTTTACTGCTGGACTATTATTCTTGTACAGACTGTAAAATGTATTATTTTGTACAACTTTATTGAAGAAAAAAAGATAACTTGTAGAAGATCCCTGTGCCTTGATCACGACTGTACGTGTAAAAAATGAGCTAAAATGTAAGTTATGTTTCACTGCGCTGTACAGCTGGACGGGTCTGTCCAGCCTCGTCTCGGCTAGCTCGCCTCTCCACCGTGGGCCATGGAGGGGGAAGAGCGTTGGATCGGGCCGGCGGCTGTTTTCTTTCGTCTGTTGCTTAGTCACCATTTTTCACACTTTTTATTTGTTGATTTTTATTTTTTTTAATTTTAATTTTTTGCTTTGACTCTCCTTTGGTTTATAAAATGGGAATTGAAAGGAAAAAAAATCAGACACATCATCTAATTGCTGTGTAGTGAAGATACTAAACCCCCATACACACACAAACATCACATCTTCATATATAATAAATACATGACGAAAAGGGAATGCAATGATTTGCAAATCTTATAAACCTATATTTCATTTAGATTAGGACTTAAAAAACATCAAATACTGAAAGTGAGGACATGTACCATCTTCAGTTTGAATTTGAAGGCAGTAACACATCTCAAGAGCTGTGATGCGATCATGTTTCCCACTGTGTAACATCCGTTCTTTGATCAGCAGAACTGAAAAGAGTTTTAGGATTGGAGTTTCAGGAGAGAGATGTTTTCTTTTTCTTTTCTGTTAAAGAGTTGCTCAACACTTTTGGGTCGTCTTTGTTTTGTGATGCACCAAATGTTTATAGTTGGTGAAAAGTGAGGACTGCTGACGGGCCAGTTCAGCTTCTTCCACGTAAAAGTTGTGCTTCTGTAATCAATACAGGCTGTTGTCCAAGTCTGTCTTGCTGAAAGTCACCCCCCCCCTCCCCAAAAAAAACTTTTTCTTTCCAGATTTCATGGGTACTAATTCACCTCCATACCATCAGCGATGGAGACTTTTGACACGGCATCCATTGTTTCCTAAAGGAATTTCATATTTCATTATGTATGTTCATCGTTGCCTCAGTCCTAACGACCCAAAGAAGAGACCGATGTCCAGATCATGTTCATTTATGAGTACTTTTTTGAATATTGAAGTTCTAACCTGCATTTCCAGATAATATGCGTTCTTGGACGGGGGTTACTGGAAGGGATCCTGAGCCCATGGAGGCGATTTCCGCTATCGTTTTTAACGCAACATTGTACAATGTTCATCAAGTGAAGAGAAAATCCGAAGTGCTCAGGGAATTGTTCAGAAAAAATCTTGAAGGTGCTCTTTGGTGTTGGGGAAAAAAACAATATCTAATAAAAAAGGGAGTCCAAGGCACTCTTCTTGTGGAAAAATATAAAAAGCCTTTATTGAAACATGGCTAATTAGTATAAAAACATGGGAGCAGAGACCCACGCGTTTCGGCGCAAGCCTTCTTCAGGGTGTACATTGTACAATGTTCCCCAAAGATCACCGGCATCTCATACGGATTTTTGGCCTTGGTATTAGCACCCAGATTTCTTAACATTGTCTTAATCTTCTTTTTTCAATATTATATATTGTAGATGTTGACATGTTTAAAGTCTTTACCGTCTAAAGTTGAGAGCAGTTTTTCTGCAGATCAGTGAACCTCTTAAGACTTTCTACGATGCTTTTTTTTCTCCTCAAATACTCAATCATATTAGTGGCCTATTGTGCGATGTGTCTCCAAATGTTTATTTTAAGCACTTGCTTGTGTGTTTTTCTCGGTTTTTGTTAACTTGGCCCAAAATTTTATGAGACGTTTTGCTGCCATCAAATTCAAAATGATCAGATATTTTTTAGGAAGTGGTAAAACGTTGCTCACTTTGAACATTTGATATGCTTTCCATGTTTTTTTCTGAATGAAATATTGGTTTATGAGAGATGTCAACCATTACATTATGTTTTCATTTACACCTTACACAGCAGCCCAACTGGTTCTGAGCCGGGGTTAAGTGTGTGTTTTGCATCGCACACAATTATCAGCGCTGAGAGCTGTAACACCTGGAAACATTTCCAAAACGTGGCCGCTCTGGGTGAAAAATGGTGGGTCTCCTTTTTGTTTTAGCTTTAACTCTTTTGACGGAAACTATCCAGTTGCAAAGCGTTGCTTGTTTCTACATAAACCAAATTCTATTTGTTTAATAAGAAGAAACGGTTGTATTAGTGTTCATTCCCAGGCTCATTGGATTCTCACCTGTAATCCTCAGCACATTCAGCAGGTGTTTGTTTTTAGGCACTCGCAATGCAGTCTAACACAACAGTTCTGCAATAAATTGTGTGTTCATGAAGGTTATAGGGTTTAATGTTTAGGTGTCTTTATAGTATTTGCATAGAATATGAGGTATATTTATAAGGAAACTATCAAAATCATTGGTCATTCCAAAAGTACAATTTTTCTATACCTATGCATTACTGAAATAAATTGACCTAAATGCCAATCAAAATAACTCTAAACTAACTAAATTAAGTAATTAAGCTTTTATCAACACATTTTCATTTGGTAATGGAACTTACCCATTTTTTGTTCTTACCAGATGAATGGGCAGCGAAGTGTTCACCATCAGTCATTGGTTTTATCCTCTAACTTTCACCAAAGTCACATCCTGCATATGAACTCCCTTTGTGCAATACCTGGGCTGCTGCTTCTTTCTGAAGCTTGCTGTGGGTCTTTGGGCAGTGACATCCATGATGTGCTGCTAACTGCTGTTCGACAAGAAGAGTTTAAATATCAGTGATGCAAGTTTGGCCCCTAGCTTTCAAATGAAAATGGCTTGGTTTTTAATACAATTAGATTTGATCATCATCAAAAACAGAAAACTGTGTATAAGTATTTGTGGTTTTGACATCTGACCCCGTCAGAATGGGATGTACAGCACATAAAGTCGTTTTCCTGGAATGTATTATAATTTTAATACTCACGGCAATCAAAACCTGCAAGGTTTTGTTCCTTAATCCTTCAGATTCGCGGAAGCCATATTGTGAGATTATGCACCACGGTTTTTATGTCAGCAACCCGTTCTTAATGTCACACAGGTTATTAGCAGCTTATTTTAGCTCTGCAAGAAAAATTCCAAGCTGGCTTCTTTTTTCTGTTTTGGCCTCATTTTCAGCATTTTGTCTGATATTTTCTGGGTTTTTTTGGATGACCAAAAGACCAAAGTAAATTTGAGGATCAGGGGACTCATAAATTTCAACAAACACTCTGTTGCCCATTTGTGCGATGTGTTTGCATGGTTAACCAAACAAAAGCCAGCCTATACATGCCATGCTTGATGTTGGCACTAGTACACAGAACTGCAAAAAGCAAAAAACATGAATGAGAATTTCCCCATGAAGTTGAGATTATATAACAGTGTTGTAGAAAGAAGATAGATAATGCATTAAAAACCCTTTACTTACCAGCCTCTTTTCAGGCTTCTGCTGTCAAATTACATGAGCCCCCTGTACAGGGGGCTCTGGTAAGCAAGGGGTTTTAAGGTGTATCTTTATTGGATTTCTGTGTTGCAGCCACAGGATTGTGTGCTTCTCACTTCCCTATTAATGGTGATGCTTTCTTCTTCCTCCTCTGTATTACATCAATGTTGCTGTTGATGGGAAAAATGAGAATTCTGAAATATTCAAGCCCTTCTGAAAAGTCAGGTGAAACTTTGAGTTAACTGAAGCCAGACTGCGATTACTTTCTGGTAATTTAAACTGTCAAATATGTTACGGTCTGAAGTATGGACACTGAAACTTTATGAACATACATACATGATATATTGATATTTTATTCTAAAATCTCGACGTATTACATATTACTCTTCTCTGGGAAGGATTGCTGCAAGAAGAATCCAAGCACTGATGCTGGATGATGGCACGAGGGAATAAAAACGGTAACTGCAGCTGGGAAGATTATTTCCTCGCTGTTCTCATTTTGTATATGGGAACTTAGCCAAGGTAACATTTAAAAACGTTTCATACATTTATTCAGAATGTCAAGATTTCTTATCTGGAAGTAATGTAGTTATAGTAAAACAAACTCATATATCGTGGACAGGGACTTCTTAGTATTTGGCCATTAACGTTTGAGTATAGCTTTAGTTTTATTTGTTTTAAGGCAAGGCAAGTTTATTTGTATAGCACAATTCAACATAAGGTAATTCAAAGTGCTTTACATCAACATTAAAAGAGGCAAGACACAATTAAACAGTAAATAACAAATAAAATGATAAGAAAAGAGATAAAATTGAAAAAAAAGTTGTTTTAAACTATATCCCTCGATATAACCATCAGTTACCTACACCCACTTATTCCAATTTAGGGTTACAGGAAGCTGCTGGAGTGTATCCCAGCTGTATTTGGGTCAAAGGCAGGAGTAAACTCTGGATAGGTCACCAGTCCATCACCAAGTCACTCTTATGAGCAGTTGAGAAGTGTGCACATGGCACAGAGAGAACATATGGAGTTTGAAAGACCCCAAGACCCTGCTGGGAGTTGAACCCGAACCATCTTGTTGTGAGGTAACAGTGCCAATATATCAAAGAAAAGAAATTAGCCACAAGTGACTGCATGCAATTCGTCCTAGGGCTAATACTATAATTTCCCTATATGCTGCCGATAAATTTTTCTTAAATGTAGAAGTATATATTGGCTCTAATTCAGTGGGCTTCAACCCTGGTCCTCAGGACCCCCGGTCCTGCATGATTATTAGGGACCGAGCACCAGCAAGGCTGGTGCGAAGCCCTATTGAAATCGGTACGATTACTATTCTTCTTATTTTATCCAAAAACAATTGCGTTTTTGAGGCGCATAACTTACTCGAAAAGTTGTGAAACTTGGCACGTACATCCCATGTGGCGAAAAATTACATATTGTAATAATTTCAAAGAGGGGCGTGGCCTAATGGCTCAACAGCGCCTAGAAAACTTTGTGCCCGACATGCACGAAAATCGCCACACACCTGTATCATGTCGCAACGTAAATAAAAGTCTCCTGGCGCCATGGCCGAAACCGAACAGGAAGTCGGCCATTTTGAATTAATCGTGTCATTTTGGCGCAATTTTATGCCATTTTCACGTGTCGTACTTTAACAAACTCCTCCTAGCAGGATCGTCCGTTCGACATAAAACTCGCTCAGGAGACACAAAAGACGTTAGCAATGAAAAGTTATCAAAATTGTGAGTGTTTCGTGAAATGGCATGGCCGTGGCGCCGCGTCAAACTTAAACGCTAAACAGGAAGTGATACTAGTAGCTGATTGGCCAATATGTTATTCTGCCATAACTTTTGAATGGTTTGACATAGAGAGTCTAGGGTGGTGTCATCGGACTCGGTATTGAGTCCTTGACCTTCATTGGCCTGAATTAGCCCCGCCCCTTCTTCTGATTGGTTGTCCCTATTTTCTGCTACAACTTTTGAATGGTTTGACATAGAGAGTCATGGGAGGCGTCATCAGACTTGGTTTTGAGTCCTTGACCATAATTGGTGAAAATTGCACGCGCGAAGTCCCGTTCATCGCTGCTTGTAGCTTTAATAATAATAATAGTTATTATTATTATACGTGAGTCAACGGGTGCTCGTGGCTGCTGTTCTTCACGCAGAGTCAAGTGCGCTGCTGCTGCGAGACGTTTATTTTGATGTTCTGCTTTGTCGGACTGCCAAAATGGAAGAAGATTATATATTTAAACTTAAAAATTTCAGTCAAAGTGATTAACAACGGAAGACCAACGTCAGAGCTAAAAGGTTTGTTTCAAACTGTGGGACAGAAGGTAACCTGCTCTTTTCAAACAGAAAAGGACAGATTCAGGACGGCTTTCATCCCTGGCGATCATCCCCATTAAGGCAGAGATTTTTAAAACTAAAGGAAAATAAGGAGGACTTTTACAACTAAGCAACTGAGGTTTTTGTGACGAAGGATAGGTGCATGGACTTCGTCTACAAATAAAGGTATGACCACAAACAGTTTTCTACGGAAGAGTATTAGGGCCATGCAGGAGGGCAAGATTTTTTTTATTGTGCACTTTGAGAAAAAAGTCGGAATGTCGAGAAAAAAGTCGAAATGTCGAGACTAATGTTGAAATACAATTACAAGAATAAAGTCGAAATTTCGCCTTTTTTCTCAACATTTCAACTTTATTCACAAAATTTTGACTTTTTTCTCGACATTTCGTCTTTTTTCTCGACATTTCGACTTTTTTCTCAACATTCCGACTTTTTTCTCGAAATTGTACTTCAACATTAAAGCAGCACTATGTAACTTTTCCACCTTAATATAATATTTCCAGAGTCATTGTTATGGTACATCAACTTCCAACAGGTTTAATGACACCTCTGTCATGGTCTGAGGGGTCTGTATCGCCTTCATTGGCACTATGTAACTTTGAGGAGCATGATAGGAACCCTGCCACACTAAAAAACTACACATTTTTACGGCTTTGACTGCTTTACGACATACGTCACTGTACCACGAAAGCTGGGCGGGGCATGGAGCGCAGAGCTCAGCAGAAGCTGGTATCATGGCCGAAGCAGCGAAAAAACCGAAGAAAATAAAAGTTTTATCGGAGGAGGTGAAAAAAAGAAAGCGGGAGAGTAATAAGCTAAATGCCTGGACAAGAATAAACATTGGCCCGGCGTTCACTCGCTACAAGCCCTTGTAGCCGTCGTCTTGGACAAGAGATGGTTGAAGGATGTAATGACGTTCATCACCTTCAGGTATGCACTTTTGTCAACACCTATGTCAGTGTGTTTTACAAAAACAATTATCCTGAGACTACTACAGCTGGTGTAAGGGTTGCTACTGTATCAAATGTCAATATCTATGTAAACAATTTGACTCTGCAGGTCTGTATATACAGATATTTCTATATTATATCCCAGATAAAAAGAATACAATATAAACACCATATAAGCATATCAAATAAATCTACTTTGTTGGAATTATATTAAAATAATAACAAGGGTAGTAAAAGAAACCTTATATGGTGTTTATAATGTGTCGTTTTATCTTGTGAGTGTATAAATATATACATTTCTCAAATTTTTCTATAGCTATACATTACTTGCTTTTACTGTCTGCGTAATTACAGTGACCAGTAACCAAACTAACACTAGCCAATCAGAAGTAGAGCTGGGGCGGGTCTTTGACAGCAGCAGGGCGCGGAGCGGTGTTTCAACCTGCCAGAATACGAATCACCTACTTCAAGATGGAGAAAAAAATTATGAAGTCTGTAGAGGTTGATTTGGCTGATAAAAGACTGAAAATTAAATGGTGCTGGGCATGGATGGAAGAAATGGGCGGAGACGGCAGCTGTTTCGGTAGCTGGTGCCAGAAGAGAGCCAGGTGCTTTTGCACGCTCTGCTCTAAAAAGCTACCGTAGGCCAGTAAAAGTTGTACCTCGCCACGAAGGAGATCCCGCTAAAGGCTGAATTCTGGTTCCGCGTTAAATCGACGTAGAGCCTACTCCGTAGGGTACGGCGTAGGGTACGAAGTAGGGTACGCGGTAGGCTCTGCGTTGGTGTAACGCGGAACCATAATTCAGCCTTAAAAGAGCATGAGGCAGGATGGAAGCAGGATTTATGAAAAAAATGTGTATACGTTTTAAGTTTTCTAGTAATAATGTCAGATGAAGCGTTCCAAACCAAAAAGAATGAGCCCTCTAGTGTGTCTCTCCGTTGCCTTGAACAGGCTGTGTGCTGCAAAATGTGCTGCAATTGTGACCGGAATTTCCCGCTCTGTCCTGCGGATGTGACGTCACATGACGCTGCATGCGTGTTCTCCCTGTTCTCCCGTGCCGGCTTCGCTGTTGGCTGCAGTACCCACGATGGCCGTCGTGGCGAAGGGTGGCGCTAATGAGTCTCATTTCTTAAAAGGAGCCTCATGCTCCTTTAATAGAACTGCTGTCCGCTCTTCGGCACAGCCACAGCTGACGGACTGGCACCAACGGCCCACCGGGTTTGTGATGCGAACACCCGTCTGTGCTCGTTCATTGCTGAACATGATGTATCCTTCTCTATTGCTCAACCGCTTGTTAATCTATGTAAAAAAATAGCTGTCTTCTCTCTCGTTACATCCATCCATCTGATTTGTTGTCCTGCGGAACCATAAATTAGCCTTACGGCGTATGCGCTGCGTTACCGTTAGTTATTGCAAGATGAACGTTTCAATACGTGCAATGGTTGAACAGTCTGGGCTCAGATATTATGTTCTTAAAGGAGACATATTATGGCATTTAATGTATATTTTAAACAGGCCTTGAATGTCTTAAAAACAATCTAAAGCTTGTTTTTTCTACATAAATCAGAAATCCAGCCTGTGGGCCCTGTCACTAGTTTTACCGCTTGTAACCCCTTTTTCTGTGCTCCATTCTAAGGGAAGGGGGGGGTATGATAATGAGGCTCTGTGCTGATTGGCTCCCTGAATGACGTGTAGCAGGGGAGGAGCATAAACCTCGCTCCGGCAGAGCAGCCCGAGCCTGTAAATGAATCACAACACTGAATTTTCACAAATGGCAACTTTATTGTTAAAAAAATAAAATATGAGTTGTATATAAATAACATTTATCTACTATTTCAGCCGGATCTGCCCGGCGGATGCTGAACGCTGGCCCCGGAGCCACGCCGGGCGCCCAGCGCATCGCCCGTTACCGGTGATCTAACCGACAGATTTTGCTGAAAATCTTGGAGGGTGAAGCTGATCCAGCCTGGGACGTACCCCAGAAATCCCTGCTTCCAAAGCGGCTGGGAACCTGGACAATTTAGTCAGAAACCCCGCTTTGGGAACCAGGAAGTAGGCTGGAGCAGCGCGCATCACTGCGGCTTTAACGGGGGAATCTGACCGGTTCCGACCGGCCGGGACTGCAGGAACCGGCCTGGACTGATAGCAGGGACTCCCGGGGACCGACCAGCGGAATTTCAGCCGGATCTGCCCGGCGGATGCTGCGTGACGGGCGCCACAACCCCACGGCGGGCGGCGGGCGCACAGATCGGCTCCGGAGCGCATCCTGTGCGCATCGTCGGTTACATACCTGCCAACACTCCCGATTTAAGCGGGAGTCTCCCGATTTTCAACCATTTCTCCCGCCCTGCTCCCGATTTGTAATTTCTCCCGCTTATCTCCCGATTTTAAAGTGAAATGAGTCAATGGTGTTTCACGTGTCGGGGTTCCTGCATGGATGTATTATATTAACGGGTTCCTGACAAACCTGGCAACCCAACCCAAAAACACTGCCTACGTCCAAGCTCCGCCCCATGGAGCTGCTGCGATACGTTAACGTCGCCGCCATATTGGATGTTCAAAACTGCGCTGTAAACTAATACAAGTAAATGGACTTATTTTCATAAAGCGCCTTTCTACAAAGAAATGTACGTTTTACGTCTCATTTATTCATTCACACACGCACTAATATACTTGGGAAACAGTTAGGCACCAAATATAATATATTTAATTTTCTCAGATGGCAAAAATAAGAACTTTATTGATGCCACAGTAATTCATGTTATATCAGCTATAGAGAACAAGGTAGTGCCGAAAAACAATATACATCCCCCTCACAAAAACAAGAAAAATAGAGAAACATATTCTCTCATCAGTAAAGTATTACATAAACATATTTAAAAAATTTCAAGTTACAAAATAACATATTTGAACCATTTTTCAGATTTTTTCAGTTATTTCATTGTTTGGAAAATGGTTCAAATATGTTATTTTGTTATTTGAAAATTTGAAAATTTGTTTTGTTTGAGAAAATGCTTTGAAAAAAAGCTGAGGGAAGAGTTGGTGGAGTGTCAAGTCATAGCAAGCAAGGATCTCCCACAGGAAGATAGAGTTGACAGCTCTGGGTTCTTCTAGGGAAAGAGGAGAGCTTTACAAATCTGGCATCACTGATGAAGGCGATGCTCTGCATCCCTCACAGCAATGAAGCTCAGAGAGGTCATTCAGCATGGTGGAAAAGATCCTCACAGGAAACACAATGAGTATGGATAATTCTACTCTTTGCGCACTTCTTTCTTGCAGGATAAACCATACCAGCCCTGGCCACAAGTATGTTCCCTCCAAGAAAGTGATTGAAGCTGCAAAGTCTGACACCTACAATTACAACAGGTCCTTGGGTGACAAAGGGAACCTGGAAAATTCTACAAATATTGTATTTTATTGTTATTAATACTAAACTTATTTGGCTCCAAGAAGGCTGTAGAATCATTTTGGGAGGTACATTTTAGCACATTTCATTGTAGCTATGGATTTAAAGCTCATTAAAAGTCGTCTTGTTTATATCAGGGCGGGGATGTTGTGAGTGGAGCATTCCAACCGCTACCCCAGAAAATCTCCCTGGCTGAAAATCTCGGAGGGTGAAGCTGATCCGACCTGGGACGGACCCCCGAGGACCCAGCTCCCAAACCACCCGGGAACCTGGATGATTTAACCTGGATCCGCGGCGCCATGGCGCCGCATCCGACTGGCTGAAGGAAGCACCACTCCAGCAGTGGAGAGAGCTGGTTGTGGGCGTGGTTTCAGCAGCGGAGGAGACCGAGGGCGTGGTTTGCATTTTGGTGACGTAAAGAAAATGCACAAATCTAAACGGCTCACAGAAACCACATGACACTGGGGGACTCTGTAAGGTGGGGGGGAGCAGACCTTGCAGATTTTCATGGGGTATCATCTTTTCTGTGTTGGCAGGGTGAGGGGAGACCACTTTATATATGTTAAAACAAGAAAAAACTTGTTTTTCATAATAGGTCCCCTTTAACAGCAAAAAGCAGATATTTTTATGAACGCAGGAATTATCCTAGTTTATTTACGAGGTTTGGATTAATGTTCTTCAAAAACTAACTGGACACAATTTTATTTTTCTTTGAGACATGTGGAATGTACTTTTACTGTTTTTACAGCTCCTCCGGTAAAATATATGTACGAGTTGTTAGAAAATATCTAAGAAAAAAAATGTATATGAGTATGTTTAAATACAAAACAATGTTTTGATATTAAACTGGTTATGGGCAATAAAGATGCAACTACTGACTGGAAACAATGTTTGGGTTTCTCAGAACTCCACACTAATCCATTTCCTGATCAAATAATGCACCTCTAGCATCAACATATATTGTGATTACCTTGGTCCCAATCAGCTAATGTACAGAAGGAGCAATAATCCATTAAAGCTGTTATGAATATGCCTATTGTAGTTGCATCATTTAGACACATATACACTTGGATCGCTATGTAAGGCATCTTATCTTGTGACACAGAATACTGGTTTACAACGCATGCCCTTGACTCCAGCAGTGTGGCTGCAGATAAGAAACTTCTTCAAATGACTGTTTTGTAACATGTAAACCAGAATATGTATGGAATATCCTACATGCAGCTCATGTGCATTCATATTTACTCAGCGCTTATAGACAGACCACTGATTGTGCACTTTTGCACTTTTTTATCATCCTGATAGGAGGTTCGGGTGGACCCCTGGGACCAGACTGCCCTCCAGCACCTGGTGATCCTGGCATTTCTGGAAAGCCTGGTGGCTTTCCATGATTTCCCTGAAAGAGAAAAATTACCCCAATGAATTAAATAATCTCCACACTGTTAAATGTAACCTCAAGTAAACTACCGGTATGAGCTTCAGCCACAGAAACAGAAAATATAATGTTCTGTGTAAATATCTTGGGTACAATGACAGTATAACACACCAGCATGTGTATTATTGTTAAAATTGGTTAATTATCCAGTCAAATAAGGATAAGGAGGACTGGGAGACTGCAGCTGGGTTGGACTGGGAAGCTGCTGGTGATCTGTGTTCTGTGTGTTGGTGTCTGGTAATAAAGGGTTCTGCACTAAACTCCGTGTCCTCTCCATCCTGTCGGTCGGGCCCCGTGGCACTCACAGTGCTACAGTGAGCTATCAATACAAACACCCAAATATTTAAACGAGGCAACCTGTGAGACGGCTTCATTGTGCATGACCACGGGCCTGTGGTCACCCACTCCTCTGGGGTCAAAAACCATCTCCTCTGTCTTCTTAACATTAAAAAACAAGTGATTCTCATCACACCACGAGACAAAAAACTGTATTTCTGAATGATACTCCAAAATATCACTATCCTTCTTCATTAGGCCTAAGATGGCAGTGTCGTCTGAAAATGTAATGATACGATTATCACTGTTGCGGCTTCTGCATTCATTAGTGTATAATGTGAAAAGGACAGGTGAACTCACACAGCCCTGGGGGGCCCCTGTGTTCAAAATTTGGGGTGCAGACATAACACCATTAACACTAACAGTTTGTTTACGATTGGTTAAAAAAGAGTGGTACCATTTAATGATGGGAGGTTGAACGTTGAGCTCATCTAACTTCCTCACTAACAAATGTGGCTGTACTGTGTTAAAAGCTGAACTAAAATCTACAAATAAAAGTCGTGCGTAAGCAGCAGGATCTTCTAAATGCTTAGTTATAAAATGCACCATGGTTGTGACAGCATCATCTGTTCCTCTGTTACACCTATGCGGAAACTGGAAGGGATCTAATAAATGGCTAACTTCAATTTTAAGTAGGTTAACAATAATTTTCTCTAAACATTTCATCACTATTGAAGTCAGAGCAACTGGGCGATAATCGTTATTATTCCTACAACAGAGTTTTTTAGGGACAGGAATGATAACAGTGTTTTTCCACAAGGAGGGAACAGTCTGTACATCCAGAGACTTCTGATAGATGGGAGACCAGGCTTCTGCCATCTCCTCGCTGCACACTTTCAGCAAGAGGCCAGAGATGTCATCTGGGCCAGAGGTCGGAGTTCCACTCTTTGGCAGGGATTTCGTATGGATCCAAACCGTTAATTATAACAATTTTCTCCAAATACCGGTCCCTGGCTTCCTTGTTTAAGGTATCCCGGTAAATCCACTTCTTTTCCGACATTTTAACATTTTTTTTTTGCGTTCCGTGCTACCACACTGCTACTACACTGGTACTACACTGGGACTACACTGCGGTTTGTTTACACTCACGAGGCATTCAGCATGGCTGCCGCGTCCCAGAATGCACCTTGGTTGCCAAGCCCTATTAGGGCCAAACTAAGACAAAAAAATGGATTTATTCTTGTAATATTACGACTTTATTCTCATAATATTACGACTTTATGCTATTACGACTTTATTCTCGCAACATTATGACTTTATTCTCGTAATTTTACGACTTTATTCTCATTACATTATGACTTTATTCTCGTAATTTCCAATATTTTTTTTTATCTTAGTTTGGCCCTAATATTCTTCCGTAAAAACACCCCTTTATGTATGGAGCCAAATCAAGGCCAAAAGTTTTGATAATTTGAAAATAAAATTTTAACCCCCGCCTTCTGGGCAGCGTGGGCAGCACGGTGGCTTAGTGGTTAGCACTGTTGCCTCACAGCAAGAAGGTTCCCAGTTCGACTCCCAGGCCCAGCAGGACCTTTCTGTGTGGAGTTTGCATGTTCTCCCCGTGCTTGCGTGGGTTTCCTCCGGGTACTCCGGTTTCCTCCCACAGTCCAAAAACATGCATGCTAGGTTAATTGGTGATTCTAAATTGTCTGTAGGTGTGAGTGTGAGTTTGAGTGTGTCTGGTTGTTTGTGGGGACTGCGGGTGGAAACTAGCAATTCTGCTATTTACACTGCTTAATGTAGTGTTCATGAATATGCATTGTCCCATCTAAATAAACTTTGAAACAACTTCTCTGTTATGCTGTCACTCATGATGCCACGCCCCTCACAGTTGATCATCAGAATCAGAATCAGAAAAGGGTTTATTGCCAAGTTTTCACACGAGGAATTTGTTATGGTGATTGGTGCAACACAATACAATTATAAAAGCAATATGTAAGAGATAAAATGAAATGAAATGTATAAACAATAAAAAGTATAAACAGTAAAATAAAATGTAGACCGGAAATGTACAAAATTAGGTTTTAAAGTGCCGGGTGAGTCTGTACAAAAGTGACTTAGGAACTTAGGATAGGTAAAAAGTATAGACAGAAATGTACAATGAGGTTTGTAAAGTGCCGGATATGAGACTGTGCAGAAGTTATAGTTATAGTTATAGTGATACCACGCCCCCCACACCAGATCGGGGCCAAAAGTCTGAAACTGAAAAAAAAATTTGAAACTGAAAAAAAAGATCTGAAACTGAAAAAAAGAAGTGAAACTGAAAAAAAAGATCTGAAACTGAAAAAAAAAAGATTTGAAACTGAAATAAAAAGTTCTGAAACTGAAAAAAAGATCTGATACTGAAAAGAAATTTAAACTGTAAAAAAGAATTTTCAGGTTAAAATTTTATTTTCAAATTAGCAAAACTTTTGGCCTTGATTTGTATGGAGGATTTTTTGTGCCAAAATTAAATAAATAAATACATCATTAATTAATTAAAATGGGAATGAAATATATCATTAATTAATTAAATGTGTCATTAATTAATTAAAATTAGAATGAAATATGTCATTAATTAATTAAAATACAATTCATTTTAAGTAAAAATATATATTTATTATTTCAGCATTTAATTAATTAATTATACATTTAATTAATGATTTCGTGTTGCGTGTGAATCATGAAATGTAAAACTGCATTTAATTAATTAATGACACATTTAATTAATGATTTCGTGTTGCTGAATCATGAAATGTAAATGTAAAACTGTCAGTTTCACTATGAAGACAGTTAATTTCCGCCGCGCCACAAGAGGGCGCCAAAGTCAATAAAAAAAACCGTCCCCGCCCAAACCGGACGCCCTGCGCGGGAAGCCCCGCCCCCCGCGTTTCCACGCATTGGCGCGCTGCGCGGCTCCGTGGCCGCGGCTCTCTGCTCCTCCACGCTGCTGCTGCTGCTGCTGGTACTGGTACTGGAGAAACACACTCACTGTAGCGGGCTGCGCCAGCAAAACAAACACAAAGCAGAGGCATGAGTGCCCCGTGCAACGCCCGGGCCGGGCCGGCCGGCCCCGTCCAGCAGGGGCTGAAGGAGGCGCTGGTGGAGACGCTCACCGCCATCCTGTCCCCGCAGCAGGAGCTGCGCGCCGCGGCGGAGGAGCAGGTCAAGGTGCTGGAGGTGACGGAGGGTGAGTGAGGGGGAGCTGGTGTGGGGGGGGATTAAAAAACAGCGGGATGATGATCTTTCTCCCTCCAATAAGAGTGCTTTGGACGAGCTAATGGCTATGAATTATGGGTTCTGCGTTAAATCGACGCAGCGCCTACGCCGTAGGGTACGCGGCGACGCGCACCGTACCGTACTGCGCTCTGCGTATGTGTAACGCAGAACCATAAATCAACCTTTAGCAGGGGGGACTTCACCCACTCCAGCTAAAAAGCTCGCAGGCCACATTGTTCACAAACTTACTTAAGTTACTCCCAAAACTAGTTAAAAGCGTTTCATTTCCTTTGTTGCATAGAGGCAGTGAGTGTGCGGTGTAAAAGTGTCCTGATTAGCGCCAACCCTAGCTGCCAGTTCGGTCCAGCACATGGGGGATGTGTGGAACCCCTGTGTTCTGCCAATTTCTAGTGCTGTGCCAAAAAATGCTACCTAATGGTATTCTACCTTTTGTAGAGCTACAATTTTACTGTATTTTACTCCCTAAGCCCACTTCCTTGTCTCTTGCCAGGCCGTCATTGTAAATAAGAATTTTCTTAATGACCTGCTTGGTTAATTAAAGGCGAATGACTGAATGAATATCAAATAAAGCGATAGAATTGTTTTTTTTTTCCTCTTTAACGTATAATGTTCACAAAGTGTAATGCAATTCATGTCATGGGTAGTGTATTTTGAAGGATCAAATACTTCAACATCCCATATTATCCATTTTACATAGTGCAAGAAATGATTGACGTGCCAATCAAACTTTGAAAATCCACTGTGCGCATGCGCAGAACCACAAAGTAGCTTTTCTCGGCAGATAGCAGAAATTGACAGAACACCCCTCGGCGAAGAAAAGTCCCTCTTTTGTTTTCCGCCACAAAAAACGTCGAAAAAAGCCATTATTTGCTATTACACATCTATAAACGTCTCGTGGCGACATGAAGCCGTCCCAATTAACCGCTTGTAATTGGGTTTAATTAGTCGTATGTTTCATGCCGAACTGCTCGTGAACGTCACACCGTCGAAGCTGCTGGCGGTTGTTATGGCAACGGCCTGACTGACAGGTCTTTTCCCGCGAAGTCGTCGCCCAGCATCTGCCAGCTCCCTGCATCACCTGGATGGAGGCCAGAGGGGCTTCTGTCTTGTTCATAACTGCCCCCCTCTCCAAAGCTGCTTTTATCTGGTTTCAGTCCATCAACGTCCAGTATGGAGTCATACTGCATCAGTGACTGCGTTTACATACATCAATAACCCTTTTAAAACCCGAATATTGGCAATAACCCGAATTTGCGCGGCCATGTAAACACCAATAACCCCTTTGAATAACCCGAATTTGCTCATATTCGGGTTTTAAAAAACCCAAATATGACCCCTGGGTTACTCCTTTTAAAACCCGAATATTCAATCATATAAACGCCAAACGGAATATCCCCATCAAAAGGAACATGAATTTGTTTTCTGCGCATGCTCTGTTCACAAGGAATCCTGGTCTTTTGAGTCCAGGAAGTTCTTATAAGCACGGGGAAACACAAGACCACGCCACACTTTTGGAGTGAGGAGGAGACTAATCATTTCATAAATGTAATGAAGGATATGAACATTTTGGCATTTGTAGACGGTAGAAAGTACGGGGATAGCGAGATTTACAAGAAAGTGAGAGAAAAGTTGCGCGAAGCAGCATTTGTTTTGAATTTGGATACAGGAAGAAGAAGCAGAAATGACGGTAATTGCGTCATCACGTTCTCCGCGCGTCGCTGGTTTGATCGGGATATCCCGAATGATTAATTACCATGTAAACGGGGAGAACCCTGTTTGCTCACGCATGTAAATTGAATATTCTGAATGTTTCAGTAACAGGAATATTAGTAATAACCCAAATTTTGACTGCATGTAAACGTAGTCAGTACCTCCAGTGGGATAATTGTGTTTCACATTTTTTCTGCGACAATACATGGTTTCCCAGGATAAGAGTAAAGTTGATAATCTTTCAAAGATTCAGATTCAGACGACTTTATTAAGGCAAGGCAAGTTTATTTGTATAGCACAATTCAACACAAGGTAATTCAAAGTGCTTTACGTCAACATTAAAAGTGGCAAGACACAATTAAACAGTAAATAACAAATAACATGATAAGAAAAGAGGTAAAATAATAAAAAGTTGTTAAAAAGTAAGGGCAGTAGAGTACAGCAGGTAAGTATTTAATTTAAGAGTATGCTTGAGTAAACAGTAATGTTTTTAGTCCTGATTTAAAGGAGCTGACAGTTGGAGCAGACCTCAGGTCTACAGGAAGTTTGTTCCACCGGTGAGGAGCAGAATAACTGAACGCTGCCTCACCTTGCTTGGTTCTGGTTCTTGGGAACCACAACAAACCAGATCCAGATGAACCTCAGGGGTCTGGGAGCTTCATAGGGACTAACAGATCAAGCATGTATTTTGGTCCAAGACCATTCAGTACTTTGTAGACCAGCAGGAAGATTTTATACTCTATCCTTTTGACTCACTGGAAGCCAGTGTAGCGATTTCATGACCTGCTATTAATCCCCTCAGGGAAGTTGACAGCTCCATCTCACGCACGCAGCACTGTCATTTACAAATAAAACACCCCAAAAACTAGGGCTGTTCGATTAATCGATTTTAAATCGTAATCGCGATTATGTAATTAGAACGATGTTAAAACATGAAAATCGTAAAATCGATATTTCACTTTTTTTTTTTTTAAACCTTGTCTGCACACATATTAATGATTGATACCATATTAATGATTGATGGAAATACCTCTCAATACCCAGTTTAGTTTAATTAGAAAATGTCTTGTTTTATTTAATTGGAAATATAACTTACTGTATGTTTGCAAGTGCTGATTTGTTGATTTTTTTTTTTCAGAGATAAAACTTTATATTTTATTATATTTTTTTAAACTTTTTTTAAACTTATTTTACAGAGTTTTGCACTTTATTCATTCATTTTTGGTTTAATAAGAGCAAAGTTTGCACTTAAAGCCCAATGGGGCAAATGTTGAATAAAAAAACAGCATATTTGAAATCATTTCTTTGCATTTTGTCAATTCACAAAATAATCGTAACCGGAATTTGAGAGAAAAAAATCGAGATTTTATTTTTGGGCAAAATCGAACAGCCCTATTGCACACCGACTGACCCCCCACAGTCCCTCTGTTCAAACACCATTTAATACAGTGGTTTGTAAACCACTACTAGTGTGCTGTGGGAAATTATTCAATTTAACTTCACGCATCCCAAAAAAACAAAAGTCAATGCAAATATTTTTCCTTTTTAAGAGTTTGTGCCCAGAGTGTAGTGACTAGAAGAGTAGTTGGTGGCAGTAGGTACCGCCCTAATTATTTTTTCAATTCTACAAAATGTGCTGTGCCTCCAAAAAACAGTGTCTTAACATATTGCCCTGGTATTTTGTGCTCCTGAAAAAGTGATTTCCATAATAAACCACTGTTTTTTTTAAAATCTGAAGCTCTAAAATGGGTAAATGTATCCAGTTTACTGTAACTCATGCACTCCACCAGACTTCCCATTGTCCTGTAGTCCTTGGGCCGCTGGTGAAAGGCTAATTGTGCACACTGTCAGTCGGCTGTGCAGCAGCATCGCGGTGAGGCCCACCCTTTCCGCTGGCCCCCTCTCTTAATCACTCACTCTGTATAATTGTCAGCATAAGCATTGTCTTCTGGCGCCCGATGTCACTCTTGGTAAAACCCAGTTTTGGTGACAAAGCTGAAGTTCATGCCTATCCTGAACTGTGTGCTTATCGCTCACTGTAGCAGGTTCAAATATATCTGCCTATTAACAGTGGACATGGTTTTTAGCTTTTAATGAAGTTTTTCTCCTTTTTTTTTTTGAAGTTGTCCCTGATATCATGCCCTGTGGCTCCAAAATGATTTCTTTTTTTTAACACAAAAGCCATATTTAGCTTCAGCTAAAACATTCTTATCTTTTTATGTTCTGACTGTAGGATTTGAAAAATCTTTTGTATTTATTTATTTAGAGCTGATATTTTCTGCTCATATACAGGACTGTCTCAGAAAATTAGAATATTGTGATTTTCTGTAATGCAATTACGAAAACAAAAATGTCATACATTCTGGATTCATTACAAATCAAATGAAATATTGCAAGCCTTTTATTATTTGAATATTGCTGATCATGGCTTACAGCTTAAGAAAACTCAAATATCCTATCTCAAAAAATTTGAATTTTCTGGGAATCTTAATCTTAAACTGTAAACCATAATCAGCAATATTAAAATAATAAAAGGCTTGCAATATTTCAGTTGATTTGTAATGAATCCAGAATGTATGACATTTTTGTTTTTTTAATTGCATTACAGAAAATAAAGAACTTTATCACAATATTCAAATTTTCTGAGACAATCCTGTAAGCTGAACATTTAGCTTCATTTTTTTTGTTTTGTTTACAGATTATTGAATGTCAATGTATATAGTGCTGGTACAGTTGAAACTGAAATTGATGTTTTGATCTTTGTTTTGTAAATGCATTTCTAATCCATCTTTCCTGGTGTTATTATCATGTTATAGAGTTTGGTGTCCACTTGGCAGAACTCACAGTTGACCCTCAGGGAGCACTCGCCATCCGTCAGGTGAGCAAAAAAAAAAAGACTGGATATCAATATCCAACACAGGCAGTGTATTCCACACCCAAGCATATTGATTTCTAGACAAATCTCTCCTTTGGTCATGATGCTGATCTAGACATAATGACCTACTTAGATTTGCTTCCATGTGTCACTTATGTTCAGTTGAACAAACATCTGGTTGTGTGTGTGTGTGTGTGTGTGTTTGCAGTTAGCATCTGTCATCCTGAAGCAGTACGTGGAAACTCACTGGTGTTCACAGTCAGAGAAGTTCAGGCCCCCGGAAACCACAGATCAGGTAAATTATCTCCACTGGAAACTGTTTGTTCTGATTCATTGTATATACAGTTAACTACTGTGGTAAGTGTAACTTAGATTAAACTGTCTCTATGAGGGCACCTTCAGAGTAAACAATTTGAGGGTAACACTTGAGGATCATAACAACAGAGATGCAAAAGGTAACAAACCTTATTTGTACCACAGAGTACTGAAATAATACAACAGTAGGGATGGGAGATATTTTACCGTTCACGATATACCTTCAAAAAAATTCCCCACAGTAAGAATTTGTCATCTCGCGGTAAAAACGATAAATTCCCGTTGATGACGTTTTTGTGTAAAGCTGATTTATGGTTCTGCATTAAATCGACGCACAACGTACGTGAAGAAAGAAAGAAAGAAAGAAAGAAAGAAAGAAAGAAAGAAAGAAAGAAAGAAAGAAAGAAAGAAAGAAAGAAAGAAAGAAAGAAAGAAAGAAAGAAAGAAAGAAAGAAAGAAAGAAAGAAAGAAAGAAAGAAAGAAAAGAGGATAAATTCCTATTCATACGTGTTTGTGTAACAAACATGGCGGATCTGAGTCATTCCAGTTTTGCAGTACAGGTGTAACTCATTTAATTGGTTTTTATCAATTCAATTTAATTGGTGTAGTCTAGTAGCATTTAGTATTCTTTTAGAGCAGTGTTTTGGGGCTCCAAAGACTGAATGTGGTGATAGATTGGCGTCCGTATTAATGGTGCCATCGGTGTAAACCGGAGTCAAGTTCTCTCGTCTGATTTATGTCTGACCTGGCAATAAAGCTTTTCTGATTCTGATTCTGAGATTTATAGTTACAAAGGTGGAGTTGAATTGGTATTTTTTTTAATTGTCATTTTTATTGTTATCGGGATAAATGCCAGAAATTATCATGATACATTTTTTAGTCCATACCGCCCATCCCTATACAACAGTCAGGCAAAATTTAGGAGGCGAGTTAAAGATTACGTCGTAATTCAACTATTGTGCATCAGTTTAATGATCCATGGGTTTCTTTGTTGGTCCATTTCTCTTGTTTTTTTTGTTGTTTTTTTTCTGACTTTATACTAACTGCTATCAACGATCTTTACTGTAGTGGGAAAGCTCCTACTCTAAAAAAAAGGTTATTTAATGAGTTATATCCACTGTAATAAGCTCCAGTTCCCGCTCTGCTGACGCCAAAAAGGATTTGATAAGAAGAGACTTGATATATTTGCAGTGCATTACTTCTCACCAGCTGAGACTCGGAAAATATGCTCACAGTTACGGGGACGGATCAGTGGAAAATTATTAATAAAAAAAAAAAGAGTGGTCTAGTCAAAAACTCACCAGAACATCAGATCTGAATACAGCAGGTCAAAGGGTACAGAGCATAAAGCTGAGTAGAAGATCACCGCAAAATGTAAAGTACTGAATAAATTATATACATCTGTAATATGTGCTGTCTTCTTCTAGGCTAAAGCTGCCATCAGGGAGCTGCTGCCGGGCGGTTTACGGGAGTCCATCAGTAAAGTTCGCTCCAGTGTTGCGTACGCAGTGTCAGCGATCGCCCACTGGGACTGGCCTGAGGCGTGGCCGCAGCTCTTCACCCTTCTGATGGAGATGCTGGTCAGTGGAGACGTAAATGCGGTGCACGGAGCCATGAGAGTGCTCACAGGTATGTAAACAAATTATTATGAAGGGCTACACAGGCACACTATAGCTCCACCTTTAATTTAGTAAAAGTGCCTTCTTAAACACATTTATACACACTCACAGCCGGGCTCTAGCCCCAAATATTCTAACTTTACATTAAGACACCATTTTACTTTACTCGTATGCTGGTTTAATGTGCTTGTACTTGTGCTTGTATTTGTATAATGATGTAATGATATTATACCCAAGTGATGTACAAAATTAACTATATATAACTCGCTGATTTAAAAAAAATTAGAAACTGTACAAACAAAACTAATAGGGGTATAACAATATATCGTGCCACAAAATTTCACGATACAAAAACGTCACGAAACGTGTCGTGGAGGTGACAAACTGTATCGCGATATTGGATTATTAATATTAATCTATTGTGTTGACTAGTAACGCGCATCCGACCGCGCGTGCCGACCGCGCCTCGACCTGCGGACCAAAATCTTACTCCGCTCAGAAGAAACTAGTACCGTTTTGTGGTCCCGATCACGGGACTCTTGCAGGGTTTTGAGCTCTGAACCTTTACTTATGTAAGGCTGATGTAGAGTTAAGCCTTACCTTATTAAATTAAACCTTTTTAGTAGGATAAACACAGGGACAACTTCTTCCGAGTTCCAGTGTACTTTAATGTCCGCTCAACAGTGTAGGATTTTAGAACATCAACACAGCACCTAGTGCCGTACTGTGGCGTATCACTCCGCCCAATCTAAAACAGACTAATCACTACAGATAAACTGACTAGTGTCATTATAGTCCCTGATTTACATCAGAATATAAAGAATATATTTATAAAATAATGAACCCTGAATTACCAAAATAACCTTCTTAACAAAAATAAATCTCCTCTTACACTTATAAGTCGAGCATGAATCAATCTTTTTTATGATGTAAAATTGTATGTATTTATTTACTTTTATTTATTTATTTAATTTTAGTTGTTAAATTTCTGGAAAAGAAAAAAGTCAAATCATACATGAGAGAAACTATTCAGTTTGTGGCTAAATATTTTTACTTGTATGAAACTGAAGATGCATAATGCAAACCTGAAATTTACTTTTAGTTCAGTTTGTGGAAAATGGTTGGCCTGGCTTTCTCTTTAAAAACTTAAACAGTTATAAAGCATTACAAACTGTAACAATAGGGCAAACGCACAGTATTGTTTTGTATTTTGTGTCTTTCAAATAAAAGACATTTTTTTCCAGTCATATGTTCCTCATTCAAGGTTGTTAAAAAAATACTGCTATAATATCGTATCGTTATCGTGACCTCAATATCGTGTATCGTAGCGTATCGTGAGATTAGTGTATCATTACACCCCTACTGTAAACAGATGTGAATTTGGCTGCTTTCCTCTGAAATGGTAACCTTGTGCAGTAGTAGATCACTTCCAACTGGATTTACTCTAGCGTGTCAAACCTGTGACCCTTAAACCAAATCTAGCTGGGAGCACAGGTGTAAACAGTTGTGTGGGTGACGCTGAGAAGCATGCATGCTTGCATCACACTTTTCTGGTCGTATTTTCTGTCTTCTCGCTAAGGTGGAGGTAACATTAGATCTTACCACTGATGGTATTCACCAAAGAGACACATTCAGACTCTCATGACGGACAATAATCATTAACTATGCTAGTGGTCATAACTCATTTATCTTGGAGACTGCTGTTCGAAGCTGCAACCCCAGCTGTTGTGGCCATTGATGATGATCCGCTGCATAAAAGTTAAATCAGTTTAACACCGTATTTGAATGGGTGACATCCCAAACGCCGGTCAGAACAGGAGTGGCATATCAGCTGCACAAGGTGCCGACTTTAAAATGAACCCAGTCAAATTAAAATCCGGCTTAATTCTAGCATTTTATTTGCTAAGTCTCAAAACATTTTAATTGTACTTCAAAAGTTGGAAATCAGTACTTCTGAGACCTTTTTTTGAATTTCTCCTCTGGGAGATCAATAAAGTCTTCTATTCTATTTTCATTTTCCTTCTTATGACACTCTTTACTTTTTTACTCTTTACTTGTCCAGAGTTTACTCGAGAGGTGACCGACACACAGATGCCACTCGTGGCTCCAGTCATCTTACCCGAGATGTACAAGATCTTCACTATGGCCGAGGTACTGCCACATCTTTGTTCCCCTCATTACCACGACTTCGGTTTAGAGCAGGTGCTAAAGTGACTGTTTGACTGGCTTTACCTGTTTTTATTTTTCACATTGTAGGAATTCACTACAGAAGATGTCAGTTAAATTGCAATAAATAATTTAGATGGAGGAAGAGTTAGTTTTTGCCATTCCCTTTAAAATAAGAACAGACAAAGACATTTATTTGGTTTCATATTTAGCTTGATATACACAAGGACTCCTGAATTTATGAACTTTCTAGGTTTCTTTTACTGGCAGTAATTATTCCCTGATGATGCTCTACTCTTACAGATTTACAGTATTCGAACTCGCTCCAGAGCTGTGGAGATATTCACCACCTGTGCCAACCTCATCTGTGCTATTGAAGAACTTGAAAAGGTGACGTGTGCACAGCAAAAGATGTCACAGTTGGATATATAAAAATCTGGCTTATGCAGTGGAGCCTTGCCTCTCTCTTTACTGTGTTGGTTAATTGTTTGAACTCTCCTCATGTAGCGTTAGTTCTTCTCAATGGTACAAACATGCATGTTTTTATGTGTGATAACTGAGTGTTATAATCTGTGTCTAGGGGGCAGCTAAAGCATTGATCTTCCCGGTGGTGCAGCAGTTCACAGAGGCATTCGTGCAGGCTCTGCAGATGCCTGATGGACCCTCGTCTGACAGCGGCCTCAAGATGGAAGTCCTCAAGGTGAGGCTGTCTACACCAACAAGTCCTCAAGTAGTCACTTGGCAAAACTCTTCAATGTCTCTTATTCATTTTTGAATTTCTGCTTTAACCCTCTGGAGTCGACACCCAAATCACATGACCGATTTTACGATGACGTAGCAGCGAGACATTAGCAAAACCAGAGTTATGATGAATAATAAACTGTATTGTTTTTTTTGGGGGGGGGGGGGTTTCTGAATATTGTCATTACACCCCATTTTCTATTGGTGGAAAAATGCACCGCATCAACCAATCAAAAAATGATGTGGCAACACAGGATTTATTTGCCTGCAGGCAGCAAGTTTTGAGATGCTGCCTGCAGGTGGATAAAAGGAAGTGAGACAGTGTCAGGACTGTGATGTGAACTTCTGTCTTGTGGTGGACAGGAAATATTTTTCTTGTGGGGCAAATAATTATTGTGATATCTTATTTTGACACCTGACTTGTATTTTTATTTTTTTTTTTAATCCCCAAAAACGTGTAAGGCATCGCCTGTATTTTAATTTAAAAAAAGTGCATAAAACATGTCACAGTTTAAAAAAAGAAAAAAAGCTTTTCCCGCTCAATTTTCAAGTTTACCTCTGATTTTAGGTCCAATATGTTAATACTAGGGCTGGGCGATATGGACCAAAAGTAATATCTCGATATTTTCTAGCTGAATGGCGATACTCGATATATATCGATATTTTTTCTGTGACATAATTGGGGTTTCCCCCAGAGCATTATAGCATAGCATCTCTGTTAGCTTCATTTTTTTCTGAGGCAAACCCTTAAAAAAACAGTCAGTTTTAATACAAAGCCTTGAACTAAATGTCACACAGGTTCCTTTATTAACAGGTGTGCACAATATCAAAATGTATAAAACAAATGAAATAAAAATAAACTGCCTGCATATATAGAATAAAAATGCTTCTTGAATAAAATAAAACAAATATCCCTTTCCTGCATAACAATTAAATTAAAATACACTGTGCAATTAATACAATGTAGACAGTAACAGGCAGACTTTTCCACTGAGGTTGACAGTTGTGCAAATAACAAAACATTTGTGCAAATTTCAAATAAAACATGTAAACAGATATTGCATCTCTTTGAGCAAATCTCAAATAATTACAACAAGTCAACACATTTTACAGATTTTGTGCCAGGAAAACTAACCTGTCAACATTGTCAGGTTTCAGCACACAAAGGTACTTTTCTGCCAGCGTTGATGTACAGTCAATTTGTCACAAAATAAGCTACTGTATATCGATATAAACAATATTGTCTCGTACCATATCGCGTTTGAAAATATATGGATATATATTAAAATCTCGATATATCGCCCAGCCCTGGTTAATACGCTATGTCAAAATGAAGAACTAAATGTAAATTCACACAAGTGATGTCAAATGATACCAAACAAGGCAAGGTAAACCGTTAAGTGAAATAAAGATCAATTATGCCCAAGACTCCTGAGGGTTAAGACTTTATCAATATTTGTCATTTACTAGTGCATGGTGTATTTAGACATTTGCCATTTTCATTTGTATAGTTATTGCAATGAGTTAAATCTGTATGTATTCTTTATATTTTTCTCACAGGCAGTAACGGCGTTAGTGAAGAACTTTCCTAAACCCATGGTGTTCTCCATGCAGCAGATATTACCCATTGTATGGAACACACTGACTGAAAGTGCAGCTTTATATCCTTCACAACGCCTGCTGTATAACAACTACGTTCTGACGTATTTGCCTGTTTGCAGACAGTAAAGAGGACTCATTGTATTTCAAGCCTGCTGTCTTTTCTTTAAATTACTTTTTCACCACTTCTCTTATTCTTCTCTTTACTGCAGCATCTTTTCTGTTCTGAAAGTCACCTGCTTTGTCAGTGAGATCAGTACGGTTGCCGTGACCCGCCATTGCTGAAAATTAAAGAAACGTTTCAAATAAAAAGAAACGCCACTGCAAATAAAATAAATGCTTTGCAAATAAAATAAACGCTGCAAATAAAAACAAACGCTGCTGCAAATAAAAGAAACGCTGCAAATATAAAGAAACACCTCTGCAAATAAAAAAAAAAACCAACGCAAATAAAAAAGCCACAACGGAAGTGAATTACCGGGGACTATATTTGCATTGTTTTTTTATTTTATTTGCAGCGGGGTTTCTTTATATTTGCAGCGTTTATTTTATTTGCAGCGGCGTTTGTTTCTGTTTGCAGCGTTACTTTTATTTTCAGCAATGGCGGGTCTCGGCCACCGTAGATCAGAACACTTACTGGTTTCGATTGGAGCATATTGCAATATGCGGTGAAAATGAATATATTCATATAGATTAATCTAAATAAACTACACATCTTCTGTGTAGCTTATTTGGCCTATACATAAAGATTAGATTTTTTCCCCTTCCAACTGTACTCTTCCTTAACCAGTGGTTCACTTATGTAAGAACAGAAGTCAACTACACAGAGGAGGTGGACGACCCTGTTGACTCAGATGGTGAGTTAAATTAGCATTTTCCAGAAGGTTTTGTTTCCCTCCCTTTCAATTCAATGGCGAATGGTCCACATTAGAGAACATGCAGCTCTTGACTGTTTAATTCTGGTGCAGGTGAAGTTTTGGGCTTTGAGAATCTGGTGTTCAGCATCTTCGAGTTTGTCCACACGCTGTTGGAGAACAACAAGTTCAAGAGCACGGTGAAGAAGGCGCTGCCTGAACTCATCTACTACATCATCTTGTACATGCAGATCACTGAGGACCAGGTGGGAAATGGCTGGCCGGGGGCTGGAGGCAGAACTCAACTCAGTAGTGATGCACCGATTGTTCGGTAACCGAAATTGTTCGGCCGAAAATGGCAAAAAAAAACACTTTCAGTGTTCGGTGGAATAAGTGGGGAAAAAAACGAACAATTAATAACGGTGTTGTAAAATAAGGAAATAGACTGGCCGCTCCATCCTGTAACGTTGCGCACTACATAAACCGTTGGCCAACCAAAAACTAACCCCATAAGAATTTTACCTAACATTCACCAGGAGGTGGAACCAAAACAACATAATGCTCGGAAATTTAAAAAAAAATAATTTTTTTATGTTCAATAAATATTTTCTACCTTGTAATTTTGTAAAAGATTTTTTTCTTTGAAAAGCATGCCTAAATCAAATGTATTTGATTTATGCAATGGTGAAAAAATTGGCAAAATAAATGAAAAACTGCTGAAGAACCATGTTCGGTATTGTTCGGTATTCGGCCAAGTGTTTATTATTATTTTCGGTTTCGGCCACAGATTTTCATTTCGGTGCATCACTACTCAACAGTGCTATTGCTGTTTGCAGTTGATAGTTTTTTTGTGACCCTTTTATTTTCATGTTTTATTAGATAAAAGTGTGGACGGCTAATCCTCAGCAGTTTGTGGAAGATGAAGACGATGACACGTTCTCCTACTCTGTCAGGATTTCTGCTCAGGACCTGCTGCTGGTGAGTGATGGAACTGGGAATCAACAAGATGATGGATACTTTATTGATCCCGAAGGAAATTTAGGAGAGTGATGAATGAATGAACTATCAAATGTCGAAGCTTTGGCTCTTAGCTTTGTAACATCCCTTTAACGGCAAGACTTGTAGGTTCTATTAGATTTGGATTCCACTTCTACCTGTTCGCTGGTTTTTAATGGTCACTTTTGGTCTAAAACCAGAGTTGATTTCTTAGTGTTTGTGAGAATTAAAGGGGACCTATTATGAAAAACACGTTTTCTCTTGCTTTAACATATATAAAGTGTCTCCCCTCAGCCTGCCAACTCAGAGAAGGAGGAAAGCAACCAAATTCGTATGAGCCGTCCAGTGTGATGTGGATCTACGAGCCGTTCAGATTCTGCTCCTGTCGCTACGTAACGACGGGCGGGATTTACATAGGTTTAGATTTACATGGCCTCCGATGCGTGAAACCACACCCACAACTAACTCCGCCGGCCGGAGCTTCCGCCATTTTTTTCATAGTGCTGTATAGCGTGATTCAGGCAGCCAATCAGCACAGAGCCTCATTATCATAGCCCCGCCCACTCAGAATCCCGCATAGAGAATGGGATTATAAACAGATGGTTTAGAAGAATTTCTAATTTATTTAGCAAAAACAATCAAAAGCTTGTTTTAAAGACATCCAAGGCCTGTTTAAAATAGGTATTAGATGCCATAATAGGTCCCCTTTAAAAGAGCATCTTAAAATGGAAAAGGGGAAAAAGGTGTGTTTGAGTGTGAGGCACACATACAAATAGCTTGTGACTTATAAAAGCACATAATTATTAAACTCGTATTAGATCCAGGTATCCAGTCTTTTTCCCGCTTCTGTTTGTAATTCTGGTTGTAATCGCTGCCTGTGGTTGCAGGCCGTGGCTGCAGAGTTTCAGAACGAGAGTGCAGCAGCGCTGGCAGCAGCTGCAACCAGACACCTGCAGGAGGCAGAGCAGGCCAAAAACAGCGGCAATGAGCACTGGTGAGGACCGACTCTGACTGCAGATGTCAAAGATTTTAAGACTTTATTTTTTGCTCCATTGCATTCTGAAATTACAGACCTTATTAAGACTAGATGGGTGTTTGTTTTTTTGGATTTTTTTCTCTCCGTATAAACCAGGTGGAAGATCCATGAAGCCTGCATGTTGGCCCTGGGCTCAGTAAAGACCATTATAACAGAGAATGTGAAGAGCGGTCGTATCCAGTTTGACATGCATGGTTTTCTGGCCGGCGTGATCCTGGCGGACCTCAACTTGGCAGGTGAGATTTAACGTCTGATGGCTTTAATATACTGCTTTGATCAAAATCAGCAGAACCAAAAACAAAAGATGCAACAACATATTTCCTCAAGATGTACAAAAGTATAAAAACTTGCAAAATGTTCAACTTTTTGTGTAATCCCAAGTGAGAGGTTGTGATAGTATGGGAAGTTTAAAATATAGCTCACTAACATAATCTCATTAATTAATTTATTTCTGATACTTAGAATAAAAGTTGAGGCCCAGCAGTTTAGCTCTCTTTATTCGACTACCGAAAATTACATTCTTTTAAACAATTGATGCATCTTGGGTTCATACTGTGCACTGAAATAAATATCGTCGTAATTTTTCTCTTTCTATGCTGTAGTTGTAGTTTTAACATTAACCATCTACGGTTTTAAAATCTGAATTTGCTCTGTCCTCTCACATCATCTTCACAAGACATGAAGTTCCTAAAAAATAAGCCATATTTCAGGGTTAAATTATATATTCTCCGAGAAATGTGTCCCAACTTCAAGTTTATTTCAAAGATATTTTCATACCACCATGTTATTTTATTTTAGGAAAAAAGTTACATGCATAGAGAGAACATTTTGACCCGAGTGTCACTTAAATGTTGTTTCTCTTGTTCCTCACCATGTCGCATATTTTCCCATTTCTAGCGGCGTCTCCGTTCCTCCTCGGCCGAGCTCTGTGGGCAGCCAGTCGCTTCACCGCCGCCATGTCTCCCGAGCTCATCCAGCAGTTCCTGCAGGCCACCGTCAGCGGCCTTCACGAGAGCCAGCAGCCGTCTGTCCGCATCTCTGCCGTCAGGGCTATCTGGGGGTGAGCTGGCTTTTCTTTTTTAACTCTGACACAATCTAGTAATAAACTCCACCCTTTAATGTTGTTTGTGGCGGCATTGTAGAAAATCATCTACATGAATGCATCTGCATGGGAACTAGGCCTGTGTTGAAAAAATTGATTTCCCAATTCTAAATCGAGTCTCATATTAATTCCTAAAAATCGATTCATATGTCTAAAGATCGATTTTTTTATTTTATTTTTTTTTAATTTGATTTATTTATGTTTTTTTTTTTTCATCATTACATTACCGGTACAACTTTTGGTTATTTTTTTGTTTATCCCCAAAAAAGGAATGCTTTGTTGGACACGAGAATAACTGGTTCCATGTTTTTGCCTTTAAATATGTTTAAAGGTATGAAAACATTAAAGTGTTATAAGGGTTATAATTGCATAAATTGTCTATATTTCATTACTTTATACACTGTCTTGGGGTTACATTTGCAAAAAATGCTAAAAACCAAATGCTTAAAAATTAAAAACCAAAATAGACCGAAAATGGAATAAAAATGGAATGTGGGAAAAAATAAAAGCGATTTCATCCGTCTCTGTTTGCTGCCCTGGATCTGTTTGGTAATTCTGACCCACGATGTTTCTGAAAGCAGTTCTATCAGCATTCTGGGAGCTGATTGGTCCTTACAGCATCATTAGCTGCTAATACTTGCTGTTGAATCTCAATATAATACTAGTAGTAATATTTTGCATAACTACAGTCATATAATTCATGAAACAGCTCAAAAAACAGTTCTAATAACACTAACCCAAATCAATATCGGAATCGAATCGAATCAAATATTGATAATCGATTCTGAATCTTAAGTATCGGAATCGAATCGATTCTTGACATTTGAATCGATCCCCAGCCCTAATGGGAGCTTTAATTTTGTTGTGGGTTACTACTTGATCATAGTAAGTTATAATTGTAAGATGACAGCTTCACTCACTCTGAATATCCATCCCTCTTTTCTTTTCTTAGATACTGTGATCAGCTGAAGTTGTCGGAGAGCACGCATGTCCTTCAACCCTTCCTCCCCAGCATTTTAGAGGGACTGGTCCAACTGGCCGCCCAGTTCAGCTCGGAGGTGCTTACACTGGTCATGGAGACGCTGTGCATCGTCTGCACCGTCGATCCAGCCTTCACAACCAGCGCAGAGAACAAGATCTGCCCCCTCACCATTGCTATTTTCCTAAAATATAACAATGGTACTAATGCAGCTCTTCTAACCGTGTCTCCTTGGCATACCTACATTTTTTTTTTTTTTCATTCCGTCTTTCCTTTTTTTTTTGCAAAGTGCAGCACTATTTCAGTCCTTCCTAGAAAAAGTAACGCATTTATCAGTGAGGAGAACCTAGTTTTGATTCGACTCCGGTCTTTCCTCAGGGCATGTCTCCTTTTCTTCTCCTCAGACCCTGTGGTTGCCTCGCTGGCTCAAGACATCTTCAAGGAACTGGCACAGATCGAAGGCTGCCAGAGTCCCATGCAGATGCGTCTCATCCCCACACTGGTCAGCATCATGCAGGCTCCGCCTGACAAGATCCCATCTGGACTCTGTGCTGTGAGTAGTAGGTGCAACTAGGGCTGCAATCAGTGACTATTCTGATAGTCGATTAGTAATTGACTTTTGAAACAATTAGTACACTAATTGATTATGAATCTCATAATTATTAAATGGCTCTTATTTAGCTCTCAGCTTTTACATTTTGCATGAGGTTGTTTAAATGATGTGCTTGTTATAAAAAGAATCTTTGTAGACCACCGGGACAAGAAATAGAATAGAATAGAAGACTTTATTGATCTCCCAGAGGAGAAATTCAGTCGTGCAGCAGCCAAAACACACACACTCAACGGTTTATACAAAAAATTTAAAATAGAAATAACCAATAAATAGTTAAGTAATAAAAAAGAGCAATTTAAAAAGTAGAAAGAGTATGTACAAGAGGAAAAAAAAATAGTAAACACCAAAAAAACAGATATTTACAAAATATTTACAAATATTTTCAAAAATACGTGAGGTATTTAGCAGTTATTGCACTTACAAAGAGACAGGTTTATTGCACACGGGTGGCTACAGTTGCTTATTATAGAGTCTGATGGCTGTGGGGATGAAGGACCTGCGGTAACGTTCCTTCTTTCACTCTTTTAAACTAACTTCAACTGTAGTTTAATATGTGATATTACTGCTTTTTCAACCACTGATAAACAAAGCAAAATCGCTGTAAACAGATTTCAAATTATAGGTAAAAAAAAAAAAAAAAGAACTTATCTGACCTGACTTTAGCCTCATACTGTCCATATGTACAAAATAAAAGACAAGTTAGATGGACACTTCATTCAAAATACGTCTTTAAACAAGTTTTGCTGCAGTCACCGTGGCGTTGGGTCGGCGGCCGCCATATTGTTTACATGGCGCTGTCCTCTTTTGTGCATGTGCAACTCAGCAGAGATATGATGGGAGGAAGATGCCTCACTCTGTTGAAAAACCTTATGTGATGGCAATAGCAGCTGAACACTATTACGCATATGACATTCTCAGCAGAGATAGAAAGGAATGTGATGCCTCACTCTGTTTCTTTGGTGTTTTTTTGCAGACAATAGTCGACAATTAAATTCATTGGAGACTATTTTTATTATCGACAACGTCGACTAATCGATGCACCAGAGAGGGGGGTTTAGTTCACAAGCCTGTGTCTTTGTTTGTTGGCCCTTTTTGTTTTAAAGATTTAACAATCACATCAGATTTCACAAGGTCATGAGGGTTTGATTTTGCCCCTCCCTCCCTCCCGATTATTAAGGTCTCTAGTATGCAGTATTTCCTGTAGTCAGGCATTCACAAATTCTGTAGGACAGAATTCTCCTTTCAGCATCTGTGTATTAACTGCTGCAGTGTCTCAACTTCTCATACATAATACTTTTCATCTCATACTTTTTTCTGATAAAGGGCACAAAGATAACTTCTCAGAGCAGCCTGATCAGCAATCAGACACAAACATCGACATATGTAGACATAGCGTCTTCACACCTCTCAATCTGTCTATAAATAAAACATTTTTTCATGTGAGACAGTATTTCAATCTGTGCAAACCATAATTTCATCACGTTTTCTGAGATTAAATTTTTCTTTGATTTCCCTGTTCTTCGTCATGTCCAGACATCCATAGACATCCTGACCACGGTGGTTCGTAATTCAAAGCCCCCTCTGTCGGAGATGCTGGTGTGTCAGGCATTTCCTGTGGTGGCGCAATGCACTTTACGCACTGATGACAACACAATAATGCAGGTAAGCAAAACTAAACTTACTGAAACTGATAAATTTAGTAATTTCAACTAGGGCTGGGGATCGATTCAAATGTCAAGAATCGATTCGATTCCGATTCTTAAGATTCAGAATCGATTATCAAGATTTGATTCGATTCCCATATTGATTTGGGTTAGTGTTATTAAAACTGTTTTTTGAGCTGTTGCATGAATTATATGACTGTAGTTATGCAAAATATTACTACTAGTATTATATTGAGATTAAACAGCAAGTATTGGCAGCTAATGATGCTGTAAGGACCAATCAGCTCCCAGAATGCTGATAGAACTGCTTTCAGAAACATCGTGTGGCAGAATTACCAAACAGATCCAGGGAGGAAACAGAGACGGATGAAATCGGTTTTATTTTTTCCCACATTCCGTTTTTATTTTTTCCATTTTTTGTCTAATTTGGTTTTTAATTTTTGAGCATTTGGTTTTTAGCATTTTTTGCAAAGGTAACCCCAAGACAGTATATAAAGTAATGAAATATAGACAATTTATGCAATTATAACCTAACACTTTAATGTTTTCATACCTTTAAACATATTTAAAGGCAAAAACATGGCACCAGTTATTCTCGTGTCCAACAAAACATTCCTTTTTTGGGGATAAACAAAAAAATAACCAAAAGTTGTAATGTAACGATGAAAAAAAAAAAATACATAACTAAATAAATTTTAAAAAAAAATCGATCTTTAGGAATTAATGAGAATCGATTTAGAATTGGGAAATCGATTTTTTCAACACAGGCCTAATTTCAACAATACAAATTGAAAAGGTTGGATCAGATTGGTCCAATCTCTAGAATAGATACTGCATCGATGCTGGTGACTGTAACCTGTATCAGGGGTTTGCTCTGGTCTAAACCACTCGTATCTCTCTCTTCCTCTCCAGAACGGAGGCGAGTGTCTGCGGGCGTATGTGTCCGTCGCCCTGGAGCAGATTGCCCAGTGGAGGGACGAGCAGGGAAACACCGGCCTCTGGTACGTCATGCAGGTGGTCAACCAGCTGCTAGACCCCCGGACCTCCGAGTTTACGGCTGCCTTCGTGGGAAGGCTGGTGTCCACACTGATCTCTAGGGCTGGGACAGAGCTAGGAGAGCAGCTGGATCAGATCCTCAGAGCCATTCTGAGCAAAAT
Source organism: Cololabis saira (assembly GCF_033807715.1). Taxonomy (NCBI): domain Eukaryota; kingdom Metazoa; phylum Chordata; class Actinopteri; order Beloniformes; family Belonidae; genus Cololabis; species Cololabis saira. The sequence goes on from NC_084594.1 coordinate 11,249,895, forward strand.
GCAACAAGCAGAAACCCTGAGTGTCATGCAGGTATGGAGAAAGGATAGTCCTAAATCAAAATATGTAATGTCTGATGCTTGCATACGTTTCACTTCTTCCTCTTCATCTTTCTCTGCAGTCTCTGATCATGGTGTTTGCTCACCTAGTTCACTCTCAGTTGGAGCCTCTGCTGGAGTTTTTGTGTAGCCTGCCGGGACCGACGGGGAAACCTGCCCTCGAGTTCGTCATGACGGAGTGGATGAGCAGGCAACACCTTTTCTATGGACAGTATGAGGGTAAAGTCAGGTCAGATACGCTTCTTTTTACTTTTAATTTGAAATCTATTTACAGCGATTTTGTATTGATTATCAGTGGTGGCAAAAGCAGTAATATCGCATATTAAACTACACTTGAAGTTGGTTTGAAAGAGTCAAAGTTTTAATGTTTGCTTGTCCTGGTGGTCAACAAAAAAACAGTACCACTAATGGCAAAAAGCCAATAACAGTAGTTTAGGCTGCTACATATGGGGAAAAATATGCAAGTTGTTTTTCTTTGTTTTTTTTTCAAGATTTACACGATTACTGTCTTTTTGATTAACAATTTGATAAACAAATGTGATACTGCTTAAAAATAATTTTTATTTTCATCCTCAAATTTAAACAATTAATGCATCTGTTAGGGCTGGGCGATATATCGAGATTTTAATATATCGATATATTTTCAAACGCGATATGGTATGAGACAATATCGTTTATATCGATTATTAAAAAAAAATATATATTTTTTTTTTAATGATTTTGATATAGCTTATTTTGTGACAAATTGACTTGAATGTTTTATTTGAGATTTGCAAAAATGTTTTGTTATTTGCACAACTGTCAACCTCAGTGGAAAAGTCTGCCTGTTACTGTCTACATTGTATTAATTGCACAGTGTATTTTAATTTAATTGTTATGCAGGAAAGGGATATTTGTTTTATTTTATTCAAGAAGCATTTTTATTCTATATATGCAGGCAGTTTATTTTTATTTCATTTGTTTCATACATTTTGATATTGTGCAGACCTCTGTTAATAAAGGTACCTGTGTGACATTTGGCACAAGGCTTTGTATTAAAACTGACTGTTTTTTTAAGGGTTTGCCTCAGAAAAAATGAAGCCAACAGAGATGCTATGCTATAATGCTTTGGGGGAAACCCCAATTATGGCACAGAAAAAATATCGATATATATCGAGTATCGGCATTCAGCTAGAAAATATCGAGATATGACTTTTGGTCCATATCGCCCAGTCCTAGCATCTGTCTTCCATAACTGACAACTTGCATCCTACATTGAATTTATAATTCTCATTGAGATGATGTTGAGTCCTGCACTTCAGCTCACACAAACTGTGTTTGAAACAACCTGGAGTGCCGACAGTAGTTTCAGTACTCTGCAAGAGTTTCACTGAAATTTTGTGGTTTCTTTTTTTTTTTTCATTTAGCTGTTCTGTGTTCATAGTCAGATTTTTTTTTTTGTTTGTTTCCCTCCAGCACTGTTGCTTTGTGTAAGCTACTGCAACATGGTCTCAACACTGATGACAAGCGTCTCCAAGACATTGCTGTGAAAGGAGAAGAAATCTATAATCCTGACGACGGTATCCGCACACGCTCAAAATCCGCCAAGAGTAAGTCACTAAATTTGATTGGCTACATTACATAGTAAATGTTAAGTGTAGAGGATGTTGGCACAATAATATACTTTGTTTTTATGTTCTTTTCAATAGACCCAGAGCGCTGGACCAACATTCCTTTGCTTGTGAAGATCTTTAAACTGATCATCAACGAGCTATCAACTGTGGTGGAGGCAAACGCCAGCAGGGCCAACGCAGCCGACTGGAGCCAAGGTGCATAAAAACACTACAGATGTCTTTCTCTCACATTGAGCTGTCTTTTTTTCCACTATAGAAGAATAATTTAGTGTTTTCCACTCATTTAATCAATGAGTGTTTAGAGAGTCGTGCGTAAAATCACTGTTCACCTTGTAAAATTGAAGTGCTCAAGTCTGAAGTGGGCACCAAATCTTTGCTTGTTGAGATCAAAGAACCACTTTAGTCCGTTCTTGGAGGTAATATATACCAGTGACTTAGAAAACCAGTTAAAACATTTAAACATCCATTCTTGGTGTCAATTTTTTTTGTAAAAATTATATATATTTTTTTATACAAATTAGTGTATAGTATAAAACATAAATACAGGCATATAATTTATGTTTAGTTGTGGAAAGGGGGTGGGATTAAATAAATTTATATTTCCTCCCACTCCTTTTCGAACATGTAACTGAAATATGTTTTTTGATGTGTTTTTTTTTTTTTATGTGGTGGAATGTCCACCTGTATTTGTTTATCTTATCTATTTTTCTTGTTTTTTTTTATACATGTTGGAAATAAATAAGAACGAACGAACGAAATCGATTTAGCATAAACACCAAATGATGACTGGAATGAAAGCAAGCATTGTGAGCCCATGCAGTCAGTATTAATCTTATTTTTACTACTGCTTTGTTTTTGAAACACATTTGGCATTTACAAACGCCATCCCTATCAGCAGTTGGTATTTGCTTGTTTATCACTGTTTGTAACTGCGTTGAATACCGTTCTTTGTTTGAATATCTTCAGCTGCTCTTTATAACTTCCCCCTGGCAATATAAACGCGTCAAACATAGTGGAATAAATAGAGATGAATGCTGTGTACTATAGGAGAAACCAGATCTGAGCCACGCCGTTCTCTGCAGAGGTTCGGAATAAACTGGAAGGAAATTCATGTGAAATTAAATGTTTTCATTTAGATTAGTCAAGGCCTAGAGAAATGCCAGGCATTTAAAAAAACAAAAACTCTGTGTTAGGGTTGGGCAATATGGACCAAAAACAATTAATTCCCTGGTATTTATAGATGGACCGTGGTAAAGTCATTGTTTACGTTTCTCTCTTTTTATAAGAAAACACAATGATACAGAAAGTGGGAATTTGAATATTTTGTTGTTTTTTTTTGTTTTTTTTTAAAGGGTGTTAAGAGTTTCCTTCAACTAAAGTTTATTTTGATTTCAATTAATTTAATTTTTACATGGCTTACTCCATTTCCTGCAAAAAGCTAACAATGAACATTTTTGCAACCCGTTGTGTTTCAGATTCCAGTGGTATGTGGGAGGACAATGAGGAGGGAGATGGGGAGGATGATGAGGAAGATGAAGGGCTGGCAGGACAGCTGCTTTCTGATCTCATTGCTTCCAATAAATACGGTATAGATGCTTCCCAAGTGTCTCAGAGCTAATTATTCTAGCTAATTGTACTTCTGTCAGTTTTAGTTTACCACACTGAGCTTTTTTCCTTTTTTTTTTTAACATAAACAGATGATGATTATTATGAGGATGATGAAGAGGATGATCCGGATGCCTTGAAAGACCCCATATATCAAATTGATCTGCAGGTAAATGCTCTGAACTGTTAATTATATGTGTTTTATTTCATATTGATCCATCAGACGATTATTCCAACTTGTAATGAGCAACTGAGTATTGTTGCTTTTCTAAATCTGTGCTTGCTCAAAAGTAGAAAGCTTAGAGCAAAAGTTAAACACCTTTTATTGAACACATGAGGTGCAACAGCAGCTGTGTGTGTCAGTTGTGTTCTTTGTGATCATAATTAGGTATGCATTAGGGCTGCACGATTCTGGACAAAATGAGAATCACGATTTTTTTGCTTAGAATTGAGATCACGATTCTCTCACGATTTTTTTCCAATATAAAATTTATTGCACTTATTACTTTAACTTTGCAACAGCTGAACAAAAATATAATAACAATAAACATCTCTTGTCTTCTTTACACAAACCTTTGAATAATTTAAACAATAATAACAATTTTGAACAATATTTGTTCCTCCCGTAGTTGAACACCCTTTCAGAAAGGGGACTTGTAACAGATCCTGTACTTCTGAGGCAACAAATTATTCCTCTGGCTGGGATGAACCCCCCATTGCCTTTTACTGCTATTAAGAAGCTGCCGATACAAAAGGTAAACGTTACAAAAAATATGATGGTGCCTGATAAAAGACTGGCATCAACTTTGTAACAGCTGACATTGAACATAAAAACAATAAACATCTCTCTTGTCTTTAAATAATTTAAACAATAATAACAATTTAACAATATTTGTTCCTCCCTGAGTTGAACACCCTTTCAGAAAGGGGACTTGTAACAGATCCTGTAGTTCTGAGGCAACAAATTATTCCTCTGGCTGCTTTTTGCTGTAACAGCTGACATTGAACATAAAAACAATAAACATCTCTCTTGTCTTTAAATAATTTTAACAATAACAATATTTATGTGCAATATGTGTCAGGTGATGAGAAAGGTAGATGTTTCTCCAAATGTAATCCACAATCATTAACAAAATATAACAAACATGACAACATGATAGTTGACCATGACAGGACTACAACAACCTAGAACATAGGCCTAGTCCTTTTTTTATGCAGCCATCTTTAAAAAAAAAAAAAAAAATTTAAATCGTTGTCATTTGGAAATGAGATTGCGTTCAAGCATGAATCGAGATCGCGATTTTTTTTTTTAACGATTAATCGTGCAGCCCTAGTATGCATTGATTCTTTCTTTTCTTTTTTACGACAATGATGCCCGGGGGTTTGCAGTTTGGTCAATACTTGATGATAATCCAATGACACTGATGTGTGGAAGAAACTGAAGGCATCATGCTTGACTCGAACATTACTTTTCTACCTTTTTGAAAACAAAATCTAACAAATTATCATGTAGAAATAAATACAGTATATCAAATTGTTATTTATTATGAAGTTACAGTAGCGGGAAAAAATAGTGTGAACCTTTTGGAGTTTACTGGACTTCGGCATTCATTTTATCATAAAATTGAATCTGATGTTCATCCAAGTCACAATCATAGACAAAGTTGTTATTATTAGAGGCTAAGGAGTGTAAACTTTTGCTATGGACCAGCACAATGTAAATCTAAGCAGTTTTGAGTGAGAACAGCAGTTGGTTTTACATCGAAATGGCAATTAATGTCAGCATCTAAGTCAATAAACTGACATAAATAAATAGCTAGTCTAAGCCTCTCACAAGACTCAAAAATGTAATTCCACTCAAGTATTGGTTTTGTCAGGGTTCCTACAGACAACCCACTTTAATTTTGACTTTGTAAGCATGTAGAAAGTGTATTAAAATGACTTTTTATCTCCCCTTCAGGCTTATTTGACGGACTTCCTGACACAATTTGCCCAGCAGCCATGTTACAGCGTGTTCTCAGGCCACCTCAACAGCACTGAGAGACAAACCCTGCAGTCCATAGGTCTCTAGCCTCGCATCTGCTGCTCCAACATGTCAACATCTTCCATAAATGCCCTGAAATGTTGCTCTATTGCCCTCTCACATTGTTCTTGTGAATTTACAAAGATAGTGTAAAGACTGAAGAAGAAAACTGACAGAGGAGAGGTCTGGGTTGGGGGAAAAACCCTTGCACTTACCCATTACTCTCATTTCTTCATATGTGAGATGGGATGAATTGCATCGTGGAGGATCGTGAGGTAAGAGGCTGCGCAGGTCTCTTCCTGAAGAAGGTCAGAGGTCTCCACGTTGGAGTTTCTATAAACTGGATAAGAAGATTACACTCTTCACAGAGGGAAGCAGTTGGATATTGATATATATATATAAAAGACTATTTTGCCATGACCTGTTTGTAATTTAGCCACTCATTTTTGTGTTTCTGTATAAAATAATATGAAATAAAATATGGAACACTCTTCTTAGAGACTTTACATTGACAGAAGGAAACAAAAAAAACAAATATGCCAGCGACGGTGGCCTTATATTCCTGAAAAAAATGACTGTTTCTGACAAGAAATGAACATTTCTTAGACAAGCTGTCATATCATGGAGTATAGTGGGTATTGGGGAATTCACTGTTGCCATGGTGATTCACAGCCTTGTCATTTCCTTGTACCCATTAATATTTGGAATGGAAAAGTTTCTAAATAAACATCCCAAAAGGACATTTCCAGAATTTTATTTTTTTTTCTGTGTCTGAACTAAAAAAAAATGTATTTTTATATTTGGGAAAATGTAATTGGACAACTCAACTCTGATACATCTGCTGTTTCAACTGTTAAAAGTTATACTTATCCCCAAAAAAATGACTCAATCATGTACAAAAGCTAAATTGTGCACAGTTTACTTGATTTCATTTAGTTTTATACTTTAAACTTGTAAAGTCATGAGCTTAACTGTTTGTTATTGTATTTTTTTTAAAGTAAAGAGAAAAATTTGCACGTACTTCTGAATTGTAATATCAACTCTAAAAGCTTCACTGGATCTAGTTGAAAAGGTTCCTCAGTTATGAAACACCGGTGTAGTGGACCATTTATCCGTTTTGGCTGCTCATGCATTTCAGTTTGTTATGATACCCATATTTATTTTATTATTTTTCAGGTGGAGGGCAAGTGTATGTCAATGAAACTGGGAAAGTTCAGTGTTTTCCGCACGGGGGAGCTGTTTGCGTGATGCACCCTCTGACCGCGTTGTTTGAATTGATCGTAATCGATACATGTACAGCCAAAAATGTGCTTATATGGTCTTATTTCTAAATTAATTTCTTAACAAATTATTTATTCTTGATTAGCCCGTGTTTCTATTTGCCGGGTGGGTGAAAGAGGGAGGATGCATTCACGGACGCCTGGAAGTTTCAACTACATAAAGAATAACTACAGTGTCCAGGTTTTAGCTGATGTGCACGTTACACATAAAATCCCATTGATCACTGTGCTCTGAATTCAATCATTGTGCGCGATGAACATTTTCAATAATGATGTAATTTTGGGGAATTAATCGGTGAAGGTAAAAAAGAAAAATTATTTTTATTATAATTATATACTTCTATAGGGGCTTGATTTCTTCAATAGACAGGACTGTCTCATAAAATTAGAATATTGTGATGTAATGCAATTACAAAAACAAAAATGTCCTATTCTGGATTCATTAACTGAAATATTGCAAGCCTTTTATTATTTTAATATTGCTGATCATGGTTTACAGCTTAATAAAACTCAAATATCCTATCTCAAAAAATTAGAATATTCTGGGAATCTTAATCTTAAACTGTAAGCCATAATCAGCAATATTAAAATAATAAAAGGCTTGCAATATTTCAGTTGATTTGTAATGAATCCAGAATGTATGACATTTTTGTTTTTTTAATTGCATTACAGAAAATAAAGAACTTTATCACAATATTCAAATTTTCTGAGACAGTCCTGTATAACTGTTTTGCATCTGGCTCTAATGAAACCTCATTGACTAAACTTGTGACATGGAGGACGGTCTTAAAAGAGGACATTTCAGAAGGTGACTGGAAAATAATATGTGAAAATCTCAGAAACAAACAGCAAATACGAATCTAAAACTACTCTAATATAATTGGTTAATGCAGACATACATAACTCCTGTCAAATTAAATAAATATAACGGTAATATACCTGACATTGTTTCAAATGCAATGAGGTTCAGGGAACATTTGTGCACTGTGTCTGGGAATGTGACAAAATTAAAACATTCTGGAGGGAGGTAATTAATAAAACCATGCTTATCCTGTCCTGTATGAATATTCCACTGGACCCTACGTTGTTATTGCTGCATTTATATCCAACAGATCTCAATTTGAAACCCCAAAAACATACATTTATTGATTTCGCAGGTAAAAAGGATTATTGCTCTTAATTGGAAGAAAACGGATGCACCTACAATCGGTGCTTGGATCAAGGCTATGGCACAATGTAGGTCAATGGAGAAAATAACATACATTAAGAAACAAACTTGGGGTGTACGAGGAAATCTGGAAACCATTTGATCAATTTATTAAAAAAGGAGATATAGGGGAGCTTCTACGGGAGGAAAATGCAGGGCAGGATACCTAAATTTCAGAATGATGGTGAACCTCAGAAGGGGAAGGATTTTGGAGGGCGACAGAAAAAGTGTAATTTGTGGTTATTGGTTTAGTTTATGTATATCTTTAATTTGCTAGAGGTACCATCGGACTGTATTAACAATACTATTGTATGGTTTTTTGTACTAATTTTGGATCCTATAACAAGAGAGATGTAAAGAGAGAAGGGATGTGGGTTGGGATGGGAGGGGGGGTTAAGACTGTTAAGTCAAAAATAGCTGTGAAATGTCCTTTATTATAATATTCTGAGTGTGAATGAAAAATCAATAAAGATATTGTTAAAAAAATGAAATACTTCTGTAAGAAATGTTGGTCCTTGCATCTCAAGGTACTTCTAAACTATTAATTAAGTAAGACTGGCAACCTTTTCTAACTCTACGGAACCCTCTACTCCTTTGTTCAGAAAACTCAAAATTCTTTCAGTATATGACATAAATATTCATCAGATATGTGTGTTTTTATACAAACATGTGTTTTTGCCTTTTTCTTTACCACTATGGTATAGTAATTTTTTCACATATAATTCTCAAATACATTCATATAATACTAGACAGATAATTCATCTCCATCTTCCTTTTTATAAAACTAAACACGGCCAGTTTTCCCTCAGATATCGTGGTGTACAGATATGGAACTCCAAATCTCACATTATCAAAAGCTCTGCTTCTCTAGAGATTTTTAAAATAAATTTATCATCTCATTTAATTCAAATTTAAAAAATGTCACAAGTTTTATAGAATAGAATAGAATAGAAGACTTTATTTATCTCCCAGAGGAGAAATTCAGTCGTGCAGCAGCCAAAACACACACACGTTTTATACAAAAAATTTAAAATAGAAATAACCAATAAGTAGTTAAATAATAAAAAGAGCAATAGAAAAAGTAGAAAAAGAGTATGTACAAGAGAGAAAAAAATAGTAAACACCAAAAAAATGGATAATATTTACAAAAAATTTACAAATATTTTCTTTGTTGATTTTTTTGTTTGTTTGTTTTTGTTTATTTTGTGTGTGTTGATGATCTGTAACTATGTAGTCTAACCTTTGTTTTTTGTTTAAAGTCTTCGTCTTGTTGTCTTTTTGTTTTTGATTTTTTGTAATTACTGTTTTACTTCCTAAATTGAGGGGAGCTTCGCTGCATAAGCCTGTTGGCTTTTTGACCTCTCCTGTCACATTTGTTTTACTATTTTGATTGCAAGTGTTACTTTTATTGTGTGCAAACTAATAAAATAAAAATAAAATTAAAACGATTCCCTTTCAGTGCTTGAAATTAGACGGGTGGTGATGGATTTGGATGTTTCCGACAGTCCGTGAAGGCAGCACCCTGACGTCACCGTCTCGATGTGTCATTTCAACGAGCGGATTTGAACGAGGCCGAACCTTGACAATTAAACCTTGGTACCAATTCAAGATGGGAATTGTCTTTCCGACGGGCAAAATGTCCCTCGTATCGGTGACTGTGGCGCTGCTCGCCGTCATCCTCAGCTCTTCTCAGGGTAAGATAACGGCCTGCCACCCAGGCCGCGACGCCAGCGCACGGTTCAATAGTTAAGCCTAAATCGACGCAGACCCTACGCCGTAGGGTACGCCGTAGTCTACGGCGTACGGGCGCGTCGCCGCGTAACCTACGCCGTAGGGTCTGCGTCGGTGTAACGCGGAACCATAAATCAGCCCGTTAACCTCAATGCCGCTATCTGCAGCACGCAGTGTCTTCTCCTGCCGTCTGGCCAGACCTGTCAAGTCTCCCGTTTTGTCCGGGAAACTACCGTATTTAACCATCTTTTCCCCCTGCCGTCCGCCCGTATTAGTATTTTCCCGTAAATTTCCCGTTTTATAATATAATTATTTTTAAAGAGCAAATTGAATTGTTACTAGTCTCGCGAGAACTGCCACTTGCTGTAATCTGGGTGGCAGCTCTCGCGAGGTAAGCGGCAACAACGGGAGCAAACCATAATAATAGATCCATGGAGCAAACTCGGAAAAACAAATCAGAGATGGATTGGATGGTGAAGGCATTTCTTTATGGGCTCAAATTAATGCCATAAATATTTTGTATCTGTAAATAAACTTTGTACTTGTAGAAATATGTTGTGGGTGTGCAAAAAATATTTGTACTTGTAGAAATATTTTGTGCATGTAGAAATATTTTGTGCGTGTGCAAAAAATATTTTACAAGTACAAATATTTTTTGCACACGCACAAAATACAAGTACAAAGTTTATTTACAGATACAAAATATTTATGGCATTAATTTGAGCCCATATTTCTTCCCCCAAAAAAGACTTCATGTAAATATCTCTAAAAATGGGATACTGAATTTACTTTCCTAAAGATGAGCAGGACTGGGCACAGAAACCTGCGTCTGTGTCATCAGTGAAAATGACAAATTAAAAGAAAATGTAAATGTTTCACTTGAAGAAAATCAATGTGTATATAAACTAAAAATATTTAAAATACATGTGCTTTAATTCACTTTTTTGTGTTTTTATTTAGGCTGTATTATAGGAATTACACACATAGGAATGTCCGGAGCATTTCAGTGTCAACAAAAGTTAGACTTATCAGATTCTGAGCACATTATTGTAGCTTGTAAGTGGTTGACAGGTAGTTATTTTACATGTTTTGTCTTATAATGTAATATACTGGACTTCGGTTGGTGGAAAATTTCCCGTATTTTTAAATCCAAAACTTGTGTGACTCATGAGCCCCTTCGGTGTTTATTTAGTAACTATTTCAAAGAGGTTTTAAACCATCTTTCTAGAGAATGCGGTTTCTAATAGATTATAGCAAATGTAGTATTATATCTGTATTGTATCTGTTTTGTCCACACTTTCCCATTTACATTCTCCATATAGTTTCCAAAAAAGGATATTTCATATACAAGCCTGTGGCATTAGTTTGAGCTTTAATTTACATTCATGTTGCTCAGGGGTGACTTAATTATGTATAATTATCGATTAATATTCAAAACTCTTAGTATTGATGTATATGCAGCCATGTGTGGGTATATTCCATGGTGAATAATAGAAAACAGTAAATAATCAGTAAGTAACTACCTGACCAAGTCAAGTTGACTAATGTTAACTTCGGTAAATAACAGCTACTAACAGACAATGGGAAACTGTGGACAATACAGATACAATACAGATATAATACTTACATTTGCCTGTTTGATGCATTACACTTCACTTCACTATCAGGTAGTTACTTACTGATTATTTACTGTTTATACATAATACAAATTATACATAATTAAGTCACCCCTGAGCAACATGAATGTAAATTAAAGCTCAAACTAATGCCATAGGCTTGTATATGAAATATCCTTTTTTTGGAAACTATAATATGTAGAGAATGTAAAAGGGAAAGTGTGGACAATACAGATGTAATACTTACATTTGCTTGCTTGATGCATTACACTTTTAATCTATTACAAACTGCATTCTCTAGAAAGGTGGTTTAAAACCTCTGAAATAGTTCATGACCAGAGCATTGTAATCTTTATGTAGGTAGGATTTACGGTGTCAAGTTCTGCAAAAAGTGCAATGTGTGTGTGTGTCAATATAATACCAATGCAACAGTGCAAAGAGAGAAACTTTTATTTAAAAAAAAAAGTGTATAATGCTTATTGTCAGTGCCAACAATTAAAGGTCACAGTTCAAATTTAGTCTCAAAAGCCGGGTCTATATAGGTCTGCTGTTCTCATTACTTTAAATATATTCAGTTCATCCAGAACAACAGCTCACTGATGATAAATATGTAATTTTGTTTACTTACAGCATGTTCTCATATTGTGTGATGCACATCTCTGTACTTCTATCTAATCTTCTTAGTCTATTTGAAATAAATGGCCTCCTACATTTATTTTCTGTGATTATATGTACAGTTGTGGCAAAAGATAAATAATTAAATTAGCTGATTTTCTGTTAGTGAAAATGAATGTAAATTGCATATATTGAAGTCTGAGAGTCTTAAATCTCCATTGAAACTTCTGGTCCTTCTGGAGCTTAAGTCTGTGTTCAAACTTATGAAAGTTTTGAATAATGCATTGCAGCTCTTGCTGGTGAGGAATAAGAAAGATGTAAGAAAGAAGAGTCAGCAAACAGTTTTTTCTTTCCTCTGAAGACAGAAAGCACCAAATTCTCAGTGAACACTGAACAGCCAAAACCCCTCCCTCTGTGATGAAACAAACAGGACGTTGATTAAAAATTAATTTTTTTTAGAAACAAAAAACTTCAGAAAACAAAGTTAGGTTGATTTGTTTTTTTGTTTTTTTTCATTTCTCTTTTTTTTTTCCTTCTGTCTGTGGTGCTATTTGATCATCCTGTCTGTTGTGTTGCTCTGCCTCACACTTTCTTTCTCTTGTTTTTTTTCCAGTGAGTGGGAACGAAGATTGTCTGTGGTACGTGGATAAAAATGGCACCTGGCACAATGGCTTCGACTGCCCTCTCATTACGTTCTGCTGCGGGAACTGCCACCGGCGCTACTGCTGTCTCGACGCCTTCAAGATGATCACAGAGAGGGAGCAGAAGCGCTGCATGCTCTTCCAGTTCAGGTGGGGGTTTAGTTAGATTTATTATTTACAAGTTTACTTGACAAAAAGAGCCATTGTCTTTGCTTCTAAATATGGCCTAGAATCACTGTTCTTCATTTTCTTTAAAAAGACTGGCGATTTGATCTCATACAGGGGAACGTTTTATCAAAAATGCTGTTTCTGAACAAATTAGCCACAAAGCATGGCAGTTTTTTTTTTCATTATTAATTAAAAATTGTCTACATTTTTATTATATTGGCATTCTTAATAGAACATGTATTATTATGACTATTTGAAAATGTAAGGTGTATCAAGATGAACACACCAGTCCATCATACATTGGCTGCACATTGTTAAATGACTCCAATATTGTCTCAATGACACTTTTATCTCATCAGCTCTTTTCACATCAACTGGTGTTTAATGCCATTTGAGTCCCATTCGGGTGATTGTGATAGTGCTGGACTAAGCAAGCTGCAACATAGCAGTTTTCCTCCACAGCCCTGAAATCCATCCATCACCATCTCACACATCCTGGAGCTCATTAATCCTGGTGGGAGATCAGATGAGAGAGGTCTGAGGCTGAGATTTGGTTAAGAACTTTGACTTCACTGACACTGATGAGACTATGGAATACGGTGGAGATGGTTTCACAGAGTAAAGTTATTCATTTATGTGGACATGGCTTTATCAGGGCCAGTCACTGGGGATGATTTTATCTATCTCAGGGGTCGACAACCCAAAATGTTGAAAGAGCCATATTAGACCAAAAAACAAATATGTCAGGAGCCGCAAAAAATGACTGAGTCTTGTATAAGCATTAGAATGAAGGCAACACATGCTGCATTTAGCTATATTAGTTATAACTGGGGGAAGATTTTTTTTTCATTATGCACTTTGACAAAAAAGTCTAAATGTTGAGGAAATAGTCAAAATTTCATGAAAAAAGTCGAAATGTCGATAAAAACGTCGAAATGTCGAGATTAATGTTGAAGTACAATCTCGAGAAAAAAGTTGAAATTTTGAGAAAAAAGTTGAAATTTTGAGAAAAAAGTCGAAATGTTGAGAAAAAAGTCGAAATGCCGAGGAAAAAAGGTCAAAATGCTGAGGAAAAAGTCGAAATGTCGAGATTAAAAAGGAAAGGAAAAAGGAAGAAACAAAGAGGAAAAAGAGAAGAAAAAAGAAAAAAAAGCGAAAAGGAAGAAAAAAAAAATGAAAAAGAGAAGAAAAAAGAAATTAAAAAAGGAAAAAGAAGAAAAAAAGGAAAAAAAAGGTCAAACGTTTTTGAAAAAGCTCCAGGGAGCCACTAGGGCGGCGCTAAGGAGCCGCATGCGGCTCTGGAGCCGCAGGTTGCCGACCCCTGATCTATCTCAAAGCCTCTCATCTCAGATATCTTTACTTAAGTGAGTTGCAATTATCCAGAGAGAGGACAGAAGCAACAGGAGACTTGTATGATCAAAGTGATGGGGAGAATTGTTCACCTGAAGGTTTCTGCTGCTCTTCCTCTCTTCTCAGCCCCACCACTTTGGCTGGCATTGCATCCTCCATCCTCCTGTTTGTGGCCGTAATTGCAACCATGGTCTGTTGCTTCATGTGCTCGTGCTGTTACCTGTACCAGAGAAGACAGCAGAGAGGCAGAACACCCTATGAAGGTAAGACCTGTACTCTGTATGTCCATGTTTTTACAGATCACCACACGGACACAGTTTACATTCATAGCCGTCTTTGCTTTTTCAACACACAGCCCAGCATATTCCTATGGCCAGCTATCCAGCAGAGCCCATGTATGATGCCTATGGAAAACCACTTGGACCCTCGGACTATCCACATGCAGGTTATCCTATGGCACCCCAGTATCCTGGCATGCCCCCACAGTACATGATGCACCCGGGACCTTACCACCCACACCCGGTGGATCCCGTATACAGCCAGGGTAAGATGAGCAGAACCTTTCCAGATACAAATACATACATAAATTGTGTGTGTGTGTGTGTGTGTGTGTGTGTGTGTGTGTGTGTGTGTGTGTGTGTGTGTGTGTGTGTGTGTGTGTGTGTGTGTGTGTGTGTGTGTGTGTGTGTGTGTGTGTGTGTGTGTGTGTGTGTGTGTGTGTGTGTGTGTGTGTGTGTGTGTGTGTGTGTGTGTGTGTGTGTGTGTGTGTGTGTGTGTGTGTGTGTGTGTGTGTGTGTGTTACGGATGCCCCGCTACCATTTTTTTCACACCGAGTAAGAGTATTTTAATTTGTGTACTCACCGATACCGAGTACCGATCTACAGTGGTCGAGACCCGCCATTGCTGAAAATAAAAGTAACGCTGCAAACAGAAACAAAGGCCGCTGCAAATAAAATAAACGCTTAGCAAATAAAATAAACGCTGAAAATATAAAGAAACCCCGCTGCAAATAAAATAAAAGAACGACGCAAATAAAAAAGCCACAACGGAAGTGAATTACCGGGGACTATTTTTGCCGATGCACCGGTGTTGCACATTAAAAATTACATGTAGCGACGTTGAACACTAACCTTTTCACTTATTTTCTCGTTCGTTGTTCTTTTTATTCCTCGCTCTTCTTATTTCTTCCTTTTCACTTACGTCCTCTTCGTCTTCTTCTTCTCCTCTCACGTAAAAAACACCGGTGCATCAGCAAAAATAGTCCCCGGTAATTCACTTCCTTTGTGGCTTTTTTATTTGCGTCGTTTTTTTTTTAATTTGCAGCAGCGTTTCTTTATATTTGCAGCGTTTCTTTTATTTGAAGCGTTTCTTTTATTTACAGCAGCGTTTATTATATTTGCAGCGTTTCTTATATTTTAAGCAATGGCGGCCACCGTACCGATCCGATACTTCTACCACAAAAATAACTAGGCTAAGAATGCTATGAAAAACGCAATGAATTGGAAGACAGGTTTTATTTGCAACAGAAATTCAATTTTAAACAAAACTCAGCCGGCGGGGCTTTCCTCCGCGCTTTAGTCTCATCGCAGGTACATCAACTGCGCATGTGCGGCGCCCCACCCGAAGCCGTCCGTGTGAAACAACACAAACAATCAAATAAAATTTAAAAAACAGGCAAAATCAAATGATGTTACACACTCTTGTACAGTAGGTGGCGGTATGCACCTTAAAGTTGGTTGCGATCCGCCAATAAAGCAGAGGAGGAGAAGAAGAAGAACATAAACAATCCCATTGCTACATTCCGGCAAGCCACCAGTCGGCCAAGCCCAGCATGGTGACGAGAAGAGAGCGACATCAGCGAGTGAAACCGGCAGCGCCGTCCCAGGCAAGACAGCGCTGACAACCAATGCAAGCGGGATGTCAGCAGCATGGACACACCTCAAAATAACGGATGAAGACGGAAGCAAGGCAGACCCGAATATTGGCAATAACCCGAATTTGCACGGCCATGTAAACACCAATAACCCCTTTGAATAACCCGAATTTGCTCATTTGTAGACGGTAGAAAAGTAAGAAAGTAAGGGGATAGCGAGATTTACAAGAAGGTGAGCGAAAAGTTGCGCGAAGCAGCATTTGTTTTGAATTTGGATACAGGAAGAAGAAGCGGAAATGACGCTAATTGCGCGTCGCTGGTTTGATCCAGATATCCCGAATGATTAATTACCATGTAAACAGGGATAACCCTGTTTGCTCACGCATGGAAACTGAATATTCCGAATGTTTCAGTAACCGGAATATTAGCAATAACCCGAATTTTGACTGCATGTAAACGTAGTCTATGTTGTTTGACACGGACGGCTTCAGGCAAAGCACCGCACATGCGCAGCCGATGCACCCGCGATGAGACCACGTTGTACTCTGAGTTACGTGGAGTGTTTATTAAAGTTCCCTGTGAGTAAGGGTAATACTCAACCGTCCAGTTTGTATAATTAAGGAAGAACAAACTGAAACACGGAACAGCTGGCTGAGCAGCGGCAGCGGCAGCTCGGCTGCTCCGCCGCCAGGCTGCACACTCACCCAGGGAGCCGCGGGGCCGCTCAGCATCTCCCCCTAGAGGCGCTAACCAGTAACTACATCAACAATGAAGTATCGGTGCGTGGTATCGGAGAATTTTTGCGAGTACGAGTATATGAGAGCAGTATCGGACCCCATACCGATACATATATATATATATTATATTAGGGCTCAGTGTAATTTTTTTGGAGTTTGCTGCATTTTCTCTTAAGAGTCTATCACTCTGAAATCTTTGGTGTTTTATTTTTTTGATACAATAATATTGTACTGATTTCATTTTGTTTTTGTTTCTGCCCTGTCAGCCCCACCGCCATACTCTCCACCTCAGTATCCTGGTCACTGACGGGCTCATCTGAACACGCTGTACACACAGTGGGAAACAACTGCAACTGAGAGAAATGACTTTAAAAAAAAGAGAAGGCAGCAACACTCTTTCTCATGCACACATTCTAATGCACACACTCAAAACTAAATCTCGACTAGCAGTGGTTTTTCCTGTGAAGAACAGAAGGCACTTTAAGTTTTTTTTTCTTTTTCCTCTTATTTATGTTGTTTTACAGCATTGCCCTACTTACCTACAGCGCCAGTGTAAAATACTCCTATGCAGCTGTTCTGTGCTCTTAATGGCCCCAACAGCTTATGAGTAGGCTTAAAGTCATCCTTTAAGTAAAGAGATATGTGCATCTTTCACTTTGACACACTCACCGCAATAACAGGGTGTCATCCACAGACAAGACTTGTCAGCATTTAGAAAAGGTGTTTGAAGGGATGTTCAAAAACAACAGTGCACTCCTTATCGTGATTTACTTCCTGGTTAAATATGAAGGAACTACCTGTAGCTATAACCCAAGTTAGCTCTGCCACTGATCCAAGTTCAACATCTGTAGAACAGTGAACTAATATTAGTGCTGTTGAAGTTTATTTATTTTTGTTGTTTTTGTTGGTGTTGTTGTTTTGGCAAATTATTGCACTTGATGCCAGTATCAGACTGTGCAAGTTGGCTGATTGCTGGTCTGTTCAGATTACATGACTTTTTTTGTATTCTGCATTTGGCTGTTCACATGATCTAATTGATTGCAGATGGAAGGTCACACGTTACAGGATCTGAAAGCAATTTTGTTGCCTGACTGGTCTCTAAACCACATTCCATCAATAAAATACATGGGAATGAGGCATAACCAAACACAAAAGTTATTTATTAATTGCAAGTAGGGCTGGGCGATTTTGGACAAAAATAAAATCCCGATTTTTTTTTTTTTTTTTTTTTTTTTTTTTTTTTTCTCTCTGAAAACCCGATTTTCGATTTCGATTTTTTTGGTAAAACTACAAAAGACAATGGAATAAATTGTTTCAAATATTTTATCTTTATTTTTAAAGAAAAATAGCAAAGAAATTTCCCTATTGGGAATGAAGTGCAATTGAAAGATACTGTAAATCCTCGGGTTTAGTAAAGTGACAACATTTACAATTTTCTTGACCAAACAAAGATGACTAGACGAGCTCTGTCTGTAATGCAGCCAGCTGCAAAAAAGGAAAATCGATTTTAATAAATCCGATTTAGATTTAAAATCGATTAATCGCACAGCCCTAATTGCAAGTAGTTAAATGATTTGTTCAAAACACAAAACGAAAAAGCAAAAGGCAAAGAACATGTGTAAAGGAATGGATTTGCACACACTCAGGTAGCAGAGATTGTCTGCTGCAGCGAGTTGAAGGTGAGTAAAAAATCTTGTGTAATCAAAAAGTAACTGCCTCCTTGTATTGCAGTATGGTGCATTGTGGGCATCTCTCCCTGGCTTTGCTTGTTTCCCCATCTGAATTCCCTTCCTCATGGTAATGTCCCCAACGTGTTGTTTTCTCACTGGCTGTAGCCCGAATAGAGATTCCCCACACATGTGGCTTGATACCTGTTAAAGATCTGTTGGCCATCAGCAGTGGCTCGGCGACATCAGGCAAATGGAGTGTAACATTTTTTTTAGTCTGAAAGAGCCGTCACAAAATTGATGGTATCTTCAGAATCCTGATCCTCATTCCATGTCAGCTGTCATGGAAAAAAATTACCTAATCATAACTCATAAATCAAACTCTCTTGCTCTTTTAATCAGTCTCATATTAGTGATTACTGGAATTCATTTAGCTGTCAATATGGCCTGCCCGCCAAGCACATATCCCACATCAGGAGCCATATGCCTGATTAAAAGATAGAATATGGTCTGCACTACTTGGTGGAAAATCTTGTCAACCTCAGAAAATCAGTTCAAAAACTAGATAATGCTTTGTCCTGAAATATGTTGTAGAACTGTTACATCTAATAGCAATGTGACTTTACCAAAATCTGTCATCTAGCCTTGCTGCTAACTAATTTTCCCTGTTTGGACTAACTTCTGTGACCAACAGAGTGACTAAATCATAACTTTGTATCAACCAAGTATTTATTGCCACTTCTGAAACACTGAATATGGTGCACAACATTAAGAAAACAGTTGTTCTGGACCCTTACACAAGGAATAAGAGTAATCTCGTAGCCTTTGTCTGCATGTATTTGTTGTGTCATTCCATGTTATTATTTTTTTTTTTTCTTGGATGACAACCTTTTTTAAATAGACTCAATGAATTTACATTGAAAGATGAAGGATTGATGACAAACAGTATATTTGAATTTAAATGGGACATGTTATACAATTTTGATCTCTGTTCAGATCAACCAAGCACCAATAGAGTAGTTTTGATCTCAACTCAAAACACTCAGTTTTCTGGTCCTCAGCCGAAATCTAAAAATTGTGTTTTTAATATATATGTATATATATATATATATATATATATATATTTGGCCACCCCTTCCCTCTGCTTCCTACCCTCCTTGCTCACTCTGCTGATATCGGTCACCTACCTAAACCATCAGACCCGTCAGCGTCACAAGGCACCTTCTCATACTGTAGAGTAATTATCTGTTTGTACTTTGATTTGTCCAGAGCATGGATGAAAAAATAAGACGCAGAACACATATGACAGAATGGATTAGCACACGTGGGTGACATCTCCTCCTTCTTTCGCAGATTTCCCCCTCAGTATTTTCTTTCAGATAGTGACCTCACCCGATTCCTTGCTCTCTCATTGGCTGTTGCAGGAATGGGGATTCCCCTGATAGCTTCTGATATTGGCTTGTTTTATATTCATCTGCTACCGACAATGGCTCTCTGACACATTGTCTTTGATGAGTCTTTGACTTGTTCGCACATAAAAATCTAGTGCCAACTCACAATCACTGTCCTCCCAGTGATTTGCTGATTTGTTGGCTTGGCAAACTCTGCAACTCTGACTGATCGGCGCAAAAGTCATCTCCTCTGAAAGAGCTTCTTCTAGCAGCGTGGAACGCATCTGCATCGCTATATGCTAATGAGCAATATATGTGTTCTCACTGTCTGCAAACTGACAGTTGTTTCGCAAACACACACAAAGCACAATACATCATCCTGGACTTCAAATTCAGTAGTTGTTGTTGACCTGGGGGAGGAACTCCATCCATTGTCTGCGAGTGATGTCATTTCTTCAGAAGGAAAAACAAAGAGCATTTTCTCTAACCTCCCCCCCAAAAAAAACATCTCTGGAGCCATGTTGTCGGGGTGGTGGTGATCTGAAGTTTCCACTAGCAGGTGGGCTGAAATGCACCTAAGGGGGACGAAGCAGAGTCCACGTGCGATTATATGCATGAGAACGGGTGGATCTGGGTTGTAGGTTTAAGGGCCAACCAGCAGATATAAATCCTGCTTGAATGAGTAGAATGTCACTTTGAAAAACAAAATAGTCTGAAAGCTCCTGGTGTGAATGTTCTTTCAAAACTTTAAGTTATTTCTTAATAGTTTGTGTACCTTCCTAAAACAACATAGATGCAAATGAAAACTGGATATAAGACATTTTAAGCCAATTTTGAACCTTTTGAAAGGTGTATAAATAATATGTCCCCTTTAAATATTTATTTTATTGGTACACATTTCAGAAGATTATAAAACTAATACATTTATAATTCTGTTGCAGTTATGTATCTGATGGGTTTTTTTTTCTTCCTCGTGCTGTCTTTGATGCTGATGTGGGGTAAACAAATTTGAAAGAAAAGATGCATGTTTGATTAAAAAGAGGTTGTTTTCTGTGCAGAAAACTTTTTTATTTCACCTATTAATTTTAACATATTCTCATCCTTGTTTTTGTTGATCAGTTGTTTTTTTGGCAATGTTTTTTTTTTTTTTTTTAATTTCTCATGGCACATTTCCAGTGTTCCACGCCCTCAGGTTTTTACTAGGTCAGAGTTAACTCTCCCCTGCTTGTTGTCTGGTCTGAAATACATTAGATTCTAGTTTTAAAGATTAGACCTGCACCGCCAGGTAGGATTCCCACAATGAGATCCATGTTTCATGTTTATTTTTTTGTGACATATCAGGTCAAGAAAGTTGCAGGTATTGCTGCTTGATAAAGAAAAAAAATGTCTCTCCTTATAATATCTGACTATAAAGGAGAAGAGATTACCGGTACCTTTTTAAGAAGTATTTTGTAAATCTGTTCGGTTAGATATTTTATGATACTGTAACAAGTTGTTTTAAACCAGTTTATTGTATTGTAACATAAGATATGACGCTTCAACATCTTTCCATTTAATATTTATTATTACTGAGGTTATCTCTTGCTGTGAATGGCCTCACCATCTGGACTGAGCTACAAAGCCAAAAATGACTACTGATGAATTCCATCAAGGATTTTCTTTTTTCAACATTCCTGGAAATCCATTTATTTGATTTCTAGCTTACACTTAAATGAGAAGATGACACTGATCTGATAAGGTGGTTGAATAAGCACTAAGCACCAGTGCTTAAATAGAAGCTGAGTGACACCTCGCCTCTCATCCAAAACACTTTTAATTTCACATGGTAATTATTAGATGGGTGATACTTGAGGCTGCCTCCTCTGTTTAGTGTTGTTTTTTCCTGTTATTGGTTGATTGGTTCTTTCACTTCTTTCTCCAATTCTCTGTCTTCCTTGAACCAGCATGTGAACATTAGCTTTTTCAAAAAAGTCTCCCTCTGAACTGCAGGTGGACATCTGATTCTTTACCTGAAGAGCTGGCTCTTCTGTGTCATGCCATGTGTCTGAGAATTGTTATTTTAGGTGTATGAATATAAATACCTATGCATTCCGAACTATACAAGACTGCATATACAGAGCAGCTCACTTTTCTGTTTGTGTTTTGTCCTTTTGAACCTTTTTTTCTGTTTCTCTGAGGGTGTTTGGTTTGAAATATACTGGCAAAGTGCCATCTTTTCATTTAGCCAAACGTTAGGAAGAAAACATAAGGATGGATTTCCTTGAATGTCAGTTTATTCTTTCAACTTTTACCTTTACCCTTTTTGTTTTCTTCCTTTTTACCCCCAGAGAGGTACCAACCTCTTTAACTGAAGATCCTAAGATGATCCCTGTTCTGGCATAAACGTCTTGCATAATTAAAACATAATGTCCCACAACACACATTTATAAATGGGTGTCGTGATCAAGCTAAATAATGTGCTTGAGAGTCACTGCTGTATCTTGTCTCAATGTGAAGCCATGCAATGACTTGGACCAAAACCAGTAATGGTCTCCATAGCGTAAATGATTCACTCTGGTGGTGACGTTGACTTGTACAGACGCATTGAGACTTTATAAAGCACAAAATGAACGCTGAATTTTTCTTGGTACGATGCTTTCATATGTAGTTTGACATAACATTTGCTCCATGATGTTTGTTTAGTAGAGCTTCTAAACCAACTCCATGAGTGTGTTTTTTAATAAAACTGACAGATGGGAAGAGTAACATGTCTACAAATGGCTTTTGTCTGTTATATGGATGATATGACATTGTAATATAAAGTGAGTGGGGAAAAAAATATTTCTATTAACATAAAATTTAACTTTGGAATGTAAAATACATTTGTCTGTTGTGTTCCTTTTTCTTCTTGTGAAACGGGGTAGTGAAAGAGAGAGAGAGATTATTTTGTCCACTAGATGTCAGTATTCACTTCAAACAACTTGACACCACAGAATATACAGGACTGTCTCAGAAAAATTTGAATATTGTGATTTTCTGTAATGCAATTACAAAAATGTCATACATTCTGGATTCATTACAAATCAACTGAAATATTTCAAGCCTTTTATTATTTTAATATTGCTGATCATGGCTTACAGCTTAAGAAAACTCAAATATCCTATCTCAAAAAATTAGAATATTCTGGGAATCTTGATCTTAAACTGTAAGACATAATCAGCAATATTAAAATAATAAAAGGCTTGCAATATTTCAGTTGATTTGTAATGAATCCAGAATGTATGACATTTTTGTTTTTTTAATTGCATTACAGAAAATAAATAACTTTATCACAATATTCAAATTTTCTGAGACAGTCCTGTATTCTAACATAACATTGTTAGATACACAACATTATAAGCAACAATGGAGAACAACAAAACCACCGTGTGAAGATGCTGCCTGACACCAAGAAGAGTGTATCATTGTTCTTAGAAAAACACCTTCTATACTTCCATGAGCTGTAAGACCACTCTGTAAGTGAAACTGCTTCTCCAAAACCACCATAACAGAGCCAGATTACAGTTTGCAGCTCCACATGGAGGGAGGGGGGCAGAAAACATAATATTTGAATTCGTATCCTACGGTTTCATGAGACTATATTCAGACTTGTTAGTCATAACATTGTTATGTTTGGAAGTAAAAGGGGTGAGGAGTGGGGCATTCAGGCCTCAGAATGCATTGCCAGTTGTGAAGCATCAATCTTTATTTCTAAGGTGCTTTTTGCAGATAAAAATCACAAAGTGCTTCACAATAAAATGCAGAGTAAACAAGGGAAAAGCATGGAGTTGGCAGTATCATTGTGTGGCTTCTTTACTGCAGAGTGGATTGGTGCATTTCAGTATGTAGGTGGCATCATGAGGAAAGAAGGTCCTGTAGATGTACTAAAGCAACACAAGATATCAGCCAGTAACTTAAAGCTTGGGTGTGGATCGGTTTTCCAAAGTGACAGTAGCTCCACGCATAAACAATAAAGCTGTGGCTTCAGTCCCAACACCAGTTTTCTATGGAATAGTTCAGTTAGGGTTAACCTTTGTTTGCACTTGGTAACTTTTTGTTTGTTTTTAATTCAACACTTACTTACGTTGACATATTTTTGACCAAGCTAAAAGTACAAATTTTATGTAAAAACATAAAAGTGCTCAAAAACATGCACACCCTTTAAAATAAACTTGCTTTTATTTGTTTCATGTGTGACATTAAAGCTGAGGAAGCGTTATCTATTTTAGGTCAGTTTAGATTTTTCTAAATCTTCTCCAGCTGAGGAATGAGCCAAAATTCCAGCAAGATATTGCGGAGCTTGTGGTGGGCTACCTAAAACCTTTGAGCCAAGCTAAGAGTTTAAAGGAATTTCCACCAGACACCAGAGGTGTCAAAAGTATTCACATTCATTACTCAGGTAGAAGTATAGATACTAGAGTTTAAAAATACTCCTGTTGAAGTATCAACTCAAGTTTTTTACTCAAGTAAAAGTATAAAAGTACTGGTTTAAAAACGACTTAAAGTATAAAAGTAAAAGTAATGTAAGAGGGAAAAAAGCCATTACGGACAAAAGCCATTGAAAATGAATGCATCTTAGTATAATGCAAATATATTAAAGAACCATATATGTGTACTATTGAGCATTAACATGTGTTTCAGAGAGCAGAAGATATGATGACTAGTTGCCTATAAGTATTGTAATGGTGCAAAAAGTCAAACTTCAGAGGCATGTTATCATTTATCCTAACCTTTATTGGAATGTACATCCAAGTTTAGTTGCAGGAATCTGAGGGAACGGATGTAAGAACAAAACTGGACAAGAACATCTGAAACAACCACAACCAAATTCACTCTATCCGGATGGAGCAATTTAGTATTTTTTTAAAGGCCAAAATGAAATAGAGTAACGAGGCTGTTTCTAAAATGTAAAGAGTAAAAAGTACAGATAATTGCATGAAAATGTAAGGAGTAAAAGTAAAAAGTCATCTGAAAAATAATTACTCCAGTGAAGTATAGATAACCAAAATTTCTACTTAAGTAAGGTAACAAAGTATTTGTACTTTGTTACTTGACACCTCTGCCAGACACTAACAAAGAGTATGGATACTTTTAATTCTGAAAATAGTTCTCAAAAATATCCCTTTTTTATTATTTTTTTAACATGATTCTTACATCATTGATAATAAAAAAAGGGATCAAATCTTATGACTATTTTTTTTTTTCTTCCTAAAAATGCTGAGAGTACTGGTTAGAAAAGTTCTTATATTAGACTGTGAAAGAGATTTCAAAGTGAGCTTTACATCAATAATCAGGAACTGGTCTCCATAAACACAAACTGTGTAATAGGAAGTCTATGCGAGTCTGCCATTCTGCTTTGTAAACTTCAGCCCTTCCCATTACCTTTAAAGGACTGTCTACCCTGAACTAAATATGGACATGCACTTTAATAGGATTTTGAAGAATGTCCCAGCCTCACAGTTCACTTTGTTGATGCGAGTCTCCTCCAGTCCGTCACTGGAATCCCTGGCTTGACGGTTGCGAGTGCAACCTCTTCGCATCAGGGTTGATGCCTCTGGTGGCTTTTCGCTTAGGGAGACGCAACAGAATATAGAAAAAACTTTGCATCTCCCAGACCTGCTCTGGATTTACCTGCTCCCACCATTACTTCGGCCGGACAAACCAAACAAAATGTCTCGGCGGAAAGTGAGGGGCCTGACTCGCACCGGCCGCCAGGTCAGCGAGGACCCAGACCTGGACACCCTGCTCTCCACCCTCTCCCCTGAGGAGATGGAGCAGCTGGACGAGGACTTGAAGAATGTGCCAGACATCAACCAAGAGGATGGGAAGACCGTCGCCCAAGGGGAGAGCCAGTCGGCACAGCCACCTCTGAGCAACAGTGTCGCGGACTCAGCAACACACGGTGATGCCAAAAAGAGGCTCAGTCAGAGGGAGCAGTCGTTTGAGGTTAGTGAGATCAAATTGAGACCGGCATGTTTATAAATCATATGTTTACGTTTGAGCTCTTTCCATCACTTAATGTAAGGGCAATTATTTTAGATAACCAAATGCGTGACTGATCAAATCACAACAAAATATCCATTAACGCAGTTTTTTGAGTGATTCGCTGTGTTTGAATTGGCTTAAAGCAGCTGGACCTCATGCACCCAGGCTCCATCTCAAAAACAGTGGTCCCCAGAGTCGACTTCTGTGCCAGCAAAAACACAGTTTTCCCCCACTGGGGTTTGCTTACATTCTCTCCCCACTCCCACTGCCGTTTTTATAAGAAGCAATAAAAAGCCTCTGAAACATACAGAGGAATTTAGATTATTCCTGTGACAGGTTACAAGGCCTTTGAACTGTCAAAAACAGAAGGACCTCCTCACTTGACAGTCGGAGAGCAAGATTTATGGCAGTTTGTGTGTTTAAAGGAGAGGCACTCCAGTGGATGGAGCAGCAGCCCTGCAGAGCATCTTAATCCTGGTCTGATGGAATTCCTTGGTTGATTGCTCCTTCGCTCACTGCCTTTTAAGGATACATCTGCCGAAGCCACAGACTCGCACAGCAAAACAGATGGAGCCACACAAATCAAACAGTCTGCAAACTACTGGCTGCAAATGTATTCCTTTGCTGTAAAAGAGGGTTTCTTGTCCCGCTCACTGTAAACACACAGGCTGTAATGTATCTGAGAGAGTGTGTTACTAAAGTGAGAAGGTGAAACAACTTAATGTCAAGACATAAAATGCTTACACTTACGTATTTGCAAAATAAAGTATGTGTAAACGAAGGGACAGGCTGTAGATTCTTTATCCAACCATTCATTTGAGCACTGAGATGTGCCCTGATTTGTTTTGTTTGCTGTTGTCAGTGATGACACTTGATCATATTTATCTGAGGACTTTGCTGTCTGTGAAAATGCCTCGTTACACACAGTCAAGTTTGTCCTCCCGCAGGGTGAGCCGAAGAAAGCGAGCCGGAAGTCTGAATATCTGAGGAAGATGGGTCTCAGCCAGGAGGCAAACAGTGACGTGACCGCAGGGGTGCGAAGGCAATCTAGCGTTTCGAGTGCAAGAGAGAACAAGGAAGAGGACAGAAACTCCAAAGGCCCGGAAGGTTCCAAAGAGGAGCAAAGTTGGCGCTCGAGTAGAAGCAGGAAGCAGGAAGACGCAGAGAACGGCGCAAAGATGGACGCCAGCGAGAAAGAGAAACATGAGGACAGCAGGTTGAGAGACAGAAGAGAAAACAGAGAGAGCACAGGCAGCAAAACGAGGGATATGATTTCAAAGTTGCATGAAAAAAGAGATGACGTTAAAGAAAAAGAAAGGAAAGATGACTACAGGAAAAGAGACGACAGCAAAACCAAAGACATTATCTCAAAGCTGCGGGAAAAAAGTGAGAAGGACCTGGGGAGGGAAAGGGAGAGGAAATCTGAGGGCGTCAGGACACAAGGACTTGTCTCTAAAATGGTTGAGAAGCAGGGCAAAGCACCAGAGAGCCAGGATCAAGAGAGTAAATCAGAAGAGAAGAAGCCTAAAGCAGAGGGCCGTAACAAGCCCGATGCCAAACTCCAACGCCAATCATCTGACAAGAGTGAGGTGCAAGTGAAACGTGACGGTACAGAATGCAGAAGTGATCGGGAAGAGCTGGTTAACCACCGGGATCCTGTGAAAGAGAATGATACAGAGATTAACACGGAGAAGAAAGCCAAGGAGAATGTGGAAAAAGATGAGATTAAAGATGATATTAAAGGAAAACTAAAGGAAACACAGAAACTTGGTAACTGTGTGGCCAAAAACAGCCCGAACAGCAAGGTGAAGCAGGAAGAGGAAGAGGACGAAGACTCCAGCATGTTTGATGAGCTGATGCAGCAGGTTCGAAGCAACGACGCCTCCCTCACCGAGCTCAACGTCAACAACTCTGAGGTCATCAAGACCAAAACTCTCATCGAATTTGCAGAGGCTTTGCACCACAACGCCCACGTTAAGGCGTTTGCTCTGGCCAACTGCCGCGCAGACGACCATGTGGCCATTGCCATCGCCAAAATGCTACGCAGCAACAAATCTATCACCAGCGTCAACATTGACTCCAACCATCTCACCGGCAAGGGCATCCTGTCCCTCATCCAGTCGCTGCTGCACAACTCCACGCTGACCGAGCTTCGCTTTCAAAACCAGCGCCACATCTGCGGAGGGAAGACCGAAATGGAGATGACCAAGATCCTCAAAGACAACACCACACTGCTCAAACTGGGCTACCACTTCGAGTTAGCCGGGCCCAGGATGACCACCACCAACATACTGAGTCGCAATATGGACAGACAGAGGCAGCGGCGCCTGCAGGAACAGAAGCAGGCCCAGGCCAACGGGGAGAAGAAGGGGACACTGGAGGTACCCAAGAACGGAGGTGGAGGACCCCTGAGGGGCTCGCCCAGGTCCTCCCCCAAACCCTCTCCCATGCCTTCCCCAATGCCTTCACCCAAGCTGGCTCTGAGGAAAAGAAATGCAGGTCCTGCTCCGCCACCTCCACCTCCTCCTCCTGGGGGAGGAGGACCTCCACCTCCTCCACCTCCTACGTTGGACGGAACCCGCCTAAGCATCGGTAGCAAGAACTCAAGGGACCAACTGCTAGCCTCGATCCGAGGTAGCAATGTGAAACAACTGAAGAAGGTAGGTACGGCAGGACTGGTTACCGTATTTTCCGCACTATAAGGCGCACTGCATTATAAGGCGCACATTCAATGGGTGGTGTATTTTGAAACAATTTCCATATATAAGGCGCACCGCATTATAAGGCGCACTAAATATATGGTAAAATACCGTACTATAGTGGCTGGGGTTGAGTTACGTATCTACCTGATGGAGCTGCGCTGCAGGAAAAATGCTACAAATTCCTACAGCAAATGCAAAAAAAAAACAAGAAGAAAAGTACCGTATGTCAAACTTTATTAGCAAAATAAAAACCAGCGTTGATCCGTCTCGTCAAAGTTATGCGAGTCAGCGTCGCTGCTGTTGTCTTGAACGTCTGTGACGATTTCTGACGTTTTTAGCTCCATTACTTTGGCGACACCAACTACAGTACCCACAATCCCCCTGACTACAGTAACAGAAATTACCGTAATGATCATATATAAGGCGCACTGCATTATAAGGCGCACTGCCGGTTTTTGAGAAAATTAAAGGCTTTTAGGTTCAATTCAATTCAATTTTATTTATGTAGCGTCTAATACAACAGATGTTGTCTCTAGACGCTTTCCAGAGATCCAGAACATGAACATAAACATAAACATAAACAGGTGTGCCTTATAGTGCGGAAAATACGGTAATGGAAAAGTTAGCCCTTTGGGTCCGCATTCAAATCAAGTTGCGTCTCATTTTTTCACGCAGGTGCCGGTGCCAAAGTGGCTGCAGTAGCGTCATCCCGGTGGAAAGTAAAGCGGACAAGAAGCAAGGGAGAGCGGACATCTCACCATAGGTGTAATTGGAGATAAACTCGACGTTCCCACAGCCGGCTGAGGAGCTGTGCAGTGGGACAAACATGAGACGGTTGGATGACTTGCCCTCACAATGAGTTCTCCCTTCAAACACTGGACCAAAAGGACTCTGCAGAGAATGAGATGCAGGGCTTTCTGTAGACCAACTACCAAGAGTGCCACGAGCTTGGGGCTTTATGTCTTCAGTTATTGATGCTTTTTTTTTTTTGCACTAGGTTATATGAAGCCAATCATGCAACATGTTGGTTTATATATATATGCATCTGAATGTGAGCATGTGATAAGCTTAGATTCAAGTAACTTTTTATAAAAAAATCTCTTATAAAACATCTATTATTGATCATCTTAATTTGACCTTTTTATTTATTAGTGGAGGGGGAAAGTCCACTTTAAACTGGTTGGCTGTAAGTCCATTCAAACTGGGTGGAAATATCAGGGAATTAATAAACACGGCGACCTGACTTAACGAGATAAAAGTAGCCCGTGAAAGTGAGTCACATTGTCAAATCTCAAGACATCTCAGGCAGCCTTGGACAGCAGCCCAGTGGAATCCCAGCACACGATGGATTATTGGTGGGGAAATAACTATATGATAATAATCAATCCTGAAGAACAAACGGCTGTCCTTCGGTGTTTAATGTTGCATTTTGTACTGAATCATTTTAGCCTGAGTGTTTGACTTTCTTACATAACTTTTATGTAACACAGCTACATGTCTGAACTTAACTGGCGTTAGGGGGTTTGTTAACGCCTTATAAGTGAATGTCATGCTGAGACGATCTTTGATAAGTGAACATAAATCAGGGTGGCCTAAATAAGGACACGTGTCTCACTACACATGACTTTCCGAAAGAGCCTGTATGTCTTCAATAAAACACTCTGTTATGTGTGCACGTGTAATGTTATTTCTGACTCAGAGCATAAAGGGGGATGTGCTTCACACATGTAATATTACTCTTGAGTATTTTGCCTGGGAAGCATAGAAGTTACTGATCCATATACAGACACACATAGCAAGAGCAAGGCAGAGCGATGGATAATATTTGAATGACTTGTGGAAACAGCGTGTTAGCATAGTTATGTAAGGCTCTACAATCTGTTTTCCTTGCAAATCTAGCATGCAATAGAGGGCAACTGCAATCCTGTAGAGTAGGGAGCCTTTCACGTTTAGCTGGTTTAATTGAATTATTTTGTAGGGAAGATTCCTCAGTCAGGCTCGACAGCGTACACAGCACATTACTTTTTCATGTCAGGTCTGCCTCGTCATCTATGAATCTGCTGTTTGGAAACAGTGGAGGCTGTTCAGTGTCAGCTCACCGGCTGCAAAGGTAGTCATCATCCTGAGTGTTCGGCGAAGAGGGGAGCAGCACCGTTTACAGGCCGGTTTGTCTCTCCTAACCCCGGCCTCGGTCTCCTCGTCCATGAAATGTCCGTATTTGGTCATTTCTCAATGAAGGTTTGCTCTGCAAGTCATTCCTTTCCTCTTTCTAATAACGGGCTACAAGCCAGCTGTCTGTCTCTGGACTGTAGTTTCTCCTCTGACCAACACGAATGTTCTCCGATGGAGGAAAAAAAGAGGGGGAGCAATGAACATTTTCAGATTACTGGTTCAGTGCCAAATAAGCTGCTTGAGAGAAAATACCACGAACATTTTAAATGCTAAAAAGAGCTTAAATTACAATTGTGCAGAATATTTCTGGTTTATATCACGCAGAAATAGTCTTGATTGTGTTTTTCTCTCCAATACAGGACTCACTCTAAGGTCAACGGCTGCATCTGCTCCACTCACAGCTGATATAATTTCAGTCCAAAATTACTGAATAAAATATGCATCCTAATACATATATGGTTATTATATTTTACAGTTTTATGGTGAATTTGTGCTATGAAAAAACTATTGCAACACACCAAAACTGTAGAAAATAGGTGACGCTTTAGTAAGTCAGTCTTGCTCAAGCTTTCTGCATGGTATTCTTAAAACTCATATCGTGTTCACAAACATTTTTAAAAGATTGCAGCTGAAAAAGTGGGAACATATGAGGTAATGCTCAAAGCACCTGCCATTGTTTATGTTATGTAATACATGTAATGTAATAATCGCTCAGGGGTTATGACGCTATATAAATAAAATTGAATTAAATTGAATTGAAAGGAGACGAATGTCTCCCCTATAATCATTTGGTGACCAATGCAGATGCTAACGAACCAGAAAAATGATTCATACACAGTGTTCATTATATAAAGTGGAAACAATAAAACTGATTAACTATGAATACTTCATGGAGTTGTCTTGTTACGCCAAGGATTTTTGAATGAGACTTTGGAATGACCTTTTTTGATCTTTTTTTCCTCACTTGTCAAACAACTTCTCACTCATCGAATTGTCACTAATGGCTCATCAGAAACTGATTGAATGAATGTCGTATAAGCATTAATAAACACACAACACAATTTAAAGTGACTTTTTTTTATCACAGACTGTTAAATCCAAATTGAGAGAATACCATTAAACAATATCACAAAATAGAACAAAATAACAAATCACCCCATCACTCCGATCTGCCTCAAGGCCACTGCTGTGGAAATACATGTGACCGTCAACCTGAGTTGGACCCTGCATGCCTTCTCTCTTGTTAACTTAGCTTACTATACCAGCATTTCTTATATATCCAGGTTCTATTTTATAATTATTTTTGTTAATTCATATTTAAAATGTTCCTGTTTTTATATTCTGATAATATTTCTGATAATATATATTTTTTAGATTCATATACAGGTTCTATTTTATTTTTTGTCTGTATTATTTATTTTTTATAACCTGATATGTATTCATTGTGAACGTAATTTTGTAAAGAAATGCAACTGTGATGGACTAGCTGATAGACAATAAAGATGTGCTTAACATTTTGACTGAAAAATAAGCATAATAAAAACAAAAATAAAAACTGGGAGACCAATGCACATTGACACAATATAGTTAATTAAAATGAAATAATGATAAAAGTTCAAGAATTAAGGCAAAAAAAGAATAAATAAAACATACTTCTAAAAAATGTTAAACAGAATAAAACTATAAAATTTGATGCTACATAAAAGCCAGACCAAAGAGATGAGTTTTTAGTCTACGATTAAAAATGTCCACATTTCCAGCTCCTCTCAGATCCTCCGGCAGGATCTATCTATCTATCTATCTATCTATCTATCTATCTATCTATCTATCTATCTATCTATCTATCTATCTATCTATCTATCTATCTATCTATCTATCTATCTATCTATCTATCTATCTATCTATCTATCTATCTATCTATCTATCTATCTACAGAACTGTCTCATACATTCTGGATTCATTACAAATCATATGAAATATTGCAAGCCTTTTATTATTTTAATATTGCTGATTATGGCTTACAGTGTAAGATTAAGATTCCCAGAATATTCAATCTATCTATCTATCTATCTATCTATCTATCTATCTATCTATCTATCTATCTATCCATCTATCCATCTATCCATCTATCCATCTATCTATCTATCTATCTATCTATCTATCTATCTATCTATCTATCTATCTATCTATCTATCTATCTATCTATCTATCTATCTATCTATGTAAACAAGCAGGCATGGTGCGATATACAATTGCGTCGGTAGGTGGCGGTATTCAATTATTTAGAAATTCAACCAAAAAAAACCGCGAAGAAGAATCGGTAGATTACATCATCATCACGGTGTTACGTCATCAGGGCCGGGGAACAGCAAAAGAACAAAATGGAGGAGTATGCCAGAGAGCCGTGGTGAGTGGGACAAAATCACAACAACACTGCTTGAACAAAAGTGTTTTCATCGTTTCCTGGCTTTGGGTTGATTTAAAATGCCAACGCCGTTTGTGTCACGGCTCTTGTGTTACAGCACATCCCGAAACAGTTCAAATAGCAGCGGCTAGCCGGGTGTTGTTAGCTGCGAGGCTAATTTCCCATACAAACCCAACGGCGGAGCGGGCTCGCTGCTAGCAGCATGCTAACAGGCTACATCACGTTGTTAGTGACCTTGTCGGCTCTTTCCTTCACCTGTCTGTTCCCTTCTCTCACTGCAACTACAGACACTTTAACAGGAACATTCACATTTGATCTCTGCCGTTAACAGTAGAGCTGTTGCTATTCGTGGGGAAATTAAATATTTAGTAACGTATGTGCATTTAGCAGCTTGTGGCTCAGACATCTGTGCAGCCAGTCTGCAGGTTTCACAACATTTTCAGACATGCTCTTGTAGTTTATCCACATTGTCTGGGGAATGGAGTTAACTACTAACATACTTGCACAATATCCACAAAGAGTTGACAAACAGTTGTTATAAACGCACCTTGGAAATGTCAGATATTGATTTTGACTGCCATGTGACTGCTTATATCAGCTCACATGCTGGAGGTGAAACAGCCAGGTGAAGAAGAGACATGCATTTACATAAACATGCACATACATGTTCGGCTTCTCGTGCTCATTTGATTGAGGTTTTGAAATGAAATGATTGTTTTGTCTGATTTGTATGCTTTTGTTAATTGTTTGTTTTTTATTTTATTTATTTTTTATTTCACAAGGACAATGGAATAACACCTCATTGGTTCTCAGGAAAGCGTGAAGTTACAGACATTTGACATTTTTGGTGTTGCTGTTTAATTATTATTATTTTTATTTATTTTTTCTTTATTATTATTAATGTAGAACATTTTGTCTGGCTACATAAATGTATCTTTAATATCTCCTGGGTACAGCCACATCAGACATTACTCTGTTTAATATTTTTATTTTATTTTATTTTTTTTTCCCCACTTCTGAATTAATTAATTATTAATATTTGGTACAATTGTGTACGAATTTATTTATTTTACATACTGCCATCTGTTTTGATGTTAGAAGTGTTGTTGAATGTTACTATATTACAAAAATCCATAAATATATGTTTAAAAAAAAAAAGACCTATTGAGGTCAAGACCTCTTTTCCAAGGGTGACCTGGCCAAGGAAGGCAGCAGCACACGTCCACACACAAATAACAGCAATCACGTAATAAACATTAAAATGAGAGTGCAGGCACTGCCGAAAGGATTCTCGTCGGTTTTTAAGAAGTGAGCGAAAGGCTTCAAAAGAAACAAGTTCAGGCATTTTCAGTTCAAGTTGGAGGTTATTCCACGCAGAGGGTGCAGAGAAACTAAAAGCTTTTTTCCCCAAGTTAGTCCGAACACGAGGAACAGCCAGGTGCAAAGTGTCATTCGACCTCAAAGCATAATGGCTTTTAGTTCTCTGGAGAAATAAACATAAATAAACAGGAACCAAGCCAAGAAGAGCCTTATAAATCAGAGTCATCCAGTGTGTAAATCGTCTAACATTCAGAGAAGGCAAACCAGCTTTAGCGTTCAATTCATGTTTAATATACCGTAGCATATTTGTGGTAAGAAATTGCAATGTATCATATTAAAATTTAATGGAAATGCCTTATAATGATCTTAAATCAATTGGATAAAAAAGAAAAAAATGA
The DNA here is from genome assembly GCF_033807715.1 of Cololabis saira. Taxonomy (NCBI): domain Eukaryota; kingdom Metazoa; phylum Chordata; class Actinopteri; order Beloniformes; family Belonidae; genus Cololabis; species Cololabis saira. The sequence continues at coordinate 11,284,489 of NC_084594.1, forward strand.
TTTAAGCATTATAAATCCTGCTCACACCCTTTTTATTTTTTTATAATTTTATATTTTATTTTATAATTATATTGCTCAAAGAAAAAACATTTCAAATTTTAAATGAAAGTAAAAAAAGGCATCAACCTTTGTCCACTGGTTAAACAGGAGGCATATATGTCTTACATTTAAGTATTATTTCCTACAGAGCCTGTTTTCACTCCTGCATATGTAGCTACCAAGATGGATGGATTATTGGGGTCTACAGTGGTATAATGTGGATGAAGTTGTTTTCCAATGCTGAGTCAAAACCCTTGTGTGGATGCAGATCTGTTTTACTTTGAAAACTGACTAATGTGTGGAGTAGCCTCACTAATCCAATTGTAATTAAACCAGAGCCAACTGCTGCATGTAGACACCATATTCAGAGTGATAGTTTAGAGCTGATGGAAGTTTTGTGGTCTGCACCAGTGTGTCCATTATTAAAGTATGAAATCTAGATCCATTAATGTTTTGAATGTGTTTGTTTTTTTTCCACAATCATCGCTTAAATGATAATAAGCAGATGCATGTTCTTTCTGATTTGACTTTACAACCTGTACTGTGCAGCTTCTTACTAGGGGTTGTAAAAGGCTAAATTGTGTTAATTGTCTGCTTTCAGCCCCTGGAGGATCGTGGATGACTGTGGTGGAGCATTCACTATGGGAGCCATCGGAGGGGGGATTTTTCAGGCTGTAAAGGGCTTCAGAAACGCACCCTCGGTAAGCTCATACATGTGGCTCAACACTTACTTTGCATTGTTCTTGTGGGATCACAAATGGAAAATTGGCTGTACTTAGTTTATTTTAAGATAACATACAAAGGGTTATACAGCACTCTTACTCTGGCATACTTGCATTCACATGCTAAGAATGACTGAGCTGCCATTCAGGTTGATGACCTTCTGGCACAATGACACTCTGGCACCCCCACTATAACCTGGATGAAAGGGGACCTAAGTTTTGTGTTTGTCTGAATCAGAAATTTGATATTTGGATTTTGACTTTGCTGCTCAAGTAAAAATGTTCACTGTTGTGTGTGTTTGCTTCAATTAGGGGATGAACCACCGGATGAGGGGAAGTTTAACTGCCATCAAGACTAGAGCCCCACAACTTGGAGGTAAGGAAACAAAAAAAAAAAACAACATATTGATACTTCAAGATTTCCTTCTTATAATGTAGAACTCTTGACTTTTATCAGGTTAACAACATACTCTTTGCAATTTTAATATAAATTGTCTGTGGAAACTTCTTGATTACAGTGGGAGAGTACTTGCAATTTTTCTGATGCAGCCCGTTTGAATTCTTTGTGTGTTTGCAGGTAGCTTTGCAGTGTGGGGAGGCCTCTTTTCCATGATCGATTGTGGTTTAGTAAAAGTTCGAGGGAAGGAGGACCCCTGGAATTCAATAACAAGTGGGGCCATGACTGGAGCCATCCTCGCTGCAAGAAGTGAGTACATCAGTGGAAACTGGTATTTAATGTCCAGTCCTCAGTGCAGCCTCAGTTCCTGTCGGGAGCATTTCAGAAGCAGATCTCTTCCGAGTTTTGCCTGTTGTGAGATCCACAAAGTTTTGTAGTCATGTGAGAATGTTGCTATGATCTGCTTGTTTTAAGGATTACTTGTCACCATAACATGTTAATTTCAACTACTTAAATTTAAATTAACTTCTTGATCATTTTAGAAGTAGAAAAGCATATTTAACACTCATGGTTGAAATCTTTTCTGAAATAGTTTTCTCACTGTCTCTGACAGTTTAAAGTATTACGAGTCGGATTCTGCTTGTGGTTTTTTTGTTTTGTTTTTTTTGGAACCAACTGAATCAACCGGTTTCTCTCCACCATTTTTGTTTCTGACTTCCTGCCTTCTGAGTCGGTTGTGTGTAATTTGGGGCACCCAGATACACTGCTTATTGATTACAGTGGTTAAGATCCACAGTGGCTGATGTTACAGATTTCATTTGTTGCCATCATTTCCAGCAATCCTCTTTCTGTGCATTTCAACGAGGCTCTTCATGCAGAATCTGTAATTGACACGAGTTTGCAAAGATCTCCTTTTCCACTTTCCTATTGAGTATAATTGCCCTGTTAGAGATATAGCGAAGAACAGTGGGAGATGTTTAGCACACTACATTGTCTGTGTTTCCTATTTAATCTGTCAATGCAAAATGGGGATTTTAATGTACTGCTTATGTGTGTTTATTCTTCTAAAGATGGACCAATAGCCATGGTTGGCTCTGCAGCCATGGGAGGGATTCTGCTGGCTTTGATAGAAGGTGCTGGAATCTTGCTAACGAGGTTTGCCTCTTCACAATTCCCAACTGGTGAGTGATTATCAGTTAAAGGGTAGTTTGTTTCATAAAAAAGCCCAACAGCAGCTGTAGAAGTTTGTATCTTACTGGAAAACGTGACCACCTTCCTGTATACAACGTAAAGAATTATGTCCATCCGAACAATTTTGTAAAGCACTTTAATTAAAAGCAGTTATGCATTTGTTATGTCTGCTCTAAGATGTGTCAGTTTATTTATTAATTTTCTCACATTTTAGATGGTTGATTTATTGAGATATCCAAATATAAATTCCCATCTTGATGGATTACTTTCTATAAAATGTAGTATGTCATATATGATAAAAGGGTGCTAAAAAATAAACTTTGCCTGCCAATAAATGGTTCTCTTCAGTACTACTGCCAGTTTAATAGTATACAGTAATTACATTTTAGTTTACACATTTGCGCAGCTTAAAAAAAAAAGGGAGAGCTCTAAACCTGCATTATAGTATTGAATTTAAAAACGGGAGAAAAATGAAATGCAATGGAGAAACTGCTGTGTAGCCTTGAATTGTCCTGACCGAGTAAAATCTTTATTTCTTTGTAAAAACCATAAGATGCACTAAGAATGATTTAGAGATGGTTTACTTCGTTCCATGCTTATCAATGATTACATTTGGAAAAAAAGAAAGGGCCCTTTCTTCTGATTATTCAATTCAATTCAATTCAATTCAATTTTATTTATATAGCGTCTAATACAACAGAGTTGTCTCTAGACGCTTTACAGAGACCCATACCCAGAACATGACCCCCGAGCAGTTATTACATAAACAATGGCAGGTAAAAACTCCCCTAGTGGGAGAAAAACCTTAAGCCAAACAGTGGCAAGGAAAAACTCCCCTTTAGGAGGGAAGAAACCTTGAGCAGGACCGGGCTCATCAGGGGGGACCCTCCTGCCGAGGGCCAGACTGGTGGGTCAGGGACGGCAACAGCACAGCAGGCAGGTGGAAGCAGCAACGGGATGACCGGGGGTGGGGACCGCAGGCCAGCACACAGCTCCCGAAGCTCCGGCCCAATCAGCAAGTCCCAGGTTGGGGTGCAGGGTCAGGAAAAGACTTGTGCTCCGTAATGCAAGCTACAAGCCACCCACGGCCACCTGCAGGACAAAAGAGAGAAAAGGGAGGAGAAGGGGGGGCCAGCAACGGGATGACCAGGGGTGGGGACCGCAGGCCAGCACGCAGCTCCTGAAGCTCCGGCCCAATCAGCAAGTCCCAGGTTGGGGTGCAGGGTCGGGGAAAGACTTGTGCTCCGTAATGCAAGCTACAAGCCACCCACGACCACCTGCAGGTTCCGGTGTCCGGCAAAGGATGCTGCAACATGGACAAAAGAGAGAAAAGGGAGGAGAAGGGGGGGCCAGCACAAGAAACCACAGGAGCGACTCTGACACACTAAAGTTTACACTACCTAGAGATTTACCAACACCAGCTAGAGGTTTACTAAACACTAACTATAGGCTTTACTAAACAGAAATGTTTTAAGTTTAGTTTTAAAGGTGGAGGTGGTGTCAGCCCCCTTAACCCAGATTGGAAGTTGGTTCCATAGTAGTGGCGCCTGATAGCAGAACGCCCGCCCTCCAAATCTACATTTAGATACTCTAGGAACTACGAGTAAACCTGCACTCTGAGAACGGAGAGCTCTGACAGGAACATAAGGCACTATCAGGTCTTGCAAATAATGCGGAGCTAAGCCGTTTTGGGCTTTATACGCAAGTAATAAAATTTTAAATTGGATTCTGAATTTTACGGGTAACCAATGGAGCGACGCTAACACTGGAGAGACGTGGTCTCTCCTGCTAATTCCTGTCAGTACTCGTGCTGCTGCATTTTGGATCAGCTGGAGCCTATTCAGCAATTTACTTGGACATCCTGCTAACAACACATTACAGTAATCTAGTCTAGAAGATACAAACGCATGAACTAGTTTTTCTGCATCACTCTGTGAGAGGATTTTCCTAATCTTTGCAATATTACGGAGATGGAAAAAGGCTATTTTACAAACCTGATTGACATATGGTTTAAACGACAAATCCTGATCGAAAATAACACCAAGATTTCTCACAGTTGCACTGGAAGCCATCGCAACACCATCTAATCCCTTCCTAAGATGCTCTGGACCAAGAATGATAACCTCCGTTTTATCTGAATTTAGAAGCAGGAAATTTCTGGACATCCAGTCCTTGATGTCCCTAAGACATGCCTGAAGTTTAACTAACGGTTCTGTTTCATCCGGCTTCATAGACAAATAGAGCTGCGTATCATCAGCATAACAATGAAAGTGTATGCCGTGATTCTGGATTATACTTCCCAACGGCTGCATGTATAAACTGAACAAGATTGGCCCTAGCACTGAACCCTGCGGAACACCATAACAGACCCTTGACTGTTCTGAAGAAACCTCATGTACATGAACAAACTGGAACCTGTCAGATAGGTATGATTTAAACCAACATAGAGCTGTCCCTTTAATCCCAACAACATGCTCTAACCTGTGCAGTAAAATGCCATGATCTATAGTGTCAAAAGCAGCACTGAGGTCCAGTAGAACCAGTATGGACACTAATCCCTTATCTGAGGCCATAAGGAGGTCATTCGTGACTCGAACAAGTGCTGTCTCTGTGCTATGATGCATTCTGAACCCTGACTGAAAGACTTCAAACAGATCATTTCTATACAAATAGTCACATAACTGGCTTGAAACTGCCTTTTCCAGAATTTTAGACACAAATGGAAGGTTGGAAATTGGTCTATAATTAGCTAAGGTGTCTGGGTCAAGAGAAGGTTTTTTAAGTAAAGGTTTAATTACTGCGACTTTGAAAACCTGTGGTACATATCCTAAACTTAGGGATAAGTTAATTTGGTCCAGTATTGTCGTACCAATAAGAGAAAAAATATGTTTGAATAGTCGAGTCGGGATGGGGTCTAACATACATGTGGTTGACTTAGCTCTATTAACGAGTGAAGTCAGCTCAGGGAGGTCTATAGGATCAAAACAGTCTAGAGACAAGTCAGAGCCTAGGGAAGTCGCTAAAGCTGAAGAAACACCTACAACCGGCTGGTTGATTTCTTCTCTAATTCTCGCGATTTTACTGTTTAAGAAGCCCATAAAGTCCTCACTACTGAGAGCTGCAGGAATGCACGGCTCAACAGAGTTGTGACTCTTTGTCAGCCTGGCTACAGTGCTGAACAGAAAACGTGGGTTACTTTTGTTATCCTCTATCAACGTTGAATAATAAGCTGTTCTGGCTTTGCGAATGGCTTTTTTATATACTATTAGAATATCTTTCCATTCACGATGAGAGTCTACAGACCTACAAGAGTACCACTTCCTTTCCATTTTACGCACGTTTTGTTTCAACATGCGGATATCTGAATTATACCAGGGAGTTAAGCTCCTGTGGCTAGAAACCCTCCTTTTCAAAGGAGCAACTTCATCTAAAGCTGAATGCAACAAATCAGCAGTGTTACTAGCAAGGAAATCAACATCTGCAGAGGTAGAACCCAGGTCACTGGCCTCGGCTACATCACTATTTCGCACTGTCGTAAGATAAGCAATGGCCTCCCTAAATTTAACAATAACTTCATCAGACAAACATCTGCTAAAATAATACCTCCTATTTTGCACTTCAACATCAACAAAATTAAATTCAAACGTTATTAAGTAATGGTCGGATAAAAGGGAGTTTACAGGTGACACCAACAGACCATCAGTTTCAACACCGTAGGTGAGAACGAGATCGAGAGTATGATTAAAACAGTGCGTCGGTTTATCCACTTTTTGTGAGATACCCATTGATTCTAGAAGAGAATCGAAGGCTAATTTAAGATTATCGCTTTCAACATCCATATGAATGTTAAAATCACCCACTATGATGAATTTATCTGTGCTGATCAATAATCCAGAAAGGAAATCTGAAAATTCAGACAAAAACTCCAGATACGCACCAGCAGGGGGCCGGTACACTACCACTAACACAACTGGCTTCTCTGATTTCCAGCTCGGAAATTTCAGACTAAGCGTGAGGCTTTCAAATGTATTATAGTTGCACTTAGGTTCAATTTTTGTTTCGAGACCGGAGTTATAAATTGCTGCGACTCCTCCGCCTCGGCCCGTGCTTCTAGGAATGTGATGATTAAAGTAGCCGGGCGGAGTTGATTCATTCAAACTAACATACTCTTCCTCCTGTAACCATGTTTCTGTTAAGCAGAAAATATCACTCCTGCTCTCTGTAATTATATCATTTACTAACAGAGACTTAGAGCTTAATGATCGTATATTTAGTAGTCCGCATCTAATTTTTAGGTCTGTAATTGGTACCAAATGTACATTGGTTTTAATTTTTACAAGGTTATCTTGGTTAACGCCTCTATAACGCTGCACCTGGTGAACTTTTGGAGGGCGGGGAACTGCAACCACTTCTATTTTGCTAGGCACCTGGCCAGAGTCGCCAATATCATGTAATCCTACAGTTTTAGAGTCGCTAATTACATAATGCAATCCTACAGTTTTGTTGGCAGGCGTTGGTCCTTGAGAAGCAACAGATGTGTCGCTGAGTGGGGAAAAACAGTTAGACACATGAAGCGGGTGGTGGTGTTCTGTGAGCCCTTTAAGACTACCCTTCCTCCGAACCGTCACCCAGCTGCCCTGCCTGGCCGGCTGCCGGGGAGCTGCAGGGGAGCGGTTACGCTCAGCTGCTACGGGCCGGTCCGCAGAGGATTCTATCGGACTATGGTCTAGTTGGCCAAACCGGACCTCTAACTGACTAAGCCTCGCCTCCAGCCCTGTTAAACTACAGCTCTGCATCCTGGCCTGGACCCTGCATTGTCAGGGGGAGTGTCTAATAACATTGGCCAGATTTCTAGACATAAGAGCTGCACCATCCCGGGTGGGATGAATGCCGTCCCTTCTAATCAGACCGGGCTTTCCCCAGAATGTCTCCCAGTTGTCAATAAAGTCCACGTCGTTTTCTGAACACCACTGAGACAACCAGCGGCGGAGCGAGAGCATGCGACTAAACATGTCATCGCTGGTCAGATTGGGGAGGGGGCCAGAAAAACCTACAGAGTCCGACATGGTCTTGGCGAAGTTACACACCGAGACAATATTCATTCTGGTTACTTCCGACTGGCGAAGACGGGAGTCATTAGCTCCGACATTGATGATAACTTTACCATATTTACGATTACCCTTTGCCAGTAGCTTCAAATTTGCTTCTATGTCGCCCGCTCTGGCCCCCGGGATACACCTAACTAAGGTCTCTGGAGTCGGCTTCACATGTCTCACAATAGAGTCTCCAATCACCAGGGTCTGTTTCTCAACAGATGTGTCGCTGAGTGGGGAAAAACGGTTAGACACCTGAAGCGGGTGGTGGTGTTCTGTGAGCCCTTTAAGACTACCCTTCCTCCGAACCGTCACCCAGCTGCCCTGCCTGGCCGGCTGCTCGGGAGCTGCAGGGGAGCGGTTACGCTCAGCTGCTACGGGCCGGTCCGCAGAGGATTCTATCGGACTATGGTCTAGTTGGCCAAACCGGACCTCTAACTGACTGAGCCTCGCCTCCAGCCCTGCAAATAAGCTACACTTTAAGCACTTACCGTCTTCACTAAAGGAGGCAGAGGAATAACTAAACATTTCACACACTGAGCAGGAAAGAGGTGAAGCGGTGGGAGCCGGAGCGGCCATGCTAAGATGCTAACGGAGGCTAACGGACAGAAAATGTATCGGTGATTGGTGACAGTGAAAGTTACGGAAGAGAAAATGAGCGAGTGTTGAAATAAAGACAGTAATGTACCAGATATAGTGCTATTTTACCAGAAAACAGTCTAAGTTTTAGATAAAAAGTCGGGAGAGATCTGAGCCTGCAAACGCCGTGAGACGGCAGCAGCACAGACCGCAACACCAGGAAGTGACGCGATGCGTGACGCAATACGTTACCCCTCTATCTCTATTACCGATTATAATAAACCTGGTGTGGCTCTCTTACTTTATAAGCCTCAAAAAGTACGTTTGCCAGCGGTATTAAAGGTTGAACATAAAGATGCTTTTAGGTGTTGCATTTCATCTGAACATTTTGGTGAATTTTGACAGTTTCAGTTGTGGCTTTTTGGAATATCCTGAAAACAGTAACACTGACTATGAGTAGATGTAAATTTGTTATTAGACTTATGATACATATTTTCTATCTCATTAGTACATAGCCCCAGTTATATTTACTTAGACTACTTGTTGGCCTCAATTTCATTTATTTCCTTTTGTTTTCCTTTGTAGGCCCCCAGTTTGCAGAGGAACCTACTCCTGCTCCAATGCCCACCCCACCTTTCGGAGACTACAGACAATATCAGTGAGAGGACTCCCTACCCTCTAGGCCTTTTTTTGAATTCCTTGCTGAAGTTAAAAAGAAGAAATGGAGGTGCAGAATGTCATCGCGTCACACAGTAGAAGCTCTACTCAACTTTATGGACAGTGTCAGAGATGTGAACGAGAGAACTTTCATTTTCCTTCTCATAAGAGCCACGTACATCTATCTGCCTTTTGCCATTCTCAGCCTTGTCATGTGCATCTGTGTCACCTGACACCTCTGGAATGAGAAAACGAGGTGTGCTTTCCATTGTGTTCACATGCAGTTGTATTGCACATATCCTGGCAGATGAGCTCTGAAGGAGTTGAATGCTGGAAAAAAACCGCGTCAAACATGGAACACGATGAATTATGTACATATACAGTAAAGATTTCCTCTTGTATTCACTTATATTAGTCTTTATTTGCCATCAATGCCAGATGCTTGGGCTGGCCTCTTATTCAGAGTCGTGAAGGCAGAGTTCTATTAGGCACAATGCCATTCCTGGATTATTAGTTTCTTTTAAAGTTATTTATTTTAGATTGTTAAAGAGTTGTATCAGATTGTTCTTTAATGTGACAGTGATATGTACTTTTTTTTTTACCTTCATCATCCATATGTGGAAAAGACTGCTATTGACAATGGATGGCACAGGTTCAAATAAATGGAGAAACTTAAGCAAGGGATTGACGCATATTCTGTTAAATCTGTTTAACAGATTGTACAATAAAGACCATAAATTGTAAAGTGTGCCTTTTGAATCCTTATAAGTGCAACTATACCATAGGTTCTATTCAAATTCATGAAATTATTAATGAAAATGTTTATTTTTAAGATTATGTCACATAAAGTTTAAACCATGCTACCTGTACATTAGTTTACCCCACTCCACTAGAGGGTGCTAGTTGCAAAAATACAAGTCGGTCTCTGGCTGTAAGCATGCAGCTGTTTCTATGAAGTACAAAATGGATAAGAAAGGATTACTTTCCTCTCACATCACACACTGTCTTGCATGTGTTATTTCTTTAAAATGATTAGTTTTAGATGTGAAGGAGGCTGAATGTGACAGGAATGTGATGAAACTTTAGTGGCATGCCAGCAAACATGACGTGAGAGGGTCAGGATTGTTTATTACTGGTGGAGCTGCATGCTGGAGACTTGAATCATAATACTAAAACTGGACTTGTCTAAAACGGGCCAGAATATTATATAATATGAGAATATCAAGACAATAATCCGATTAAATAGAAAGTTTGATCGATAATTAGGTTTACAAATTGACAGATTAAGACACCTTGTTTAACATCAAACAACCCCTTACAATATTCTTAATTTTATAAAGAAAACAGTTTATGTTGATATTTTTAGAATAAGAATATTTATCAATTACTTTTTGTTTTGAAAATGATGTTTTACTACTTGGATTTAATGAAAACTTTACAACATTTTGGTGTACAAGGGCTTCATTTAAAATCAGTATCAATAGCAAGACCCTTAAACATCTGACAGTACAAGATAGTTAATTTAAATCTGTACTCAAAAATTAGAATTAAATTAAAATAAGCAAATATTCAGGAGAAACTGGAGCCAGAGGGTGTTAGCGCAATTAACTAATATAATATACACGAATCCCATTAACAAGAAGTTAAGTTTGTTTTCTCTTACTGAATTTCCCTTTATACAAAATCACAATGGATTTGAAATAAAACAAGATGTAATTACAGTTCATGCCTTAGGCTTTAATTTAAGAGGTTTCACAAAATTATGAGCATAATCTAACCATTAAGGAACTAAAGCCATTATGATTCAAGTGTCTCCAGTTTCAGGGCCTGAAAATAATTTGTAATCATAACCATAATTTTGATAACTTTATTAAAAAATCCTTTATTGATTAATAACTGACTGCAGGCCGATAGACATTACCAAATGTTGAATTTCCTCCCCGGATGTACTTTGCCAGTTCTTCACTGCATCTACTTTCAGCTACTGCTTGATTAGATAACATAATAGAAACAGCTCTGCTGAACACGGCCAAGATGGCCTCAGGTAGATGACTTGTATCTTGTATCTTGTACTTTGTTCCAGTGTTGTATTTGATACCGTTGATCGCAACATTCCTTTAATGTATTATCTTTGGGAAGTTCATAAAACTTTTAAAAGCCTCCAGCTGATTGTAACTGCTGCAGCCAGAGTTTTGATGAACTTTGCCTGTAGAGATCATTTTCCACAACCTAAGCTTCCCGTTGATTTCAGTAATCATTTCGAGTTCCTCTCCTCACATTTACAGCCCATAAGGGCCTACCTACGTCTTATTTTACCCAACTTCATAGTTCCACATCATCCCAACAGAGCATTTCGCTCTCAGACAGCAGGCGTACCGGTACTTATGGTTCCTAGAATTTGTAAAAGTACAATGGGGGGCAGAACCTGCAGTTATCAGACTCCTCTTTTGGGGAACCTGGTTCCAGTTATTGTTCAGGGAGAAGAAAATATCTCTTATTTTCTTTTATAAATCTTATAGTTCTGGATAGCTTCATTGATGACACTTTCATACTCTTCGTGTATGCATATTACATTATTGCTGTCTCTCTTTCTTGTTGTTTCAGACTTCCAACCAGTCGAGATAGATGATGGCTGCCCTTGCGTATTCTGGGTCTGCTGGACTTTTGGTTTTAGCCCTGTTAACCATGTATGTTCCTCTCCACTGTTAATATAATATTAATAATACCTTTATTTATAAAGCGCTTTTCAAAAACAAGTCACAAAGTGCTTTACATGCAATTAAAAACAGGAAACAAACAATTAGTACAATATTAAGACACAATTGAGAGGTAATAAAAACAGACAAATAATACCATCAGGTAAGTGCAAGTCTAGAATAGTGAGTTTTTAAAAGTGACTTAAAAGAAGAAGTGATATTGGATGAAAGGGGACCAAGATGGGAAGAAATATGATTTTGCGATGAGTCTGGCCCCTATGATGAGGATTTCTGTCTTCTTTGAGTTACCGTAAGTTGTAAAAAGTTTGATGCCATCCAGTTATTGATATCTGCAATGCACATGTGGAGGTTATTTAGTTGATTGGAGTTGCTATTATCAAAGGAAAGGTATAATTGTGTACCATCGGCATAGAAATGGTTTTTAATATTGTGTTTTGTAATAATATGACCTAGAGGAAGCATGTAAATGGAGAACAGTAATGGACCGAGAACAGAACCTTGAGGAACTCCATAATCTAATGGTGATGAAGATGACTGAAAATTACCAATTTCTACACAGAAAGACCTTTCGGACAGATAAGAATGGAACCAATCTAAAACCAACCCTGAAATGCCCACCCAATTTTTAAGACGCTCAATTAAAATATTATGATCAACAGTGTCAAAAGCCGCAGATAGATCCAACAGGAGTAGAACAGAGTGTTGACCACGATCAGCTGCTAAAAGAAGATCATTTAAAACCTTAAGAACTGTTGTCTCATGCTTGCTCTGGATGGAGATTTGCACTAAAACTAAGATTTGATGCTCTCTAAATTTAACATCGTAAACTTTGAATACTTTCTGTGTTCAGTTGAATTGAGTTGTTTTTGGACCTTTCTGTCGTGTTTTGTCCTCAGCAGCTGAAAAGCACGGCCTTTTGGGTTGAAACCAGGTGACTGACTTGACCACTGAAGAATTTTATTTCTTTACCTTTACAAACCTTGAGTTCGTTTCTCAGTGTGTTTTTTTTTTGGTCATTTTACATCTGTACTGTACTGTGACACATAATCCTACCATTTCTGTAGCACTTGGCTGAAGGTAAACTGTGAGTACAGAATTCCTCTTCATTTCCGTTCGCAGCCACACATGCCCACGCCGTAACGCTGCCTCCACCGTGTTTGGCACATGACGTGGTATGCCTTGGATCAAGAGCTGTTCCTTTCATTCTCCATATTCTTTTTCACGATACATGTTAATCTTGGTTTCATTTTCTCCAAAGAACCTGATTCTAGAGCATGGGAGGATTTGTCTGATGTTTTCTGCCTAATTCTAATCTGGGTTTCTTGGTCCTGATCGCTACCAGTGGTTTGCACCTTATTGTAAACAATCAGAAAGGAGTCTCTTGATTGTAAATTTAGACAATGATTCATCTACTTTCTCAGGAATACAGGGCTGTCTCAGAAAATTTGAATATTGTGACAAAGTTCTTTATTTTCTGTAATGCAATTAAAAAAACTAAAATGTCATACATTCTGGATTCATTACAAATCAACTGAAATATTGCAAGCCTTTTATTATTTTAATATAACTGATTATGGCTTACAGTTTAAGATTAAGATTCACAGAATATTCAAATTTTTTGAGATAGGATATTTGAGTTTTCTTAAACTGTAAGCCATGATCAGCAATATTGAAATAATAAAAGGCTTGCAATATTTCAGTTGATTTGTAATGAATCCAGGATGTATGACATTTTTGTTTTTGTAATTGCATTACAGAAAATCACAATATTCTAATTTTCTGAGACAGTCCTGTATTCTTGATATCTGTTAATGTCGCGAAGAGTTTTTTCTTCAGCAAGGAAAGGATTCTGCCTGTGTCCACATAAGTTATCTTTGATGTTCACTAATGCTTGATACATTTTCAATACTGAACTAAACTACCGACTTGACCACACTTAGGGTTTTTGCTCTTTCACCTATAGATCTGTGTTGTTTTTTCAGTCTGATGATGGCTTCCTTCTACTGCTCTGAGATCTCCTTCAACTTCATATTGGCATTTGGCAAAAACCTGCCAAATGCCAACTAAATATCCAAGATAAACGCAAGACCGTTTTTCTGCTTGATTTGTATTGAAGTAACAAGGGAATGAGCCAAAGCCGACCTCGAACGGGAAGTTATTTTCAGTCAGTTGTCATTTGCCATTACATTTAGACGTTTAGACTTGCTCTGTTTTTGTTGAGATATTGGCTCATGAAAACATTTATTGAAATAAAAAAAGACTGAAACGTTTAGGGGCTCAAATCATTTAACCTTTTCTGTGGACTTATTATGGTATTGAGCAAAGAAAGGCAAGCTAAACAATACAGTGGCCAATTACAGAGCTTATTGGAACTGAAATACCTACCGGTGAGTTACATTTTTAAGTCTACGTTTCTTTGTTGAAGGCCCAAAGTGCCAAGGGAAAATGTAACCAAAAAGGTTAAATCAGCTGAGCAGAACAGGTGGGAGGGAGGGTGGATGTGATAGGAGGTTTTTTCTTATGTACCTGTGTATCATGTGTTGTGATGTTATCTTTTCTGTTTTCTTTTTGTTCTTCTGAAAAGAAAATGTACACTGCGTTCATGTCCTACAGCTCAAATATTTTCTTCAATTAAATATATTTGACAAAAAAAAGGTTAAATCAAGTAATGATTTTAAAAAATAAAATAACATTTGAAAAGAATCAGTTATTAGAATTAGAAAATGCGCAGTGGACAGGAACCACAAAATGAATAGAAAATGTATTCCTAAATTACTTTTACATGCAGGTATGCATTTCTCCATTTTAAAATGCATTTTCAAATAGATTTTAAGATTAAATTGCATTATTAGAGTTTAAAATCTTACTGCTGGTCTACAAAGCACTGAATGGTCTTGGACCCAAATACATGCTTGATCTGTTAGATCAGCCTTTCTCAACAGGGGTGTCGTGGCACCCTGGGGTGTCCTCTGACTGCTTTAGGGGTGTCGTCAAAAAATTACCTATTCTGATATTTCATATATAAATATATGAATGCATACATAAATACATTCTTTTTGCCTATGAATGAATGAATGAATGAATAAATAAATAAATAAGATACCGTATTTTGACGACCATTAGGCGCAGACAAACGTCTTTTTATAAAATGTGCCGCGCCCAATGACGCAATGCGCCCATTGTATTATTGTAAGGCAGACATAATTGAGGCCACCATGAGAAGTTGAATCACGTGAATCACCCGTGATTTGCGGACGTGTTAGAGACCATCATCATTAGAGACCAGCTGACTTTCGGCATCCCAGTGAATCACACGGTGGAGAGGAAGGGGACCAGCACGGTGACGATGAGAAGTCATCGTTCACTGTTGTGCTTGCCTGCACGCTGATTGACAGAAACTATGGTGATTTTTAAAAGAAAGACTTTGCCTAAAGAGACTTTTCCAGCCGGAGTTATAAAGGCAAATGAAAAGGGCTGGATGGATGAAGGGATGATGATGAGTGGTTGAGGCAGGTCTATGTAAGGTGACCCAGTGGTTTCTTTCACACATCACCATCGCTGCTAATCTGGGACTCTATGCGCGCCCATCTCACAGACAATGTAAAAAAAGAAGTAAAAAATATGAACGTTACGCTTGCTGTTATTCCGGGAGGTCTGACAAAGGAATTCCAACCACTGGACGTCGGTGTGATCCGGCCGTTCAAAGTGAAGCCTGAATTATGGTTCCGCGTTAAATCGACGCGTAGCCTACGGCATAGGGTACGCGGCGCCGCACACCGTATGTGCGCGTCATATGCATTTACAGCGATGCAGTGTGGTTTTTAATTATATTTTACTCTGGGGTGTCGTGAGATTTTATTCACTTTTGAAAGGTGTCATGACTGAAAAAAGGTTGAGAAAGGCTGTGTTAGATCCTATGAAGCTCCCAGACCCCTGAGGTTCATCTGGATCTGGTTTGTTGTGGTTCCCAAGAACCAGAACCAAGCAAGATCAGACCTAAAAAAATTATTGTTTACTGAAGCGTACTCCTAAATTAAATACTTACCTGCTGTACTCTACTGCCCTTACTTTTTACAACTTGTGCTTTTTATTATTTGACCTCTTTTCTTATCATTTTATTTATTTACTGTTTAATTGTGTCTTGCCGCTTTTAATGTTGGTGTAAAGCACTTTGAATTATCTTGTGTTGAATTGTGCTATACAAATAAACTTGCCTTGCCTTGCCTATGTAAGTGTCAGAACTTAAATAGATAATAGGTCTATGCAGTATATTGAATGTTTTCCAATACACAAAAAGTATATGAAATGTTTTTCTTTTAATTGATTGACTGCTCTGTATGTATATATAAGTATATGTAGGAGCTGACAGAAGTTGATTATAAAAGGGTAGGCGTAATAACTAAGCTTCAGCCTACACATTTTCGGTCTTGTTTTATTTATATATTTTGGTCTAATGCAATATTAGCATTAATTTCATGTTTATTTGTTGTTTTCTTTTCTTTCATTTTTTTTGTATTTGAATTCTTATTTTGGAAATGACCGAAATAAGCACTTTGAATTACCTTGTGTTGAATTGTGCTATACAAATAAACTTGCCTTGCCTTATTTAATAAATCATTAATTACATAACTCGTTTTTAAAATGTTCATTCAAATATTTGATAAAGTATTTTATAGATAAGACTATTTTCAGTTGATTTACAAACCAAATTAGTATCTATATTTTATTACAGTTAATTTGGTCTTGGTCCTTCATATTTTTGAAAAGAGAGTCATGTTCAGATAAGTGCTGTGGGAAATAAACGTGTTATCTGCGTTGCAATATGTCCCTCACGATGACTAAGTCAATGCGTGTGTTTATGAATATTCCCTCTGGCACTTTTATCCGGATGTATGATAGGTGATAGTCTTATTAATCCCCTCATATATGCGGATGACCTGGTCATCATGTCTCCATGCAGTGCTGGGCTACAGCAACTGCTTAAAGTGTGCTCTAGCTGTGGAGTCCAGTATGACATTGTGTTTAACCCTAAGGAGAGTGTTATTCTGATTGTTAAAGCTAAGGAGGATCAGAAACAAAAGTTGCCCCCATCCTCTTAGATGTTGTTAAGAGAGTACGGTATTTGGGTCACATCATAAATGAGGATCTTTGTGATGATGATGACATCCAGCGTCAGTGCTGTAAGCTCTATGCTCAGGCCAATATGCTTGCCCGTAGATTCCATCTGTGCACAGCTGATGTTAAGGTAAATCTATTCAGAGCCTATTGTACACCTCTTTACACAGCTCACCTTTGGTGTGATTATACCACCGCCAAGCTAAAGAAGTTGCAGGTAGTCTCTCTCCACACTGGAACACCTCCACCACTCCCGTTGCCAGAAAAAGGCCCAAAATATAATAAAAGACACTTCACACCCTGGACACTCACTGTTTGAACTGCTGCCATCTGGGAGGAGATACAGACTCATGAAAACAAGGACAAACAGACTGAAACACAGCTTTTATCCAACACTAATAACCACTCTTAACAAAAACAGGAGCTAATGTACAATAACAAAAAAAAGATTGTATGCTGATGAAGGTTTGTTACAACCAAAAACGTAATAATGGCCAATAACGTAATAACTGCCAATAACGTAATAATTTTGGCCATTTCAAATGTAATAAAGCCAATAGTGTAATAATGTGCCAATAATGTAATAAAACTTTTGAGCCAATAACGTAATAACTTTTTGCCGATAATGTAATAAGGCATTACATTATTGGCTGGTTATTACGTTATTGGCCTGCTATTAAAAAATTATTACAAAATTATTACATTATTGGCAAAAAGTTATTACATTATTGACTCAAAAGTTTTATTACATTATTGGCACATTATTACACTATTGGCTTTATTACATTTGAAATGGCCAAAATTATTACATTATTGGCAGTTATTACGTTATTGGCCGTTATTACGTTTTTGGTTGTAACAAGGTTCTTGTGGGGTCCGTGTATTGATGTATGTGTGGAGGGGTGAATGTGTCTATATATACAGTGCCTTGCGAAAGTATTTGCCCCCCTTGAACTTTGTGACCTTTTGCTACATTTCAGGCTTCAAACATAAAGATATAAAACTGTAATTTTTTGTGAAGAATCAACAACAAGTGGGACACAATCATGAAGTGGAACGAAATTTATTTGATATTTCAAACTTTTTTAACAAATAAAAAACTGAAAAATTGGGTTTGCAAAATTATTCACCCCCCTTAAGTTAATTCTTTGTAGCGCCACCTTTTGCTGCGATTACAGCTGTAAGTCGCTTGGGGTTTGTCTCTATCAGTTTTGCACATCGAGAGACTGAATTTTTTTGCCCATTCCTCCTTGGAAAACAGCTTGAGCTCAGTGAGGTTGGATGGAGAGCGTTTGTGAACAGCAGTTTTCAGTTCTTTCCACAAATTCTCGATTGGATTCAGGTCTGGACTTTGACTTGGCCATTCTAACACCTGGATATGTTTTTTTTGTGAACCATTCCATTGTAGATTTTGCTTTATGTTTTGGATCATTGTGTTGTTGGAAGACAAATCTCCGTCACAGTCTCAGGTCTTTTGCAGACTCCATCAGGTTTTCTTCCAGAATGGTCCTGTATTTGGCTCCATCCATCTTCCCATCAATTTTAACCATCTTCCCTGTCCCTGCTGAAGAAAAGCAGGCCCAAACCATGATGCTGCCACCACCATGTTTGACAGTGGGGATGGTGTGTTGAGGGTGATGAGCTGGGTTGCTTTTACGCCAAACATAACGTCTTGCATTGTTGCCAAAAAGTTCAATTTTGGTCTCATCTGACCAGAGCACCTTCTTCCACATGTTTGTGTCTCCCAGGTGGCTTGTGGCAAACTCTAAACGACACTTTGTATGGATATCTTTAAGAAATGGCCGTCTTCTTGCCACTCTTCCATAAAGGCCAGAATTGTGCAGTATACGACTGATTGTTGTCGTATGGACAGAGTCTCCCACCTCAGCTGTAGGTGACCCCTGACCTCTGCAGTTCATCCAGAATGATCATGGGCCTCTTGGCTGCATCTCTGATCAGTCTTCTCCTTGTATGAGCTGAAAGTGTAGAGGGACGGCCAGGTCTTGGTAGATTTGCAGTGGTCTGATACTCCTTCCATTTCAATATTATCACTTGAACAGTGCTCCTTGGGATGTTTAAAAGCTTGGGAAATATTTTGTATCCAAATCCAGCTTTAAACTTCTCCACAACAGTATCTGGGACCTGCCTGTTGTGTTCCTTGTTCTTCATGATGCTCTCTGCGCTTTAAACGGACCTCTGAGACGATCACAGTGCAGGTGCATTTAGACGGAGACGTGATTACACACTGGTGGATTCCATTTATCATCATTAGTCATTTAGGTCAACACTGGATCATTCAGAGATCCTCACTGAACTTCTGGACAGAGTTTGCTGCACTGAAAGTAAAGGGGGTGAATAATTTTGCACGGCCACTTTTTCAGTTTTTTATTTGTTAAAAAAGTTTGAAATATCCAATACATTTCATTCCACTTCATGATTGTATCCCACTTGTTGTTAATTCTTCACAACAAATTGCAGTTTTATATCTTTATGTTTGAAGCCTAAAATGTGGCAAAAGGTCACAAAGTTCAAGGGGGCCAAATACTTTCACAATTTTATTTTATATTTATTTTATTTATTTTTATTTCATTTTATTGATTTATTTTTCAGTTATTTTATTTTCTTATATGATGCGCTGACTGGATGGAGAGCACTTTTAATTTCGTTGTACAATGGTGATAATGACAATAAAGATCTATCTATCTATCTAATGATGCATTCAGGATCCTCCTTAAGCTTCCAAGATGGACAAGTGCTATACTTTAAGTAGTTTTGAAACCAGTACTTTTATACTTTTACTTGAGTAAAAAACTTGAGTTGATACTTCAACTTCTACAGGAGTATTTTTAAACTCTAGTATCTATACTTCTACCTGAGTAATGAATGTGAATACTTTTGAAACCTCTGCAAGGTACACATCTGGACTATGGAAACATTGGAACAGATGTTTGCATGTATTTTAATATGTGACCTGTAATTTTATGTATTTTATATGGAAACTTTTGAGTCTGCAATAAAGTATTCATTCAATGCGTGTTTTTATGAATATTCCCGCTGACACTTTTATGTTATGAATCCTTGAATCTTTATTTCGGCTTGTACACACTTTTTACAAAACTAACTACCTTTTCATCTTAATAATAATAATAATAACTAATAATTAAATAAATAATTGATAAATAAACAATTAATATATAATAATAAATTAATAAACAAATAATAATAAATAATGAATTATAATCAATAATAATTATAATTATTAATAATAACAATTAATAATTATAATAACTAAATATATAATATAAAATATAATTAAATAATAATAATATTAATTAATTAATATTAATAACAACAATAATAACAATAATAATAATAATAATAATAATAATAATAATAATAATAATAATAATAATAATAACACGTTAGTTAATAATACGTTTTTCATAGGAACTTATTTTCAGGAACTTATTTTCATATACTCTTTCTATTCCCATACCACTAATTTTAATTGTTATTTGATTTTTTTTTTTTTTAGTGCCAAACATTATAAACTTAGTTTTAGTTAGGTTTAATGATAACTTATTTATCCCCCCCCGTGCATCCTGTCATCATGCAAATGAGTCGCTGTTGCGTCGTGCAGGAGTCGTCTCATGCCCTTTTAAAGCACTAAATTATGGTCCTGCGTTAAATCGACGCAGAGCCCTACGGCGTAGGGTACGCGGCGACGCGCACTGTACGGTGTGCGTCGCCGCGTACCCTACGCCGTAGTGCTCTTACGTCGGTGTAACGCAGAACCATAAATCGGCCTTAAGAAAAGCGAGCAGCAGCAGAGACGCAGCCGCAGGCCGAGCGGACGAGCTGACACTTGCGGAGCGGGCGAGACACGGCGAGCCACACACGGTGAGTGCAAACCCCTAAAACTTCACCATTGCCAAAACGCAGGGTCAAACAATCCCCTTGCATTTCCACCCCGCTTCACTTTTCCCATTTCTCTCGCATGAACGATACAAAACAGTCCTCCAATGCGAAAAAGCAAGAGTCCCATTTTTTTTTAGTCGAGGCCGGGCAGGAAGGGTTAGTTAGCAGTCAGTCAGTTCCCCCTCCTTTCCCTCCTCCAGTGGGGAGAAAATACACCTGGAGGCGGTTGGATTTCAAACCTCCCACGTTTTTGGGTGTTTGCTTGGGGTTTTGCATGATAAAACGAGGCTGGTTGCGGGGGGTTTTAGCGACACACCGGCGGTGTTTTGCAGGAAGGGAGGCGGCGAGGGCGGGCTAGCTGCGCGGCTAGCGTGGCCCGACCAGAGCCGCTCCGACCTCCACACCGCTGCTTATAGGGCTGGATCAGGGCTGGATCAGGGCTGGGACTGTGTCACCTCCATGTGCCGGGATTATACATGCTGGGTATTGATAGGCTTTATCTGTAAACGGGATTAATACCTAAATCACTGCTCCCCCATACACGTTGTCCATGGACACTTGGGTTAAGGGTTTTTTTTGTTTTTTTCTTCCACATGTGTTTCTTGCTTCAGCACACTTGCTTTCAAATGATCATTAACCAGGTTAAAAACAAATATAAAAACATGGTTTTCACGAGGTACTAAGAGGAAGTGGTTTAAGGGCCTGCAGATAACACTATTGGGTGAATGGGTAGATTTGTTTATATTTATGTACAGAAATGGGCAGCTAATTATATGTGTGTGTGTGTATGCATGGGTGTATGTGTGTGATTATGTGTGTAAGTAGATTAGAGCAGATGCAGTTAATAGAGAGAGTATAGTGTAAATAAGTATATTTATATGGGCATGTGTGTACATACATATATATATATATATATATATATATATATATATATATATATATATATAAATATAAATATTCAACTATATGTATGTATAGGTATGTGTGTGAGTATAATTACAGTATATAATAATAATTTGATTTGTAACTGTTTTAAATGATTTCCATTTTTTGTTTCATTTGATTTTATTTGATTTTAATATTTCATATTACACCTCCTGTAAATTTTAATATCTGAAATCTTGTGCTGCCTCTTGGCCAGGACACCCTTGCAAAAGAGATTTTTAATCTCAATGGGTTTCTTTTCCTGGTTAAATAAAGGTTAAATAAAAAAAAAAAATGTTATTTAGCAGTGTGAGTACAGTGTGTGAGTATTTATAAATACGGGTTAAATGTAGGTGTGGGTTAAAAATATCGATATATCGATATTTCATCGATATACAGGTGTAGGAACGATTATCGATACATAAATCCAAGTATCGATTTAAAAAAAAAATATATTATTTTTTAAAATCCCGATTCCCCCCCCCCCCAATTTGATCACCCAGTGCTCCTTCTTAAGTTGGTCCTGGGCATTGCTCCCTCTAACAGCCCCGGGAGGCCCTTCACTGAACTCAAGTCTCCTCCTTAACCTGAGGAGTGAGCAGCTTCTTTTCACCAGTCAGGGTGGAGCTTCTCTGGCCGGACGTAGCGATGGAAGGATCACGTTATTCCGCTATTGTAACTAAAATATCGATATCGAATCGTATCAGAAATCGTATCATCTTGGGACCTAGTGTATCGGAATCGTATCGGGAGGTCAGTGATGATACCCAGCTCTAGTTAAATGATTAGTGAATGGGGGTAGGACTAAATAAGTTTACACTTCTTCCTACTCCTTTTTTGCACATGTAAATTAAGTGTTAAAGGATGAAATTCTTTGTTCCTTGTTTTCTTAAACTTCTCTTGATGTACAAATATATGTACAAATATAAAATAAATCAAATCAAAAAATTAACTGAACACTTGTATGCAGATTTTGATGATAAGCTGGTGGTGATCTGAATCCAGGTAACATAAGCAATGCAAGACACTCACCCTGCAGGATCTGCTTTGGGGGGGGACATTGTTTGATTTTATTTCAGTCATTTCCAAAATAAGAATTCAAATACAAAAAAAACAACAAATAAACATGAAGTTAATGCTAATATTGCATTAGACCAAAATATATAAACAAAACAAGACAGAAAAGTTGTAGGCTGAAGCTTAGCTTATTATGCTAACCCTTTTATAATCAATTTCTGTCAGCTCCTACATATACCGATACAGAGCAGTCAATCAATTAAAAGGAAAAACATTTCATATACACATTGAAAACATTCAATATACTGCATAGACCTATTATCTATTTAAGTTCTGACACTTACAGGCAAGGCAAGTTTATTTGTATAGCAACAATTCAACACAAGGTAATTCAAAGTGCTTTACATCAACATTAAAAGCGGCAAGACACAATTAAACAGTAAATAACAATTAAAATGATAAGAAAAGAGGTAAAATAATAAAAAAGCACAAGTTGTTAAAAAGTAAGGGCAGTAGAGTACAGCAGGTAAGTATTTAATTTAAGAGTACGCTTCAGTATACTAATGTTTTTAGGCCTGATTTAAAGGATCTACAGTTGGAGCAGACCTCAGGTCTACAGGAAGTTTGTTCCACCGGTGAGGAGCAGAATTACTGAACGCTGCCTCACCTTGCTTGGTTCTGGTTCTGGAACCACAACAAACCAGATCCAGATGAACCTCAGGGGTCTGGGAGCTTCATAGGAACTAACAGGTCAAGCATGCATTTTGGTCCAAGACCATTCAGGTCTTTGTAGACCAGCAGTAAGATTTTAAACTCTAAACACTTAAAAGGTGTAGGCTGAAGCTTAGCTTATCACGCCTACCCTTTTATAATCAAGGTCCGTCAGCTCCTACATATACTGATACAGAGCAGTAAATCAATTAAAAGAAAAACATTTTATATACTTTTTGTACATTGAAAACATTCAATATACTGCATGGACCTATTATCTATTTAAGTTCTGACACTTACACAAATACTCATACAATATGATCATACTTAATGAGCATCCTGTTCTTCAAATATTTGGTATGTACTGCACTCTTTAATTTCCATTTCCAAAGCATTCCACAGATTGAACCCATAAACTGAAACACATTTATGTTTGACATCCGTTCTGTTCTTTGTTTTTGTGAACATACAGCTTCCTTCCAGCTTCCCACATTGGGGGTAATAAACAAAAATGTTGTAATGATCCAGGTCGATATTGTGATATTTGCTGCGGTGCAGTCACTGATTTCAGGAACCTGTCATGATTTGGAGTAACAAGCTTATGCAGTTGCTGTAAGAATCACATAGAGATAACCCAGAGCTTAAATAACTCTCTTGTCTGGATCTAAACTTTTTTTTCTATCAGCCTGGTTGACAGTTAAAGTTATTTCTGCAGGGAGAGTGATGTGAAACAGGTGAAGTATGGAGGAGACGCCTCCAACAGATTGTCGCAATTTCTTAGTGAACCTCTCTGTAGAGAGTCCAACTGTATGATTTTGCTTTTTTCTTTCTGATATGACACAGTTGCCGTGTATTATCTCACAGCCTAGTGTTAAAACGTGATACATAGGTCATTAATCTCCCTTCTGCCTCTAGGCAAACCAGCCTGGTGTCTAGGGTAATGAACAGGAACAGAGACTGGAAGAAGTTATTTCTGTTGCTAGCTACCCCTTTCCCATCCTATCAGCATGAAGTCGTCTTGTGCTATGGAAAGAGGATGTGGTTACAGGTCAAGGCCCCACTGACACAGATGAATTTGCCTGGCACTGTTTGTCAGTTACGGCTCTTTGTCATAATTAAGCCACAGCACATTTTTGGTACCTAGTTGCAGTTTTGCTGTGACTCAACGGGGTATTCAGGGTTGTGGCTGATTTGAAAAGGAGATACAAGTGCTAGATGCAAGTTATTTGATGCTTTAATGTTTTTCCTGTATGTGTGATATTGATTGAGATGCAGAGAAGTCTATCGCCGACTTTAGAAAGATTAATAAATGTCGTTATACTAATCTCTTAAATCTAGGTCAATACCAGAGATGCAGTTTTCCTCTGAAGTCCTTATTTCCTGAGTCAACTTTAAGCAGTGCTATCTATTGCACATAAATGTACTGTAATTTTTAGTAGATACAATTGTGACAGCATGACATTTCTTTTTCTATGATGACTCTTGTGGTAACGGTTGGTTTTATATGCTTGTAAATTCCTAATTCCCTGGGGATGTTTACAAGAAGAACTATGGAAGTAATTATGATAAATTAGAGACAGGGTACAGTTAATGAACTTGAAACTAACTTGTTCTAATTACAGGCTTAGGTTATGGGACTTTAAAACAACAAAGTATCTCAAATATGCACCATTTGCAGTCTGATATGAACAATAAAGATCTGGTTTGTTTTTAAATAGGACTGTTTGTTTTCAGAAACTTAACTTTTTCTTTACTTGAGTGTCAAAAGACATGGCTTTTTCCTGGAAATAAAAATCATTGGGATATTGATAGGACAGCGTTGTTATGTAATGTTGGTGCTGTCTCCTCCTCTTTTTCTCTGTTCTTGACATTTGTGCCATCACAGATTTATAAAAGTTATTCCTCTTATTTTTTAGTGATGCACCGATTGTTCGGTAACCGAAATTGTTCGGCCGAAAATGGCAAAAAAAACACTTTCGGTGTTCAGTGGAATAAGTGGGGAAAAAACCGAACAATTAATAACGGCGTTGTAAAATAAGGAAATGGACTGGCCGCTCTGTCCCGTAACGTTGCGCACTACATAAATCGTTGGCCAACCAAAAACTAACTCCATAAGAATTTTACCTAATAGACTGGCCGCTCCCGTAATAAATCGTTGGCCAACCAAAAACTAACCCCATAAGAATTTTACTTAACATTCACCAGGAGGTGGAACCAAAACAACATAATGCTGGTAAATTTTAAAAATTTCATTTCTTTATGTTCAATAAATATTTTTTCTACCTTGTAATTTTGTAAAAGATTTTTTTCTTTGAAAAGCATGCCTAAATCAAATGTATTTGATTTATGCAATGGTGAAAAAATTGCCAAAATAAATGAAAAACTGCTGAAGAACCATGTTCGATATTGTTCGGTATTCGGCCAAGTGTTTATTATTATTTTCGGTTTCGGCCACAAATTTTCATTTCGGTGCATCACTATTATTTTTTTCTTTCAATTTAATCTAGTTTTTGTTAGGGCTTAAGCTCAGTTTAAACAAGTTATGTGAACTGTAATCTTTGTGGACCTAATGATTATCTAGGTTCTTAACAATTTAAAAAGAACTAAAAAGTACTCCAAGAGGAATTTTCTGAGCACAATGGCTTCTGTTGAGTGGCATGTGGTTATCAAGTCAGCAGATGCATGCATGAGTTGGTATGGTTGGGACCCTAACCGACGGATGTGTGATAGTCCCCATCTGCATTTGGTGGAAGATATAGAGAATAACTGTCAGTCATCCCATCCTGCTGAGTCAGTTGCTGTGACAACTCCATTGCTGTTGAATCGGCCTCAGTAGACCAGGAAAAAGTGGAAGCACGTTGGACTTTAGTTTGGAAACCTTTTGGTCCATTAAATTAGTCTTGTACTTTATTTAGACTCACATTTTCTGCATGTTGTTGCTACCAGCGCCACCTAATCCAATTTCCAGCCTTACATGGATACATACCTACCTTTTGGCTGTAACGAGTGAGTGATGCGGTGATGTCATGTCAGAGCATGTTTTCTGTGTCATGTGGCTTTCCCTCGCTCCTTATTTGCTGGGGTTACTACGACAGCGGAGGAATGGCAGCCCCGTGTTTGTTTTGTTGGAAATAACAGTGTGTAGTTGAGAGCAGAGTAGAGCGAGAGGTTTGGTTTTAAACGCCGATGCCCTTAAATGGTTGTGTGTGTGTGTGTGTGTGTGTGTGTGTGTTGTAGGCAGATGAGTCAAGCACTCTTTGCAAGGTTTGCATGCAGACAGGTGTCAGAGCAAGTGTCCTGGGGCCTGTACTACGAAGCGGGATTTGGGGTTAGCGAGGTAACTTCAGGTTTAACCCTGGGTTTTCAGGACTACGACGGTGGTTCACTTCTTAGCGGGGCACATTGCCATGGTAACTTATGCTGAACCGCTAACCTGCTCCGGAGCAGGTTATGTTCGAGATACAGATCGCCGGGTGTAAAAGCACCGCCCACTGACCAATCAGCTCTCTTGGAAAATGACATGCCCTTTCGAAGAGAATCCAGTGGAGCTCGGTGCGCGGATCGTGAGAGGATCCCTCCGAAGAGAACGCGTATTCAGGGACCACCAAAACCCCTTTGCTTTCCCTGATGAGTACCTGTATGAACGATCCAAAAAAAAAAGGAAAAAAAGAAAAAAGAGGTGGAGGAGAAAATAAAAAATAAATCAATCAATGAATAAATAAAACAAATCATCACCCAAAATCCGATATACAGTCAATCCAAAACTAATACCAATTAAATAAATAAATCAAGAAGAAATGAAAAAGAAGATGCATTTGTAAGGGGATAGCAAAAAAGGGATTTTCAATTTCGTCCCTCGAACATTCTGAGAAGTCACTTTAAAATACTAAATACCCCCCTCCTGAAAAAATAAAAAATTAAATAAAATAAATAAAAAAACCCAATTCTTTGGTACAGCATCAGCACAAGTTATCGGTCAACAACAATAGTTATAGAACCAATATATACAGACTGTCTCAGAAAATTAGAATATTGTGATTTTCTGTAATGCAAACACAAAAACAAAAAAAATGTCATACATTCTGGATTCATTACAAATCAACTGAAATATTGCAAGCCTTTTATTATTTTAATATTGCTGATCATGGTTTACAGTTTAAGATTAAGATTCCCAGAATATTCAAATATATGTTTATATCCCTATGAATTTACGCATTTATACAGTCAGCGATCTTTTGCCAGCTGTCTTTCCTGCATTTTGCAGCTGCAACTGTGTTGCTTTTTGCCTGTATTATATGCCTATACTCATCATATTTCCGTAAAATTATTGTTTGCTCTTCACTACTGAAATAAGCGGCTCTGACAGCGGACTTCTCCATGCTTGCGATTGGTCATGCGCTGAAAACACCGCCCCTTTTATGTGCACGCGCTCATATCCAGATTGGAGAAACCTGGGTTGATATACCGAGTTGATAACCACCGTCGTGTGACCGCTTAGCGTGATTGCAATTGTCCCGCTTAGTGAATCTGGATAAGGAAAAGATATCCTGGATATGTTGAACTTGCTTCGTAGTACAGGCCCCTGGTCTCTTGTGTTGTTGTTATTATTATTATTATTATTATTTTATTATTATTTATTCTTGTTGCCTTGAGGGAATATTGAGTAGAATTTGTTTTAGCTGTAATCAGTACGCTGACTCAAATGGGGAAAGTCTTGCCGTACATCAAGTTCGCATTTGTTCAACGTGAATTAACATATTCAAGATGAAAAACCCCATCCTTCTTCTCTGCTTAATGTCAGTTAGACATTACTCATTCATTCATTCCTTTTTTCTTTTGTAGTCTTCATAGCAGCCTCTTCAGAATCAGAATCAGAAAAGGGTTCATTGCCAAGTTTGTTAACACACACAAGGAATTTGTTGTGGTGATTGGTGCAATACAATAAAAATATAAAAACAAACAAATATATAAGAGATAAAATGTATAAACAGAAATGTACAATATGGGGTTTTAAAGTGCCGGATATGAGTCTTTACAAAAAGTGACATAGGATGACTTAGGACAGATAAAAATGTATAAACAGAAATGTACAATGTGGGGTTTTTAAAGAAGTCGCATCATGACGTGACTGCCTCTATCACAGCGTGGGCTACTGACATTTGTCTTAACAGTTAGACCCTCCAGGAATCTGCAAAGAAAAAGTTTAAATTCCGCGGAGAGGAATTCTTGATTCCGCGGCTTGAAAGTTAATATTCCGCGGGCATTAAAAAATATATATTTTTAATGTAAAAATTAGGTAAATTTTTACCAAAACACTCTAAAACTGTAAAACAGTGTGTAACATACTATTACTGGTTATAAAATAATGAACATCAACATTTTCTTTGTCCCACTTTGGCATATTTATTTGCAACGAAAAGAGAAGGCCATTTGCAGTAAAAATAAAAATATAAAATGCTGACACTTGGTCTGTGAAATGCAGTATAGTACTGTTCCCTGAACACTGGGAAAACCAGTGTTCAGGGAACAGTACTATTTGTCCTCGGAAGTGGGGATTTCCCAGTTCCCATTTGGAATTTTCAACTGGAACGCCCCTTGAAGTGGGATTTCCTACTGGGAAAGTGGGAGAAGCTTCACCACCCCCGAGTTACCATTCCAAGATGGCTGCCATTCCCAGTTCCCAGTTCCGACTTCCGAGGTAAATGGAACGCGGCATTTGACTTACTGGGCACCGGACGGAGAAATCGCTCCATAACTGAAGGTTTTCTTTATGCTGTATGTAGTAATGTCTCCCCATATCTACAGTATGTAGTTAATAGTTTAAACTTTACTTTATGTCTCCGTGGAAGCCAAGGACCGATGCTGGTGACTGTTTCTTTCCTTATCCGGCTAGTGTTACTACGTATGTGCGACATCTAGCGGCCGGGATGAAAATTACATGTAAAAAAAGTGATTTTTCTGCACCAGACATTGAAATCCACGGAAGGTCTGTAAATCCACGGACAGCCGTGAAATCCGCGGAAATTTCCGCGATCGCGGAATCGCGGATTCCTGGAGGGTCTAAACAGTGGTCAGTCCACACAGCCTTCATACAAGACAAGGGGGATAGCAGAGAAGGCAATCTTAGCTTAAATCCAAGTGTAAAATGGCATGTGTGACAATCGTACATGTGACCGTGTGCACACACTTGACTCTTGAGTCTGAATGTTTACACGAAAGAACAGATGTGTGTCTGCATAACACTCACATTCCTGTTCTTTTTCGTCTTGGTGCACC
This sequence comes from Cololabis saira, assembly GCF_033807715.1. Classification (NCBI taxonomy): domain Eukaryota; kingdom Metazoa; phylum Chordata; class Actinopteri; order Beloniformes; family Belonidae; genus Cololabis; species Cololabis saira. The sequence goes on from NC_084594.1 coordinate 11,313,845, forward strand.
CCTCCCTCATTGCGGATTTTGAAATAAATGATTCACAGTCGGGGCGTCGCATCCCACATGGTCATCGCTTGCAATTGAGGAGGACCTATACACACTCCCTGAAAATTTCAGTTGGGTGTGCTGAAATAAGAATAGTGTAGGAGGGGGATCATCTTTTCTCAGAATGGCTGATGATTAGCTTCTGATAGTTGATTTTGAAGGATGTATGGGCATCCCTTGGACTTGATTTCAACCCTTTTGCCTTATTAAAGGTAAACCCCAGCTTTCCTGTGACTATGTAGCCTACCTTGTAGCGATTGACCTGGTTGGCGAGCCCTAGTGACTTAATACTGCAGTGTGCCAGTGATCCTAAGCCTTCACATCCCTTAAAGCGGCATTCTACAGTTTCACAATTTCCTTCTGTCTCACTTTACACATCTAAACTGTTTTAGGTCAGTTGACAAGGAGACTTACACCCACTTGGTTTGTTGCAAACAACAACAATAAATGACTAGCAATTCTGTCATAAGGGTGTGTTTTGGTGAGTGAGTGCCAGAGTATTATGTCATTTTTAGGAATATCTGCCAGATTCATGCATCATCTCAACTTTGGATCCCCTTTAACGCATATTCACTACAGCTGGTTTGCGTTAGACAAGGGTCACATATTCTTCACCTCCTCCACCCTGAAGCAGCTACACTGATGGGTGTTCCCTCCATTGTTGTGCTCCTTCTTGTCCATAACCTCCAGGAATGAGTAGAATCCTCTTTTTCTGAGACTTAGAAACTCAGATTAGACTTTTGTATGTCATAAAAAAGAACATTTCTGTGAGCAGGATGTTTTTCTTTTCTTCCTCTTTTTCTTAACACATCCTTTTTATTTTTATTTATTGTTTTTTTTTAATCTGATCTAATTTTTATTCTCCTCTTTGTCCAGTGCAGACTGTTAGGCTGTCCAGTGAAGCAATCCCGCCATGCGTGAATACAAGCTAGTGGTGTTAGGCTCTGGAGGTGTGGGCAAGTCCGCTCTGGTGAGTATGCCCTCCCAATCGCTTTACACTCTGTTTTACCTCTTTACAGCCATGCACTTTTTCTTTTTTCTAAATACTTTGTGGGTAGTTGCTAACAAGAAAATAATTTCCCTGTTTGGAATGAAACTATGTTTAAAAGAAAAGGGAAACTCAAAGAGCAAAGATGAAACTGTCCATTTTGTAAATTTCTTTATTTTTGCTTGCAGTTACTGACAACCGCATATGTCTTCCTCCTTTTTTCCCCCCCTTAGTTTCAAAGAATTTGCTATATTTTCCTATTTTTGTTTCTGTCATTAACTAAAATTAGACAGCTGTCTGCTTGTGGTTCTAGTTGAGGAGGTTATTTATAACGTGTTTTTGTGAAGAAGAGTGATGTGGAGAATGTCGTGTGTGTGTGTGTGTGTGTGTGTGTGTGTGTGTGTGTGTTTGTGTGTGTGCAGCGGCGGGGGGCATTGGGGCGGTGGTTCATTGTAACGTTGTTAGGATTTATCGATGGCGATAGGCATGCTTTCCTAACTTAAAGTGTCATTCAGGTTAATACCTTTAAACTACCAGGATTAAGATGTTATAAGGTGAACCTAGCTGTCCTCCTATTTAAACCTACTCACTAAGTACAGTACTTTATATAGCACAGTTGATGCTTGATCTCTACATGAACATATCTGTACAATAATACCACTGGACTGTAGGGCTGGGCGATATGGACCAAAAGTCATATCTCGATAATTTCTAGCTGAATGGCGATACTCGATATATATCGATATTTTTTCTGTGCCATAATTGGGGTTTCCCCCAAAGCATTATAGCATAGCATCTCTGTTAGCTTCATTTTTTTCTGAGGCAAACCCTTAAAAAAACAGTCAGTTTTAATACAAAGCCTCGTGCCAAATGTCACACAGGTTCCTTTATTAACAGAGGTCTCTACAACATCAAAATGTATAAAACAAATGAAATAAAAATAAGCGGCCTGCATATATAGAATAAAAATGCTACTTGAATAAAATAAAACAAATATCCCTTTCCTGCATAAAAATTTAATTAAAATACACTGTGCAATTAATACAATGTAGACAGTAACAGGCAGACTTTTCCACTGAGGTTGACAGTTGTGCAAATAACAAAACATTTGTGCAAATCTCAAATAAAACATTCAAGTCAATTTGTCACAAAATAAGCTATATCAAAATCATAAAAAAAAGATATATATATTATTATTATTTTTTTTAATCGATATAAACGATATTGTCTCGTACCATATCGCGTTTGAAAATATATAGATATATATTAAATTCTCAATATATCGCCCAGCCCTACTGGACTGTGGTCTTAAATTGTCACCTTCCATCTTGCATCTTGTTGTGATTATTGTAGATGATCAGTATGATGGAACACATCACATTTACATGTTGAACTGATGTAGATTTTCTCTGTACCTTCTCTTACAGACAGTTCAGTTTGTGCAGGGAATTTTTGTGGAAAAATATGACCCTACAATAGAAGACTCATACAGAAAGGTGAGTGTCTCATGACGAGGGAAGAATAACAATTGTTTGCATCTCCGCTGCAATTCCACATCATGATAATGTGATTGTGAACCCTCCAATCAAACCTGCATCCCTCTGGCAATTTCTCTGTTATCCTTTAGTTAAGGCAGCATTTTTAATCCATTTAGGAGGGATCCGGGATATACACACATAAACAATGAATGTGCTCAGTGACCTGAAATTAAGCCTTACATTGTTATTTTTCTTTTTCTTATAGCAAGTGGAGGTAGACGGGCAGCAATGTATGCTTGAAATTCTTGACACAGCCGGCACAGTAAGTGAAATTCATGCCAGTGAAATCTCTGTCCATAACCAGCTTTGCTTTAAGTACTCTTTAATCCATTTATTGATTGCTAGCACTGAATGTGACTTAGATATTCTGTCCTTTTTGGTATGAAACGTTATGTACAGAAAATTGGATATGTTAAAAATGGCTTTGCTTCCTTTATCACACCATTGAATAGATGGGTTGGAATTGAATTTATTTATTTATTTTTTTCATGACATAACACTCTGTTTCTTCCCACATGAGTGCAGCAATATGTAGCAATCTTTCTCTCATGTATATTGTGTTAGACTTTATCGCTCAGGTTTTATGGATCAGGATATTGGGGGAAAAAACCAAGGCTTAAAAATTTAATAAATGCAACCTCAAATTAACTAGATTACGTGGCATGCAGAGGCAATTTGTGAAAACTTAAGTACATCCCATGGAGGATTCAGTAGATTGTAGAACCACCTATGGCAGCAAAAGCTTGAAATATCTGTCTTTGTCATTACAATGTCTATTGTAATGTGGAGTAATTTAAGCCTGTATTATTTTTAAATATACTTTTTTTTTTAATTGTTATTATTGCTTTTGTTCATCAAGTTCTGCAGCTATCTGCTTATGCTGGACTCTGGTCTGGAGCATTGCAACATCCTGAATATGTAAAATATGCTCTGATATGTAAAAGCTAAATAGGCAGTGTGTCCAACGTTTTTCAAATGACTGTTTGTTGACGGTGCACAAGCAGTGTATACAGGACTGTCTCAGAAAATTAGAATATTGTGATTTTCTGTAATGCAATTACAAAAACAAAAATGTCATACATACATTCTGGATTCATTACAAATTAACTGAAATATTGCAAGCCTTTTATTATTTTAATATTGCTGACCATGTCTTACAGCCTAAGAAAACTCAAATATCCTATCTCAAAAAATTAGAATATTCTGGGAATCTTAATCTTAAACTGTAAGCCATAATCAGCAATATTAAAATAATAAAAGGCTTGCAATATTTCAGTTGATTTGTAATGAATCCAGAATGTATGACATTTTTGTTTTTTTAATTGCATTTCAGAAAATAAAGAACTTTATCACAATATTCTAATTTTCTGAGACAGTCCTGTATATTTGTCTGTTTTTACCTGGAGAACCAGATAGTGCTTTGGTATTTGCAGATGGTTCATGCTACCCAATAATGTGGGATGCTTTGAGAACGTTCATAAGTCCTCTCCATTAGGGCTTCAACATATCATGTTTCCTCCATAAGCCTCTGTAAATATCTCAAAAAAGTTCATACAGTCCATCACCTAAAGACATAAAACTTCTGTAGGCTGCTCTGGATATTGGAAATGATCAAAACAATTTGATCATTTCCGATATCCAGAGCAGCCTACAGAAATTTGAATTATAACATTGACTTTGACAGTTAAGACTCTCTGTTAACAAAGTTATCTAAAATGTTAGTTGTATAACACCTCTTTCCTATCTCTTCCCCATCTAGGAACAGTTCACAGCAATGAGGGACTTGTATATGAAGAATGGCCAAGGTTTCGCCCTGGTATACTCCATCACAGCACAGTCCACCTTCAACGATCTCCAAGACCTGAGAGAACAGATTCTACGAGTAAAGGACACAGAGGATGTAAGTCTGCTGCTTACACATTTAGGTTACTAAGATGCTTGCATCAACGCTTCCCAAATTCTTAACTTTTTCTTTTGCTTTGTTTCTTCCTGGAAGCTTGTTATGGTTGATATAGTCGTAAGTGGCAGATATGGTTGGCAGCAGCACAGAGGTTTTAAATGCATGCCCAATATATCTTTGGGCTAAACCAGCTACATTATTCAGTCACCTGATTACTTTGTTGCTATGGATACCAGTCAGCATTGTGATCATTGCATCTTATGCAAATGATCACAACGTGGTGTTCCCAAAAAGTAATGCATAGTTATGCACCGAAATGAAAATTTGTGGCCAAAAATGATAATAAACACTTGGCCGAATACCGAATAATACCGAACAATGGTTCTTCGCAGTTTTTCATTTATTTTGCCAATTTTTTCACCATTGCATAAATCACATAAATGTGCAGTGAAATACCCGCCAGTCACAATTTGTTTACTGTACTTATTGTATTTTTTCTCATAGGCTAATCCTTTTTCATTTTCTCCCGTTCAAATTCAGTTAATCGGGTCGCGGTGGGGCTGATCTCCGCAATTTGAAGCCTTGTATAATAATTGTAAAAATCTGGGTTATTTTCTTGGAGGATCTCATCAAAAATATCAGACATTGAGGCTTCGCGCACCGGTAGTACGGGCCCTTTTCTCTGCTGTGCGTCCCGTCACCGTCTCCATCACCAAGCGGCTTTCCCAAATCCAACTCAGCCTGGATCATTTCTCCTCTGCCTTTTCCCCACATCCAAGTAATGATCTGACATGCTGACATGTTTGCTGCGTTTAACACCGCACGCCCCTCACTCCACGCTGTTCGCTGTTTGATTGCGTCATCACACGCCGTTATTTTCCCCCACTTATTCCACCGAACACCAAAAGTGTTTTTTTGCTATTTTCAGCCGAACAATTTCGGTTACCGAAAATTCGGTGCATCATTAGTAATGCATGTGGTGTTGAGTTTTCTTTAAATAATAAAGACTTAGAATGTGGTTCAGCATGAGTGAATAACATCATGCTTTTTAATTTCATCAGTGTTTATGTTCTTTGTTAAGGGTTACATAAAAAACACGCTCTTTGTTTTACAAAGTTTTAGTCGTAATATTCCTGCATACGGTGAGCTTTTGTCCTTGGTCTCCCTGTTTGGATCTGTAACATTGTTAAATGGACAAAAAGGGCCTGTGTCATCTTATTATTTTTCAAGTTTGCGGTTTGTCAGCAGCGCATTTCCATCTGTATCTCTGGTAAATCGAGGGGCTGGAGTGAGTAAGCCCTCCATCTCCTTTCTGGTGTAGCAGATAATGCGTCAGCAGGATCTAAGATGCCCTTTTTTGGTGATCTCTGGAGGGACTGAATGTTACCATAACCCTCTCTCCTGCTCCCTCCTTCCCCTTCTTTCTGTTCCCCCTCAGCCATCTATATAGCCTGTTTGTAGCTTATGTTTTGTGTCACACTTTTCTATCCATTCCTCCCCTCTCTCTGTATCTGTGCCAATATTCTGCTCTTTTTTTTTCCTCCCCCAGTGGCCTTTTAAAGGCCTATTACTTTTTCACCCCCCCTTTTTCTATGGTCTTCCTTGTGGTTGAACTGTGGTCTGGCACTCTGTTTGGGTGATTGGACTGCCGGGGATGATAATATTCAAAGAAAGACTCAGCTCATCAAAAGCACGCTGGATTGTAAAGCTGTGGTGCTTCATTAGCGCCTCAGTGGCTTAGAAACTGAGGTTAGCCTCAGGCTAACAGATGGACTGCAGGATCAGTGGCTCCCCAACATGCAAGCAAGCGGTTCATGTTCGTTTCCTACTAGACGCGTGTTTCTTTTTGATTACATACTTAAGTTTTTTTTGTCCTTGTTTTTATTTAGTTTTTTTTTTTGCTTATCCGTTATGGCTGTAAAGGCTCCTCTTGTCAGCCATCAACTCGGAGGTAATTTAAGTATTTACCTGTAAAAGCTTCGACATCTGTTTATCTTTCTTTTCCCCTTAGCAGGAATGCACGACCAAAGGAAACACTAAGCATATTTTCTTTTAATCACACCGAGGGGATCGGTTTCTTTAGTCTGAAAAGGCTTTCCAAGCCATTCCAGACCTAAAGCAGAGAATGTGGCTGCTGCAGCAGCCCTTGTTATTCTCACCTCTGCCATGCATCATTTACTGCAAAGCTGGCAAAAACGTAGACGTACTTTTGTTGCCAAGCTCAATTAAAAGGCCTTTAACAATTCTACTCTGAAAACAGTAAGGTCAAATTCCATGTCCCTTTAGAGAAGACGTAGGAATGGAAAAAATAAAGTGAACAGTCACCAGTATATTAAAAGCTTGCTTCCTTCACTTCCTTCCATCCACAGTTCTTATGTAAGAGAGGTCTCATGACTTTTCCGGGGCAAGTCTGTCTCTGACTAACATGTTACTTGCTTGAGTGACTGAATGTTTCATTTGGAAGCACTTGTTGGTGTCATTTACACCTTCTTTATGTGCCTGTCTAGTATTCCCAGCAATCCAACCTTTAGCATGCCATTGTGGGTGGGATAGGACCTGTCTTTAGCATGTTAACATCTCAGATTCTCCGCGGGCAGTGTGGTTTTTCAAGTAGGCTAATGCTACCTTATATGCTGCTGACACTGAACATTTTTCTTTCCACCCATTTTGTCATTCTTTTTTATCCCAGCTTGGCACAGAGCTTATGTTAGGAGGGCATACCAGCGGTTCTCCCAGGACCCCTGGGAGAATTGTCGCTCAGCAGCCCAGTGTGAGGGCCTGTTTGGATATCAAACATCAAGCAGCAACCTCTGTGAGGTTAATCTAAACATCTCAGTTTCCTGTCGTCTGCCTCTCAAAGGAGGCGAGGGAGAGGGGGAGGGAGGGAAGAGGAGGAGGAGGAGGAGGAGGAGGGTGAACAGAAGTACTCCTGGATATTTATTCTATTCCTTTATGCATTATATCGGGAAGCATGACCACATTATCCAGACAGCAACGGTAGAGCAGACCTGTGAATAGGAAAATATCTGATGTTTGGCCTCGTATTATTTATAAATATCTGGCTTTTTTTTTTTTTTTGACAAAAAAAGTGGTGATGGCAAGATTTCAAACTCATAGATTAATTTTCTTTGCAAGCCCACCGCAAAAGCTTTCCTCAGCTGACATAATATTGGAACCATTTGGTGCTCCATGCAAGACCTTCTACAGGCTAATCGTTTGTTGTTACGCCATACTACAAACAGAAATATCCTGTTAGAAAAGCTGACTTTTCCTCAGACTTGGCTCTCGAATCCTTTTCTGCTGCCATAGTTTTTACAGCCAGCGGTTTAATGAATTGGGTTTAACTGCGAAAATGCACAGCGTGCTCGACAAAGGCGCACACATACTCTCACTATCTCATAATTCCAGAGAGCAGCCGGAGCATGGAATCCAGCTGAAATACTTGAAAACATTCAGGAAGGAAAGCGATGTTATCCCGGCTGGGCGGGGCTGCCATGACTTCCTCCAGGCCAGCGTTTTCCCCAGATAGCCGGTCAGGAAACATCAGGCAGGATGAGACGCATCCCAACACCCTCAGTATTCTGTCTCCACCGACTGACAGTTGGGGCTGACGTTCTCCCTAAAATATTCTCCCTTCCTTTTAAATTGATGTATTTTTGACCCTTTGTCAAAACACAACTCTGACTTGTCATGAGGGTTTTCCAGCTGCACTGTCAGTACTTTGCCAACCTTGTTTAGAAAGAGTTTTTTTCTTCTTTTAAAAAAAAAAAAATACCTTCAGTTTCAAAAATATGTAATAAATAAATCTCATGGAACCATATGGATTTCTGCATAGACTCATGAACTGAACCCTGTCCATTGTTTATAAGTTGAAATTATAAATTGACGCAATGGAACAGAACTAATGCACATGTTTTTCTTTTCTTTTCTTTTTTTTTAAATCTGTTAACCATTAACAGTGCAGACTTCCAGGTCATCTGTAGTTAAGAAGATGAAACTGGCCGTGTGGCTACAAAGACTGGTCTTCTGATGATTATTTGGTTTGAACAGGCCTTTTTTTTGAAAAAAGAAAAAAAGCAGAACCCTAAAGGAGCCCACTGGCAGTGCATGAAAGCAGAAATGGCAACTTGAAATGAAAATCCCAACCGTTGCGTGATACGTTATCGCTGTTAGAAATGCAGAGACACACATTTAAACCCATTTTCTGGAGGTTAACTGTGATGAAGCCATTTTGAATACTTCAATACTTAAGTCTGTGATGTCCATTTCCAGGAAGGTCAGTGTTTCAAAAGGCTGTAAAATGCAGCAGTTTAATGAAATTAAACTGGGATTTCACCACACCTCTCGAGTTTATCTACAGTTGCTTACTCTTGTCAGCTCTTTGGATTGTACGAGCAACACAACTGTCAGCTCTTTGAGTTTTGGCTATATGGAAGTTGTTGAGTGAACAACAGAGGAAGTCGTTGGAGGTATGGTGTGCTATTGTTGGCTGTTCATCAGCTACAAAGTCTTCATGTGACCTTCTACAGGATGGAAATTTACATCAGGCATGTGAGATATGCATCTTTATAGCTGGGCTTCTCTCCTTTATAAACAAATGTGGAGCTGGTGTCTCAAGTGTGCTACGGCAGTTTCTTCCCATTTCTGTTCAGGATCAGATTCCAGTTTGTCCTCCACCATATGCATTCTTTTTTTTTTTTTGCAGTCATTATGTAAGGAAAGGGAAAATATGCGCTACTCATAATGTAATATTTTGATTGTACTAGATGTGATCTTTAGGCCTCACTTCCAGCCATAAGTCGTCATGAATAATGTATATTATGATTCATATATAAGAATGTTAAATCAGCCTCCTGGAGAACCGTTGAGAATCTGGGTTGGATTTATAATAATCTACACAACCTTTTTGGAAGTAAGATGACGCATCCAGACTCAGTAATGATAAAAAAAGAAAAATAATAATAATTCCAAGTAGGGCTGGGCGATATGGACTAAAAGTCATATCTCAATATTTTCTAGCTAAATGGCGATACTCGATATATATCGATATTTTTTCTGTGCCATAATTAGGGTTTCCCCCAAAGCATTATAGCATAGCATCTCTGTTAGCTTCATTTTTTTCTGAGGCAAACCCTTAAAAAAACAGTCAGTTTTAATACAAAGCCTCGCGCCAAATGTCACACAGGTTCCTTTATTAACAGAGGTCTGCACAATATCAAAATGTATAAAAAAAATGAAATAAAAATAAACTGCCTGCATATATAGAATAAAATGCTTCTTGAATGAAATAAAACAAATATCCCTTTCCTGCATAACAATTAAATTCAAATACACTGTGCAATTAATACAATGTAGACAGTAACAGGCAGACTTTTCCACTGAGGTTGACAGTTGTGCAAATAACAAAACATTTGTGCAAATTTCAAATAAAGCTATATCAAAATCATATATATATATATATATATGTTTTTTTTTTTTTTAAATCGATATAACCGATATTGTCTCGTACCATATCGCGTTTGAAAATATATCGATATATATTAAAATCTCGATATATCGCCCAGCCCTAATTCCAAGGGCTGTAAATACCAGCTAATTTGCAGAATTGACTTTAAATGCAATCAACATGTACACTCAATTTTCTCTTCTCAGGTGCCGATGATTCTGGTAGGGAACAAGTGCGACTTGGAAGACGAGCGTGTGGTGGGAAAGGAGCAGGGCCAGAATCTGGCCAGACAGTGGAACAACTGTGCCTTTTTAGAGTCCTCTGCTAAGTCAAAGATCAATGTCCTTGATGTGAGTAGACACACAGACAAATAACACATGTCTTCAACAGACCACAAACACCATCTTAACCCTTGTTCATAGGAAGTTTGGATGTATGGAAGATGCTGACTTGAAAAAGAAATATATCATTTACTTTCACTTAAATTTACTTGCAGACTAAATTTAACACAAGACTTTGAATATTCCTCCAGGTTTCCTTTTCAGGTCTGCAATACATTCCAAGAAATTTGAGACAGTTTTTACCGCTTTTTGATGTTGACATTCCTTGTCACAACACTTAATTTATTCTGGCATTGAGGATACCAAGTGATTCAAAACCTTTTTTTCTTTTCTTGCCACTTTTTGTAAACAAATTTCAAGTTGTTGAACTACTAGTACAGGGTTGCAGTCCAATGTTTGGTTTCAAAGTTTTTCACACACGTTTCAGTGGGGACCTGTCAGAACTGCAGGCCGGCCAGTGCAGTATATAGAAATGCTTCTGCCATGTATGCAGTCTGATCACGATTGCAGCAGCAATCCCTGGAAAACATGTGATGGCAACAATAATGCAGAATAAGGCCTAAGTGGAAGCTTTGCCAATTGCACTAATGCAACCCAACACCATCACTGACCCTCTTGAATTTGATGCTATCTGGTCCTTTTTTCATTCTTGATTGGGAACACACAGCATCTGTACTACTATATCTAACTTAAATCCAGTTTTTAAACTATATGATGATCCATCCAAGTATATGCTGGCTGTGGCCAAGGTTAAGTCAAAGCTTATTTTTTGCACAGTAAAGTCTTAAATGGAATTTGTTGCATATAGTTTAGTTTATTGTTTTGCACAGTTTTAAAAATATACAGGAAATATCAGATATAAATACAATACGGTGCAGGAAGAGGCAAAAAACCCAATGGGCTTATTTGAAGCCTCCACCGAAGATATTAAAATTTCATATGTTATAAAGAACACAAGATTAACATACAAAAACAAAAAGTATAACTACACAAAAGTGATGGCAAACTAATAATGCAATATATAAAGAATAAAGACAAAAAAATAAGTGTGTGTGTGTGAGTGTGCATGGGATATTGTTTTTACAACTTTTATTACTTATATTGACTCCTGAACAAATAAAACCGTACATGTCACTATGAGTGTCACTATGAGTGAAAAAAAAAGAAAGAACATGGATACATGGTAAAACATTACATTGGGAAAACAACATTACATTGGGAAAACAGTTACAAAACAGCAGTCAAGTGGTCCTTCAAACGTCTTTTGTAACATTTCAAAGAGGAAGAGCTCTTTGCCAAGTGGGAGAAATCATTCCACAATTTTGTGCCCCTAAATCTCACTGAAAATTGACCTCTGCAAGTGAGAAATTTAGGAGGATAAAGATCTGAGGATTGTCGAGTTGAATAAGAATGAACCTGTGAATTTAATTTAAAGTAAGTCTTGAACTGTCCAGGAATATTCCCTTCACTTGAATTTAGCTTATAAATAAAAACGCATATCTGAAAAATATTGATATCTGAAATGAAGTCATAGTCACGACCTTTATTTATTTATAACTTTTGTTTTTCTACTGTCCCAACATTTCTAGATTCATGATTGTACTAAATTATGTTTTCAGTTTTTGAACAAAACTAATGAATTTCAGAATTGAATTGAACGAGGCAATTATGTTTTAAGTAGGAGTGACTACAACCTTGTTCAACCCTTTTTTTACCCTTTTAAGTTGGCAGATACCCCATGATTAACACTCTTATCTAGTGTGTTGTCTGTCCTTTATACATTAAGTGACACGGGGCGGCGTGTTGACCTGGCCCTGCAAATACCCCTCCTCCAAGAGAGTACCCTTAATGGCAGGGCAGGACTAATGTAAACAGAACTGATGCTGGGTGGCGGATCATGGGCGGGATTTGTTGATGACAAGACGAGGATGTCCGTGAGCTCCTCATCCTCAGAGCCGTGGAGGCCATAAATCAGCATATTACAGAACCATCATCTGCAACAGGCTACTAAAATGACAGACCGTGGCTTTGTAAGACACAAAACTCTGGTCATTAACAAGCTGAAGAGCCTCAGATAGCTGTTATTTGCGGTCAACAAACACAACAGCCGGAGTGGCGGAGGGAGACTGCTGGTCATATTTGTGTAACACGGTTTGGGCAAAGTCGCTACACAAATCCCGTGGTTATTCAGCATGGATCCACCACCTGCTCCATCTCCTGCACCGGCCAGCTCTTCTGATGTTGGTGAATCCAAACAGAACCAAACCAAACAGAAAGACCGTCATGTTATATAGGTCCACACAATAAGGCCTCTTGAGTCATCTTCCCTCTTAACTCGCAATAACTCGCCTAGCTTTTTACATCGCAACGCAGGTTAAATCCAGGGTCTAATAAAAATAAATAAATAATAAAACTCTATCACTGGTGGCATCTTCTGATGGATATTTTAACCCTTGAGCTCTCTGTTGCACGGTCTCATGGAGCAAAAGAAAAGACCTTAAAATCCTGGTCGGAAGCCTCAGAGCTGTGAAGTCTTGCCTATAAAGGGGGTAACGGGGAGGGGATGGTGCAGATCACTCACTGGGGTGGGAGGGTTTTTCTTTTTGTTTTTGTTGATTAATTGCTAGTATTGGGATGTGTATGCGAGGGTGTGTGTGTGGATGTGAATATGTGTTTGTGTGAGAGCGTGTATGTGGGTCAAGGAGGAGACAGACAAGCATAAATATACCGTATTTTGCATATAAGCCGCATCCGCTCTATTTGTTTAAAAATAATAAAAAAAAGATATACAAGCCGCATCCGCTCTAGTTAAAAAAAAAAAGATATGCAAGCCACAGATATTTATGTTGTTAGATTAGATATTTACTACATGTACAGAACGATTTTGAACTGTAAATGATGTACATGTTTGTACCTAAATAGATCCTTTCCTAACAGTGTCTTTTAACACGGCAGCAACTTTGCTGATTAAAACGGGACAGAACCAAGAGAAAATATCCGGTATTTATTTATCTGTTTGAAATCTGCTTCTACTTCTATCTGCTAAAGAAGAAGTAGTGTATTCTTCTTTGCATTTATTTTGTCTTAGTTTTGATTCCAATTCCGGTTACAGCGCCCCGAGCGGTGGAAGAAAAATCCACAGAATAGCTGCACCTTTGTATAAGCCGCATGGTAGAAAACCTATGAAAAAAGTAGCGGCTTATAGTCCAAAAAATATTTACAGTATATGAAATGTTTTTGTTTTGTTCTAACTGTTGTAATACATTTTTGCCCCTGTTTTTTGCATTCATTCTTTTCAAATGTATAGTGGACATGCTGCTACAACAAAATGTATAGAGCTGTGCCTGTGACTTTCTTTAAAAGTTGGCATAAAATTAATAAAAAATTGTAAAAAAAAAAAAAAATGCTTTGACATTAAATGAAGCTTCATCTGAATGATGAGATTTCTTTATTAGTCATTTTACAATGACATGTAATTCCAATGCAGCCCGTCCAAAGAGAACACACAGGTAGACCGGTGCGTGAGGCTGCAGCCAATCGGTCAGCGGCAGCACCACCATTTAAATAGACAAGAAAAAGGGTGACACTAGCAAAGAGGAGGAGGGGGAAAAAAAACATCTTCACATTGTGTGAAAATGGTGTGAAGATGCAAAAAACACCTCGGCGGTGAATTTTCAAGTGCAGCACAACTGATTTTGTTTTCTTTTTGTGTGATCTCTCAGATCTTTTATGACCTGGTCAGACAGATAAATAGGAAAACACCAGTGGAAAAGAAGAAGGCAAAAAAGAAATCAAACTGTGTTCTGCTTTAAAGATGCCCCCCTCCAGCCCTGCAGCAGCTCTGAGCCAGGTGAGTGTTTGTGTGTTTGTGTGCATGCGCTCAATTTAAACAAAACAAACTAAAAAACATTAGTTATTAGCAGTCATGGTACAGGCATATTCAGGAGATTGATTCATTGACAAACTCTCTCATGTTAGTTAATGTTGTAGTTTTGATCTTCTCGTGTCACATCATGATGATGAATCAACAACCAGAGTGGATGAATGTTGCATCACAGCCGGTTACATGTTTCTTTGCTGCAGTTAAGTCACATCAAATGTATGCAGCACAAATAAGACGTCAGCACTGGTTACACCTTCTGCTGAACAAACCAAGCATATAAAAGCCCAGAGAAGTGGGAGATGCACTTCAGAGAGAGAGCACCCCCTCTAGGCAGCTGAGAGTAAGACAGTCTTCTAGTGCAGGACATGATTAAAAACTGTTTCTGTAATGACGAGCAAGCTATAATGCCCATTTATTGTCGGTGACGCCTTACCATACCCTATTTATCTAAGTGGACCCAAGTAAGTACATTTACTGGAGTCTTTTCATGTGCAGCTAAATAACAGGGGTTAACAGTTGTTTGAGGGCTGGGGATCGATTCAAATGTCGAGAATCGATTCGATTCCGATTCTTAAGATTCAGAATCGATTATCACACTTTGATTCGATCCGATTCGATTCCGATATTGATTTGGGTTAGTGTTATTAAAACATTTTTTTCCGCTGTTGCATAAATTATATGGCTGTAGTTATGCAAAATATTACTACTAGTATTATATTGAGATTCAACAGCAATTATTTGCAGCTAATGATGGTGTAAGGACCAACCAGCTCAGAATGCTGATAGAACTGCTTTCAGGAACATCGTGGGGCAGAATTATCAATTTTTCCCATTTATGAGAATTTGGTTTTTAGCATTTTATGCAAATGTAACCCCAAGACAGTATATAAAGCAAAGAAATAGAGCATTTATGCAATTATAACTGAAAACTTTAATGTTTTCATACTTTTAAACATATTTAAAGACAAAAACATTGCACTAGTTATTCTCTCGTCCAACAAAACATTCCTTTTTTGGGCATAAAAAAAAATACCAAAAGTTGTAATGATGGAGAAGGAAAAAAAAAAATCGATCTTTAGACATACAAATCGATTTTTAGGAATTAATATGAGAATCGATTTAGAATCGGAAAATCGATCTTTTCCACCCAGGCCTAGTTGTTTGAGAAGGAACTGTTTTAGGAGACAGCTCATCAATATTTATATTGAAACATGGTAACCATGCTTACCATTCCCAACATAACAGAAAGTGTGAAATACATTCATAAGCTGTTTTTTTTCTTCTCATGCTTTACTGTTAAATAAATGAGTCAGTGCGTCGGCTGGTATTTAAATGTCAGACATCGACAAACTGCAGCAGCTGGGTGTTTCTGAGGAAATCCTGGGCCGTCGTCATTTAATATCCCATAGCAATGAAAGTCGAGTAAAGACCCGCGGGTATATTTGGTCAAACTATTTTTTTTGCTAAGTTTGAAATGGTAAGTGTAACAGATGTGTAGTGTATAGAAGAATTCATCTTTAAGATTCAATTCACTTTAACCTGTAGAAGGTCAGAGTGTATTTACTTTCTTGTCTTTGTTATCCTGAATGGTGTACATATCAAACTGGTGTCACCTTGAACCACTTGAAGAGGCATGTGTTGAGAGAGAAAAGCCAGAACAAGGCCAGTCTTGTGCAAAGAAGAGCCAGGCTTTCTCCAATTAAAATAAAAAAAAAAGATTAAAAGAGAGATTTCTTTTTTTCCCCCAGTGTTTGTGACGTTACCAGCGCCTCTTCAAACTGCTGCACATTTTTACAGCATTGTGTTTGATCAGTGGGTTTAGACTGAGATTAACAGGCTGCAGGGACGGGGAGAGTCTGGGCCCCATGAACTGGTTGTCCATGAAACTGTGGTGTCACTGAGTCTGTGATACCACATGTTACCAATGTTGTAATCTTGTAGTTTGATAGATCCGACCCACATCTGGAAAGATGTAGGGTCTGGGGCCCATAGGGCCTCCTCATCCAAGGGTTGCTTATCAACAGGGGTGCACACAAGCCGGTACTCGAGGGCTAGTCTACTGTAGGGCTGGGCGATATGGACCAAAAGTCAGATCTCGATATTTTCTAGCTGAATGGCGATACTCAATATATATCGATATTTTTTCTGTGCCATAATTGGGGTTTCCCCCACAGCATTATAGCATAGCATCTCTGTTAGCTTCATTGTTTTCTGAGGCAAACCCTTAAAAAAACAGTCAGTTTTAATACAAAGCCTCGTGCCAAATGTCACACAGGTTCCTTTATTAACAGAGGTCTGCACAATATCAAAATGTATGAAATAAATGAAATAAAAATAAACTGCCTGCATATATAGAATAAAAATGCTTCTTGAATAAAATAAAACAAATATCCCTTTCCTGCATAACAATTAAATTAAAATACACTGTGCAATTAATACAATGTAGACAGTAACAGGCAGACTTTTCCACTGAGGTTGACAGTTGTGCAAATCTCAAATAAAACATTCAAGTCAATTTGTCACAAAATAAGCTATATCAAAATCATAATTTTTTTTAAAAATCGATATAAACGATATTGTCTTGTACCATATCGCGTTTGAAAATATATCGATATATATTAAAATCTCGATACATCACCCAGCCCTAGTTTGTTGTGTAGAAGACTAAATTAAACTTTTGCTGTAGCCGGTCAGCAAAACGGAAAATACATCTAACTAGCAAAAGAATGATTTGAGAGCTGTCATCTTTACAGTTTTCTAAGAAAATATCAGAATCTTTAACTGTCGATGCCAAAGATGATTCAATTGGCTGTTAATCCTCAGCTGCAGCCTGATTTGATTGGCTCTTCAAGACTTTTGAGGATAATTGATGAGCTCCAACTTGACATACCAGTAAATCAAACTCAAATTTTCTAGCGGTATGTCTAGATTTATAGGCTAGTAATCTTGTACATCTAAAAGACTTTTCCACAGGTAGATGGAAACTGAATCCCACCAGGAACTGGTTTTGCTGAGTCTTTTGTTGTTTGGGTCAGTGTTTAGCTTACTTGGAATAAACTACATTCAACTAAAAATCTGGTATGCCTCTTTCAAAACAACACAAACAAAAAAACAAACATGTTCCACGTATCTCCCGCAGAAAATGAGTGGAATAAGTGTTTTATTAGGGTTGTCCCGATCAGGATTTTTTAGCTCCCGATCACTTGAGTTTGAGTATCTGCCGATCCCGATTTTTCCTGATCCGATCACTTTTTTTGGCTCCCGATACATTTCCAATACTTTTTCCCGATCAAATACATTTTGGCAATGAATTAAAAAAAAAGAAGACTAAAACTCAAATTATCCCAAGTTTCTTTTATTGTCCATTGGAGAACAACATGGACATATTTTTCAACAAAGCTTATCAGCATTGGTGCCACAAAATGTAAAAACATGTAAACTAAAACAAAAAGTGCAGAATAGTACAATAACAAAAATAAATAAATAAATTTAACTTCAAAAGAGGTAGTTGAATGACATCCAGACAAACTCACAATCACAAGAAAATTAAAATACTTTTTGGCTTAACCTTAGTGCAACATTCTGAATGGCATGAAATGAATAGCAGCAGCTTAATGCAACATGAACAGATATAAAATTTCACAATTCAAACATGGAAACCATGTTAGTTTCGCTTACTTCGTCACTTCCGGCCACGCCGGCCAGAAGTGCCGGCGCCGCCGTTAAATGCAACGATATACAAAACTATTTCATTTCATTTATTCTTTATTTCATTCAAAATAATAAAACAATTCAATTCAAATACAAATGTTCTTAAATTGTGAATGAAAAGGAAGCAGAAAGCCCCTTTTTCCAAGAAATAACTTCACAAATAACCATAAATAAAAAAAAAAACAAAAAAAAAACTAAGTGAATAAAAAACGAAAATAAAATAAAAAACGAAAATAAAATAAAAGTATATTTAAGTATATGTAAAAGTATATTTATATTTAATATATGTTAAAAACATTATTAACTAGGTATGTCCCGATACTTTTTGGGCGATACCGATGTTTTGAAAATGCCGTGATCGGGCCCGATCGATCGGGACAACACTAGTTTTGATATAACTGATTATACTGGGTTAGGAAAAGAAATGGCAAGGTTGCTAAACCGTGCATTGCGTTAATCTGTATCCGTCTGTGTCGGTCAGTTTGAGGTCCAGACTGTGAGAGTTGTGTGAAAAGGCCCCGGGGCGGCGTGTGCACCCCCGGCTCACACCAAGCCCGGCTCACGTGCCGGCCGGCGCTTTGAACCAGCACTGATGGGGTTTTAGGCTCATTGTTTCATTGCTTACAACACACCAGCTCACACGCTGCAACAGAGAGGGTTTTAGTGCCAGCTGCAGACAGAGCGTTTCACTTGGTGGCTTTTTTCCAGCACGCTGATCTCATGAGCTGTGGATCACGAGTTTCTTGTTCTACCTATCATGGGGTTCAGTGGAGAGGAATTTTTATTGAGCTGATATCGTATACATTGATTGTCAGACTGTTACTTCTTATTAAGCAAGTGTTGTGTTGTTTTTTTCTTGACTAACAGTGAAAGCATGCCTTTGTCACACATTCGTTACAGGAAAAGGTGTATAGATCTTTTGATAAATAACACGACCTTCCTCTGTGTTTTATAACTGTTTAAATGCTGAGTGGTTGAGATGTGCGTCACGCTTTCAACTTTGAGCTCCACAAGCTGATGTGGATGTTAGCCCAGGAGACTTTTATATGACAGACGTCACAGAAGACTTTATTTGCTGCTGATGTTTCCGTCAAAGCAGCAGTAGCAGCGCTGCCCAACCCAGTGAGATGAATTCACGTGAATGGAGAGCGTGCACTAATATTAGCATGTGTTTTTTTTTTAAACTTGATTTTCCATATAGGCTTTTAAAAATGTTTTTAAATGGAGAAATGTGGGGAAAAAAAAGAATAAGTTTCAGCCAGTAACCAGCAGGGGGTGTTGCCTTGTTGCTAAAATGTTTTATTTGCATGTCAAAGATATGATTGGAGCTCTCTGCTTCAGCAGTTCTCAGTTAATTCAGTCACCTGTAAATCCTTTCATAAGGATGAGATAACATTGGCTAAAACTTTGAACTTTTATCTTCAAGGTGTGTTTATATACCAATAGATATCACTGTGGTTTATTAATCCACAATTGTATTGGTATTTCATTTTGACTCTCCTCTATTCTAAGTTTATTATTGGGTGGACATTGAACCCAATAGAACTGTTTGTCATTAAAAGGTAAACTTGATTTAATGAGATCTCGATGTGCCAAGCACATCATGAGCAAAAGAACAGGACCTTGTGAAGGCAATATTTTTTATTTACGTTTTCATTTCTGCAACTGAGCAGACTTAAATCATTGTAATGAACGTTTCTGAGGAAGCAGTTGTCTGCTCTGATGTACTTCAGGGCTCATTTCATACCTTTCAGCTACATTGAAATGGAAAGAAATCATTAACATGCATTTTTATTTATTTATTTATTTCGATCATGTGCTCAATATGGTACACTCATTCATAACATGTCGTGTAATCATTTGGATCGAAAAGGAATAGGCTGAAGCTCTGAGCTTATAAATGCCTACCCTTTAACCTTCACATTATTATTATTTACACTTTCTATAACAAATGCTTTCTAGCATGCACCCAAAAAAGAATCAAACACAAAACACAGAAAAAAAATATGTAACAACAAAGAACCAGTAAGAAAAGAAAAAAGGAAAAATAAATAATAAATAGTCCCGATTAAAACAAGGACAAAAAGATCAGTAATTATTACCTGCATAATTCCATAATTCTCTCTCTTGCATCTTATCCTTTAATCTTGTTGGTATTTACCAATCATGGTCTGTTTTAAACTATTTTTAAACTGTATGATGTTTTTACTTTGTTTAAGATTATCTGGCAAGCTATTCCACAATTTAACCCCTGTAACTGAAATACACATACTTTTAAGTGTTGTTTTAACTGTTGGTTGTTTGAGATTATGTTCCCCCCTTAACTCATATTCATCTCTATCCTTAAACAGTTTTTGTATGTTGCAGGGGAGTGAATTATTCTTTGCTTTATATTATTATCTGTGCCGTTTTAAATTCAATTAAGTCAGTCAATTTTAGTGCATTTAATTTCCAGAACAAAACATTTGTGTGATGATAAAATCCTACATTATTTACGATTCTTATTGCTTTTTTTTGCATTAGATGCATGAAGTGTCTCTGAATATTTGTACACGATTTTTAGGTATATGTAAAACACTTGCTTTTTAATGTTTAGGCAGGATAAATATAATTGAGCAAACAGATGTAATCTCATCAAACGACCACGAGAGGGCAGTAGATTGTAACTCTTAACGTTTTTATGGGTCTAAGCACACTTATGATAACGACTGTCTTGCAGAAATGCTGTAATGAAGAACTGTTGCCCTGATTGGAACGTGCCAGCATTCCAACAGCCCTGCCCCCTCCCTCCATCAGCCTAAAATGGTGAATCAGCTGACTGAACTGCTCCTATTAAAGCCAAGGATGTCCTACAAGAGAGAGTAAAGAGAAAGACAGTGACAGAGAGAGCGAAGACTCTGGTCTCTTGCCTCCTAGGGCCTTCCTCTATGTCTCAGTATCAGTGTGTGAACCCTGTACGGACAGTCTCCACTTCTGCACCAACAAACTGATGATGAGTATGATGATGATGATGATGATGATGTTAAAACACAACAAAGCTTCTGAAAGTTTCGAGTGTCCATGAGCTGCCTACGTGGCCAGAGAGCAACCCCCTTCCCCCCCTGCCCTTTTTTATTTTAATTTTTGTTCTTTTGACAGTTTAACAAAATAAAAAAAACTGTTTCAGAAGGAAAGCAAAGTTAGAATTTGGGTTCAGTATTTTTCATCCTTTTCAATATCAATAATGTATTTCAAAGACATGAAAGTTGACTTCTTTAGTTGTATGATTATGAATATTCTTCAAAAGCATGGAAAAAATGCATCATTTAATACATGTAGATGTTTAAGTGAAAAGTGAGAAATTTTTATAGCCATACACCTATTCTCCATGCCTGTCATGTCAGTGATAATAGATCAAGGTCTATAATATGTATTATTTTTATTATGTATTTTTCTTTGTTGCCCTGTTGTCCATGGACTTCTCTTCTGCAAATATCTCTCTCTGATGTGACTTAATTTTATACGCAGTCACCGGGATTTCATAGCTCCCATAATATATTCTAATACCATTTTTTTTGCATAATAATGCTTCAGAAAATGGGTCTTTTATAGAAGAAATATGGGGAAAAATAAGGATTGATTTCTATGTCTCTTGAAGCCAAAATATATTATACTAAACCAACTCTAATAATGCTTCTTGTGTTTTTCTGTCAACAATGTTTCAGCTTTTATGGATTATTAAAGTAAATTTTAGTACATTTTCATTATATTGGTCAATGTATTTTTGTGAATTAAAATGTTATTCAAGTGGATTTGACTTGAGAGAAGAGAGATTAACTGTTTTCTTTTAAAGGTGGATCAATTTACAAGGATCAGAAATGGGAATTGTTCGGGTATATTTTGTATTTAACAGGTTTGGCTCAGCAGATGTTACAGATGTTATACAATAGTTACATTTAAGGTGCGTTACGTTTGATGGCCTGCAGGTGTCAGTATATGCAACAAAGTTGCAACATTTTCTCAGAGAGCTGACAGAAAATTCAAATCCTGCATCCCAGTAGTATTTAATCTGGCTCATCTACTGACTCTGTAGCTTACGGCCAAACTCCCATATTGCATCTTGCATACATCATCATCTTATTGAGCATTATGGACGTTAAAGGATAAGTGATTCGCTTTGTAGGTGATGCCAACTTCCACATGCAGTTTTTTAATCCTACTTTCTCACATGAAAAAACACTATTTCCTTTAACCTTCTTTCATGCATTTCCAGTTCAAATAAAACAAGTACTTAAAATGACAAGACTGGTAAAGGCCAAATACTACATTTAGAGAGTTAATGGTATTGGATGGATTTTTTTTTGTTTTATTTATTTCCCCCAGGCTCTTACCCTAAAGGTACGGCCAAGTGACTATTTGTATCACCAATGATTAAAGTCCCACCCCAGCAGTTAATTAACCCGAAGGACCCATGGGGACACGGGTGTCACTGCCTTTAAATGTCCTGCAAAGTGCCTTACACATATAGGACTGTCTCAGAAAATTAGAATATTGTGATAAAGTTCTTTATTTTCTGTAATGCAATTTAAAAAAACAAACAAAAATGTCATACATTCTGGATTCATTATAAATCAACTGAAATATTGCAAGCCTTTTATTATTTTAATATTGCTGATTAGGGCTTGCAGTTTGAGATTAAGATTCTCGGAATATTCTAATTTTTTGAGATAGGATATTTGAGTTTTCTTAAGCTGTAAGCCATGATCAGCAATATTAAAATAATAAAAGGCTTGCAATATTCAGTTGATTTGTAATGAATCCAGAATGTATGAAATTTTTGCATTACAGAAAATAAAGGACTTTATCACAATATTCTAATTTTCTGAGACAGTCCTGTATAGCCCACTTCATCTCTGCTGTACACCCCATATTTTTTCTTCAAGTAGAAACGGGTCTAGATTCTTATGGGTTAATTCCCAAAAAGCTCTTTTCTTTTTCAAAGTTTTTGGCAGAAAAAGTCAGTGTGTAGCCTTGAAATAGCTCAGGTTGGACTTGGCACCTTTCCCCCTCATTGATTGCAAAGAAAGCTGTGAGTATATTCCACCCTTGTGACCACAGAACCGCCATGTCTTCTGATTGATGCTATGCAATGACCAAGTCTTGTGGGAGTAATTATCTTATTATCCACTAATGTTTTACTAATCATTCCAAAAAGCATTACTCCAAATGATGAAAAGCAGTATATACTTTAAACAGATGAATTGAAACTAAATAATATTTAGTCCAAAATAAGATTATTTGTCAAACCAGCCAGTTAATGCAACCAGACGGTGATATGGTGAGCTTTTAGGTAGATCCAGCCTTGCTGCATCATCCAAGAAGCTAAATGAGGATCCTAACAATCCACTGGTGTAGTTTGTATCCCTGCTGGGACAAACTGCAGCCCCGCTGAAATACTGAACAATATGAAGCAGGTATATTAAAAATGTATGGGTGATCCTCTTAGTGATATAATCCTCCTGGGTCTTCTGCAGCTTCTTCAGGTCCCTTTGGAAAAGTGGGAAAGTTGTGTGATACCAGGTAGGTTTGAATCAAAGCACTGTGCACTTCCTCCCAAATGTGATTGTTCTCATGGCGTTTATCAACGAGAACTGCTATAAAACTCAGCTTGACAGTCATTTATCCGAAACAAAAAAGCAACATTCAACACAGACCTATACAAAATGATCAGCAAAAAAATCATTAGTTGAATCTGAAACTGATAACTATTTTTTTAATTAACATACAGATGACGGTGCACAAGCAGTGTATACAGGACTGTCTCAGAAAATTAGAATATTGTGATTTTTCTGTAATGCAATTACAAAAAGAAAAATGTACAACACACTCTGGATTCATTACAAATCAACTGAAATATTGCAAGCCTTTTATTATTTTAATATTGCTGATCATGGCTTACAGCTTAAGAAAACTCAAATATCCTATCTCAAAAAATAAGAATATTCTGGGAATCTTAAACTGTAAGCCATAATCAGCAATATTAAAATAATAAAAGGCTTGCAATATTTCAGTTGATTTGTAATGAATCCAGAATGTACATTTTTTTTATTTTTTTTTTTTATTGCATTACAGAAAGTAAAGAACTTTATCACAATATTCAAATTTTCTGAGACAGTCCTGTATACCATGTATTCTGCAAATAACTGATATGACTCACCTTCTGCATCACAGCTGTATCACATCTTTACACTGTTTGGGGATTTTTGTTACTTTTTCTTTTTCTTTTTTCTTTTTTAAGGACTCCAAACATTAATCTCTCAGCTGTTCTCAGGTCTCTAATCTGTCATCCTTCCTTCCAAAAGCACCTACATATATATATGCACCTCGCTCTTCCCTCCTTTGCCAGATCAATTAACAGATTAGCGGTTGTGTGGAATGGATTGAGGGCTCCAGCATGTCATCTGTGTCTAATGTATTTTCTGGAGAGCGAGCAAACTCCTCTGTTCTGGGAATATTGACACTTTGGAGGGCAAGGTTATATTTGCCCTCTAGGGATTCACGCCGTGTCATTTCCTGTCTGCATTGATTTATTTTGATTATCTACAGTGATGCTCACTTTAGACGCACCACATGCTATAAACAGGTATCCCACTTTCTAGCTTTAAAGTCTTAGTTTTACTGTTGAAAAAAATCATTAACTGATAACACAAATAATACAGTATATTTTCACTGTTTATTTCCATATAGATGCAGCATTGAATGTGTTTTTCTTTGTCATTCACACATGGTTATAATCTCACAGTTTTGTATTTAAATTTGAAGGTTTGAATTCAAATTATCAGTGATTTCTAATTAACATATTTTGGGTGCCTGTCCTCCCCACTACGTTGTTTATAATTGTATAAAAGGCCCCAGGCAATTTGTTCATGCCAACTCCACCTGTATTTACACAAGCAGCCATGTGCTACTTTTACACATACCTACCACCAGGTTTCTGCCCTGTCTATTGTTGCAGAACTACTGTATGTGTTTTTTTTTGGTTGTAAATTTTATTTTCTTGGAACTTTTCTTTACAAAAAAAAATTGAGACTGAAACGTTGTTAAATCTAGTGTATAAATTAGCAACAATAGCACTTGGGAACTCTCTTGAGAATGTGCTGCATTGATTTGGAAGCAGATGGTAAACAGATTTACACATTGAACTGAACTTAACACCATGTGAGCCTTCCAGAATGACATAAACATACAGTGGTATAAATAAATACGAATACAAATAGACTGCCATTGCAAGTTGTCGACATGGGCAAAAACAATATTTAGATTAGGTGATTGTGCTTTTGAATGGTTTGGATCCATTGTGATCCAGAGTGCACTACTGTATTTTTTTTATCTCTCAAACAAAGGTATGTGGGTTCAAATGTATCTTCATTTGTGAATGTATTTAGCATCTCTTTTCCAAATCTTGCACAACTTGATAACATAATATCATGTGTGCGTAAAGAAAGCAATAGAGGCAGAAATCATGACAAATCAGATGTACAAACAGCGATAGTATATTCCAGGGGCCTCATTTATAAAAGAAACAACTTTCACTGCCATTGTTAAATATCTGTTTCTAATGTCTAAGTGATGATATGAATATTCACAACATTACTAAAATATCCAATCTGGGTTTTGGAGGGACCACAGTGCAGATGGCACTTGTAAATATTGTAAAAGACCAGGGGCCTCATTTAAAATGGAGTGCGTAGGATTCATACTAAAAGTGCACGTACGCTCAAAAGCCGAAAATGCCGTGCGCAAAAAAAAAATCCGGATCAATAAAACCATGTGCACGCAGACTTCCACGCAGTCCAGCTGGAAGGTTGCGTAGCTGAATCCGCCCCTTTACACGCCCAGAAATGCATATGGATGAGCCTGCTGAGCATGCGCAGTGGCTTTCTGCAGCCTGTTTGGCGCAGATCCATGGTTTGGCGTCAGAATGAATGAGAAGTAGCGGCCACCGTGACACTGACTTTCACGGAGACCTAGATGCTGTAGATGTTGTGGAGGACAGGAAAACCACATTATTTGGTGGTCACAGTAAAAGTTAGAATAAGTATATAAATAGTATACAATAAAATAAAGTGAGTGGGTGGCAGCACGCCGTTGCTGCGCTAAACGCCGTGAGTTCCCCGGCGCAACAGGGGGGACATGCCCCCCGTCTTTTCAAAACCATGTTTTTTTTCCCCTTACTTTTTACAGTTTAAAAACTAACGGTAGGATCAGCCTTAAATTGCAAATTATCAAGACACTGTATGAAAGCGATACGAAAACGGCCCCGCAGCCCCGCTTCACCCACCGCTCCCCCTCCTCCTCCTCTCCCGTCTCTCCTCAGAGCTGCTCAGGGCGGGTTTATGGTTCCGCGTCACTGACGCAGAGCCTACGCCGTAGGTGCGCGACGCCGCGTACCCTACGCCGTAGGCTCTGCGTCGTTTTAACGCGGGACCCTAATTTAGGCACCATATACAAGCAGCACGTAAAGGTTTCACGCGCGCGTAAAACTCATATATATGAAAAAAAATCTGTGTCCCTTTAGGGAAGAAATGAGGGGCTCCGTGGGGCTCCCTAAACGCAGCCCCTCATTTGTTCTGTCCTAAAGCGGTGGGTGAAGAAGAGGCTGCAGCAGCAGCAGCAGAGTCCTGACTGACTGAGCTTCACACACAGACGGACACGATCAGCGCTATATTATTTTATTTTATTATTTTATTATTTTAAGCCTGACATATGTTGTGATATGTGATGACATTATTAAGAGTATGACATGAATCTGGCTTCATTTCACCACCTCACAGCCTGCCTCGCCAGTTCCCCGTGTCTTAAGTAAATTCTTACGGGAGGGTCCGAGTTGCCGTAAAGATACGCAGATTTTTCGGTTAGTTTTTTCTTTTTAGATCCGAGGATTTGCGTAGAAGGTGGCTTCCACAACTTTCAGGCGCTTTTTCTGCGCAAGCAAGCTTTATAGATGAGGCCCCAGGGGCCTCATTTATAAAAGAGTGCGTAGGATTCATACTAAAAGTGCACGTGCGCCCAAAAGCCAAAAATGGCGTGCGCACAAAAAAATCCTGATTTATAAAACCGTGTGCATGCACATCTGCACGCAATGTTCTCTTTATAAATCACAGTCCACCTGGAAGGTTGCGCACGTGAATTTGCCTCATACCCCGCCCTCTACACGCCCACTTTCTACCTTGAATGGTGAATGCAAACTACTTCATGACCATATTTGCATATGAATGAGACTTCTGATCATGCACAGCGTTTGGCTGCAGTCTGTTTCTGCTGTCCGTCAGGATGATTCAGTACGTTTACTTGCAGCAAAGAAATCGGATTTCTGATCGTATCAGATAAAGACATCCAGAAGACCCAATCACTTGTCTGAGTTTACATGCTGTTCAGAGAATCAGATAAATGTCCAGAGCATGGCTGACTCCGTGACGCTATGTGGTGCTGTAACCATGGTAACCATTTCAACAAAGAGCCACTTCCGGTTGACCTGTTTTGTTTGGCGCCAATGTACGCCTTCCGTATATTTTTCCACTTTATTTTGATCTGCTCCGGTGTCCTGATGAAGCCTGCTTCTGCCATCTCTTTCCTGATCTTTTTAAAGGTGTTTAAACAACTATTTAACACGTGCCGTCTCCTTTCACTTCCGGGTGAATGCCCCAGAGGAAATTCTCGAGCATGCGCAGACTGCAATATCCGATGTCTCCGTATACGTGGTGTTAAAATTCCGACTGTGAACGAATTATCTAGGTGTTGCTATCCGCTATATATTAAATGTCCGATATATATCCAAAGTAGATCGGATTGAGGTGTTTACATGCAGTTTAAAAGTCTGAATGATGTCTTATACGATCAGAAATCTGAACTGCTGCATGTAAACGTACTGAATGAGACATGTAATGTGTCGAGCCAACGTGCCACTAAATTTCACGGAAACCGAGATCGAGATGTTGGAAAAGGACATTATTTGGTGGTCACAGTAGTGGCATCACTAACAAAAAGAAAGCGAGTGAGTGGCAGCACGTCGTTGCTGCGCTAAACGCCGTGAGTGCCACGGACAGATCTGTGGCAGAAATAAAAAAGAAGTGGTGCGATCTGAAGGTGGAGGCCAAAAGGAGAGTGGCCCGGCACTTATTTGTTCTGTCCTCAGTCACTCCACAGTTGTCGCGGTGGGTGACGAGGAGGTTCCGGCCCGGCGTGTCCTGCACCGCGGCTGCAGCAGCAGAGCGTCCCAAGCGCATGGCGCAGCTGGAAGTGTCCGTGTCCTGACTGACGCTGTGCTTCAAACACAGAGGGACACGATCAGCGCAAGTCTGATATGTGATGACATTGAAAGTATGACATGAATCTGGCTTCATTTCACCACCTCACCATCTGCGTCGCCAGTTCCCCATATCTTCAAAATGTTCGTGCACTAGGATCAAAGTTTGCGTAAAGATACACACATTTCCCCTTTGCGTAGAAGGTGGCGTGCGCATCTTTCAAGCCCTGTTTTGTGCGCACGCAAGCTTTATAAATGAGGCCCCAGATCTTTTAATCCCAACATCGCTATACAGAAGGGCTTCAGGTAAACAAATGAAAGTACAGTGTTTATGCTGACATGTACCAAGCAGGAAAGAAGCAAGAAGTTATTCCTGTTTTAGCCAAGGGAAACAGATCTGCATTTGGCCATGCAACAATGTCTAACCATGATTAGTATGTGATTTATACTGTTTAACTAAAGACAAAGCACGAAAAGATAAAAGAACATGTAGATATCTTCCACCACCGAGGTACAGAGCAAAACAATAGCTACCAACATGACGGATTTTATCCAGAGTGCAACCTGGAGTCACAACAAACCCTTTACATGTGTCAGTTGCATTTTTATAGAAGATATATGAGCATAGTGAAACATAATCTCCTCCAATATAGGAGTCTGTGGGGCAGAAAAGTAAATAAATAACAAGATCTAAAAGATGTAATATTATGGATGCAGGTTGGGTTGCGTTTGAGTGGCTGATTATCTCAAATATTTGCAGGTTGGGTGGTTCATTATAACTCTTCTAGTGACAACAAGGGCATCAATCTGCTAAATGAAGATGTGGACAATAAATACAATAGTAATTCAAACCCTGCTTACGTTACACGTCACCATTGAGGAATCTATTTGCAGTTATTTACAAATTATCTTCAAAAAGGTCAACACATCCGTTAAGTCAGCAAATCTCAGTTAGTCAGCGTCTATAAAATAAACAACAAAAAAAACAGTGATAACAGTCAAACTTTGATAAATAAATTCTGGTCCACGTAATAGTCCACATCCCTGCACTGCTACACAAACAGCAATGAAATAGCACAATCTGGCATTGAAAACTGATTTATAAAGCACTAAAATAATTATGTATTGATTGTTAATATATTTTTTTTTTTTGGTGAAAGGTTTTCGACTTTCTTTGTCTGGTAAAGTGAGCTTCATTCGTTTCCAAATTTCATAGCCTGTACACTATGTGATGACACAAGCGTAGTGAAAAATCGATGGTAATGTGTTTATGGACCCGAGTGGCAGCCAATCTTCAGGGAGCTTCCTGTGTCTGCCGGCTTGAGTTCCAGTCAATTATTCTTTGGTATCAGCAACACGGTATCTCGGACCAGAGACTGAGCTGATGTATCACGGCTTCGGACTAACACTGGATAGAAAGAAAAAAAAAGACTTGCATCCTCATGAAATGCTTTCATCACTAACACCAGAAACTTGCTTCATCAGTCCTCCAAAGCAGAATCCCAGGTTAAATTAACAAAAACAAACATTAACAGCCATTTATTTTTATTTTATTTTTTTGGATTTGTAAAGCAATATCTCCTCTGAAGGCTCACAGTTAGCTACAGCTGTTCAACATGAACTTGAAATCCCCATAGAAGTGTGTGTGTCAAGTCTCCACCAGCAGATGTAAAACATCATGTTAAACAGCCAGTTACAGTTACAGTGTGTTTTCAATGTACCCTTTTGACTTTTTTCCCCAGCTCTGCTTCACACAGTGAGTGGAAACACAAACCACATTCAAGTGAGATGCGTGACTGTATGTTTTAGAAATTCTAAAATATGAATGTCCTCAGCCGAAAAAGGAAAAAAAAACAGGGGTGGAGTTAAGATACACAAACCGATATCATTTGACCGGGTCAGGAAGACTTTCCACTGTGGAGATTTAGAGAATCGAGTTGCTGCACAAAACATCACAAACAGCGCGCTGTCATGCACCAGTGAATGTGAGTGTTAAGATCAGCTGCTTTTGGGAAACTCCAGGATACTCAAGCTTTTTTGATATACAAGCATGTAGAAAAGATACCCTTTACGTATCAGGAGTAAAATAGATAAATAAAAAAACTAACAAAAAAAAGATGTGATCCTTACCAGCTCTCATCCCTGGATTGTCTTGTATAAAAATGACATGCAGGGGTGTCAATTGAGTATGGCAAGGTACGGCAGCCGCCACACCTTGGCTTCAAGGGAAAATGTAAATGTTTGTTTTTTGAATACATTTATGGAATTACTCTGTGTCTATTTGTATTGATTATTTTATTACTTAATACATATAGAATAACTACAAATGCAAATCAGAACAACATGATCGATTTCACTAGTTATTATACACTGCAAAAACTCAAAATCTTAACAAGAATATTTGTCTTATTTCTAGTTAAAATGTCTAATTTTTAGTCAAAAAGAATCTCATTACATTTAAGACAAGACTCAAAAACAACCATTTTCACCTGTTTCAAGTAGATTTTCACTTAAAATAAGTGGAAAATTCTGCCAGTGCTTGTAATGAGAAGATAAATCTTGTCCCACTGGCAGATTTTTCTACTTATTTCAAGTGAAAATTTACTTGAAACAGGTGAAAATGGTCAAATAACAAGTTATTTGTCTGGTGATGCCTCTTGTTTTAAGTGTAATGAGATTTTTTGACTAAAAATGAGACATTTTAACTAGAAATAAGACAAATATTCCTGGTAAGATTTTGAGTTTTTGCAGTGAGCGAGACTGCATTTGAAAAAGTTCCACTTTTCTTGACCACACAGATAAGCTACATAGCAGACTTCTGTGATGAGTGTTTGCTGGGCATGTTGATTGATACTCTAGTTAAATTCTGTGACTCGTAACCTTGCCATACCTTAGCTTCGACTGAATTGACGCCACTGATGACATGTACAACTAGTTGAGGTTGACTCACATTTTCCAATGCAAGTAACATGCAAGTAATAGTTCTCTTTAAGGCCACATTTGCACAGAAGTCTGAAATGTGAAAACAAACCACAGTGATACATCCATTTATCCATTTGTGGAGGTATTTTTCTCCGGATCGAAGTGATGGAACTAACAAACAAACATAAACAAACCAACAATGACAAAAACATAAAAGACGAAGATACAAGGGTACTTTTGTCACAAAAAAACATAATTAAGTAAATCATTAGTGTTTGAATAATAATGATTATAGCGCAGTTCCAAACAGTGTATTGTAAACAGATCTCTCCATCACTGTGCTGCTCTTTCAGGTCTGAAGCTATTAAGATTCAACTCTTATCTTGTTAGTAACAATATCTTTTGATGTTTGACCTCCTCTATAATGTGTTTCTCTTCGCTCATCCTCATCTAAAAATATCAATAGCTCATTATAAGAGGCTCTTGTCTCCTTCTAGCATTCAGCTCCTGCATGTCTGCATTAGAGTGTGTGTATGTTCAGGAGAAAGGACGTGGTGGCTGCAGCGGTGGGATCTTCCACCTGGTTCCTCAGAGGGAACCACATTTATTGTTCTGTCTAACCCCACTGATTTTTTTCTTTTAAAGCTAGATTATTGCAAACATGTTTGAAATAAGAGGCTCTGCTCAACCTGTAGTTTGTAGAAACAAGAAGGGAAGCAGCTGTAATAGAGTGTAAAAAACAATGTGCCATGCTTTGGTTATGTGACTCATTGGTATTCTGAAGAATAGTTTTGAGGCTTTTTTTCCCCAATAGAAAAATACAAAAAATAAAGAATATATACACTTTCATCATCTATATCCATCTATATATACAGGACTGTCTCGGAAAATTAGAATATTGTGATAAAGTCCTTTATTTTCTGTAATGCAAAAATGTCATACATTCTGGATTCATTACAAATCAACTGAAATATTGCAAGCCTTTTATTATTTTAATGTTGCTGATCATGGCTTACAGCTTAAGAAAACTCAAATATCCTATCTAAAAAAATTTGAATATTCTGGGAATCTTAATCTTAAACTGTAAGCCATAATCAGCAATATTAAAATAATAAAAGGCTTGCAATATTTCAATTGATTTGTAATGAATCCAGAATGTATGACATTTTTGTTTTTTAATTGCATTACAGAAAATAAAGAACTTTATCACAATATTCTAATTTTTTGAGACAGTCCTGTATTTCCATCAAAGTTAGCTGTGGATATCAAGCCCCAACCATGTAACTTCCCGGTTGAGTCTCACATGGCGCTAAGTTTCGTTGCAGTTCCTCGATTGACTTCTCAAGGCTGGCTCCAAAAGTGAGTAAGTCTCCAATTACAGCCTGGTTCAGAAAACCATTTTGGTCTCAATTATTTGATTCCACACTGATGACATCTCTTGACACCATGACACCATGTCAGGAGAATGTATATAAAGCAATACATTTATTTCTAATATGATTGACAGTCAGCTCAGCCAGTGGCTAGCCACTATCAATTCCTCATCCGTAATCCTCGTGCCACTGCGCTTCAGCGAAGCAACCAGCCGTTTGTGCGAACCCACTGTCGGCTAAACGTGACAGTAATTTTCGATTTCACAGCTGAGAAAATGTCACACGATATAGTCTGCTGCAAAAATATGCCAACAGCTCTGGAGATATTTCGGCGGGGATCCGCTGAAGGAACTGGTAGCCAAAGTTAACTTTGATTGACATATGGTGGGCGTGTTCCTGCCCCGGCTTCCAGAGATAAAATTGTATTTAAAAAAAGGAAATGTTTAAAAACAGAGATCGTTCAACTGGACATTATTCTGTGTAAGAGTTACTCACTTTAACATGATGTTTTGACATATAATAATACAACAGCAATCATTTGTTTAAGGCAAGGATAATGTCTTTGCAATTTGAAAACTATCTTTTTATAGATAAAAAGAGGATAAAAAATATTTTTGTATTCCTTTTAAAAAAAAAGAGAGTTTTCAAGTTGCCAATTAAAAAAAAATGTAATATATATATATATATATATATATATATATATATATATATATATATATATATATATATATATATATATATATATATATATATATATATATATATATATTACATTTTTTTTTAATTGGCAACTTGTGTGTGTGTGTGTGTGTGTATAGATGTGTGTATATACAGGACTGTCTCAGAAAATTAGAATATTGTGATAAAGTCATTTATTTTCTTTAATGCAAAAGTGTCATACATTCTGGATTCATTACAAATCAAATCTGAAATATTGCAAGCCTTTTATTATTTTAATATTCCTGATCATGGCTTACAGCTTGAGAAAACTCAAATATCCTATCTCAAAAAATTTGATTATTCTGGGAATCTTAATCTTAAACTGTAAACCATAATCAGCAATATTAAAATATTAAAAGGCTTGCAATATTTCAGTTGATTTGTAATCCAGAATGTATGACATTTTTGTTTTTTTAATTGCATTACAGAAAATAAAGAACTTTATCACAATATTCTAATTTTCTGAGACAGTCCTGTATACACAGTATATATATATGGCATTCTTATATATGCAATGGCACCTTTCATGCAAAGGCATGCAGTACATCGTAATTTTGCATTAAGGTATGCTGCCAGCAAGGTGTTGTCTGAGGTCTGTGGTTATTTCTGTAAGATGATTCCTGACCTCATTCTACATAAATTATAATAGCCTAGCTTCAAGGTCACAGATTGAAAATCTGCTTCAAATTACCACAACACCACAACAACCAGACCGAGGAGCAGCCGACGTGTTGTATGTACTGACACTGGAAACAAATTCCAGTCACTGAAATAGTGTGCTCATTTTCCAAATAATTACAAAGAGGATTAGAAGGAAGTATTATGCAACACAACGGTGCACAGCCCTCCTACCCAGTGGGTTTCTGGCATCGAACTCTCAATCTATTAATATCTTTTAAATATGATGTGAGTTTTGTCACTAAAGAAAATAAAGACTATGGTCTTTTTACTTGTGTTTTTGAAATAATGGTTAAAGTATAATACAAAGGTAAGAGTATTCATTTTTTTTATTCAAACTTTACTGTATTTTGCTGTTAAGGATGAAAACATAGGATTTGATTATTGTTCAAAAGCAAATGAAATGTGTTGTTTTATTATTAAATCATGTATCATGTCAAATATTGTTATTGTGGGTGATCTTTAAGGGAAAAAACAGAACACAAAAATTAAAACTGTAACTGTAATTCGAACGCAGCAGAAAAACTGATGTGACATATGGCATAATGGCAAAAGTGCTGCACTCTGATGGTCTGCAGCGCCTCATCTTCATTGACTGTATGCCATTATCCACCTTGAAGTGGAGTCAGGGCTGCAAAGCACTCTGCCATTGATTTAAAACCCTCAGCGAGGAGCACGGGGAAGCTCATATTATCACATGGCTTTGTAGCGAGACAGAAAAGCATTTTCTTTATGGATGAAAACACATTAAGGGCACACACACGGCACAGAATAACGCTCTTGTCTGGTAATGAAAGCCTACACCCTCGTGGAAGAAAGGGTCATCCGCTTGAGTGTGATAGCCACTTTCTGCCTGCAGTCACATTAGGGCCGATATCGTGGAGAAAAACACTGGGACAATGGAAAAAACAAGCGTGGGGGTTGGGATGAAAAGGTTTCTGCAACCAAGGAAATGAAAGTCGGAGCTTGAAATCAGAGTCACTGCTGGAAAAGGCTTCTCCTTCATTGTATCTTGTTCTGCTGACATAAAGGTTTGTGGCTGTAATGAATACCTCGCTCTGGACGGTGGGGGCTTCCCTGGGTTGCACTGAATTCAGCTGCAGCTCCACATAAGGTAGACTCTTTGACTCTTAACCAGGATGATTGGATTGTTTTTTTTTTTTTCCTGTTCTTCTGGACTACTACTTGATGAAATTTATTGCCAGAGCAAGACAGGTTTTATTGTGTGCTGGCTGGGTCTCTGATGATTCGCTCTCAGTGCTCAGTGCAGAAATATGCACCCTGAGAAAATCCCTTTGAAGGATAATTGCTAACACATCCAAACATGCAGTGTGATGAAATGCTGAAATAAGAGCAACATAACCATGTGTGCATCAGGACATCATAAAATAAATAAATAAATCACGCGGTCCTTACAGATTTCTAAAATGACATATTTACAGCCTCAGCTGTATAAAATCGTGTCATATATGAATTTCCGTCCGCTCTCTTCGAACACAATAAACTTCATTACATGGAAATGTATAGAAATGTTGTTTATGCACACCTCTGAAGGTCTTGGTGCAGCGTTCAAACTGTTTACTCTGTTTTATAATAAAAAATAAATTTTATTTACAGGGCGCCTTTCATAACAATCAAGGTCACCATACAGATAAAAGCAGAATGTATGATAGAAACAATAAAATATCGACACTATATTGTAAAAAATAAAAGAGAGAAATGATACATATTAAATTGATAACACGATGATAAAAGGACAAGTATAGATTGACTGCGTTTACATGCACTCAATAACCCTTTTAAAACCCGAATATTGGCAATAACCCGAATTTGCACGGCCATGTAATCCTGTTAAAACCCGCATATTCGGTCATGTAAACGCCAAATGGAATATCTCCATCAAACGGAACAGGAATTTGTTTTCTGCGCATGTTCTGTTCGCAAGGAATCCTGGTCTTTTGAGTCCAGGAAGTTCTTATAAACACGGAGAAACGCAAGACCACGCCACACTTTTGGAGTGAGGAGGAGACTAATCACTTCTTAAATGTAATGAAGGATATGAACATTTCTGCATTTGTAGACGGTAGAAAGTACCGGGATAGCGAGATTTACAAGAAGGTGAGAGAAAAGTTGCGCGAAGCAGCATTTGTTTTAAATTTAGATACAGGAAGAAGAAGCGGAAATGACGGGAATTGCGTCATCCCGTTCTCCGCGCGTCGCTGGTTTGATCGGGATATCCCCAATGATTAATTACCATGTATACAGGGATAACCCTGTTTGCTCACGCATGTAAACGGAATATTCCGAATGTTTCAGTAACCGGAATATTAGCAATAACCCGAATTTTGACTGCATGTAAATGTAGTCACTGTAATATTAGCATCATAGCATCAACTGCTCACGTTATTTGTGCAAACATCTGTTCAGGCTCTCCCACCCAGAGACAGTAGGAAAGCCTGAGCAGATGAGTTTTGAGTTGAGATTTAAAGTGAGTCATTTAATCAATTTGAACCTAATTTTAGCCTAAATTCACCCACCGGACAAGTAGCCTCATATTTGACTTGAAAATAAGCTGCTGAAGGCATAAAATATCATCATCTGCTGAATACCTGCATCTCCTGTGCTTCAGACCAAGCCCAAATCATCACCCTTCCACCACTGTGCTTTTCAGAGTGCATGCGATGTTGGTGCCGATATGTCATGTTTGTTTTCTGCTTAGTTTGGTGCTGCTCATTATGGCCGAACATCTCAATCGTGGTCTTGTAATGTTAGTTTTAGAGAGATAAGACTTTGTCTTATTTTGTGACACTTCCATGTACAGTACCTGCTTTCATTCCCAGGATTTCATTTTACTGACATTTTGGCAAAAACCTTGGCATCTGTGAAATATTTGCAAGGTGTATTCCAGGTCCCAATACAAAACAATCACAATATGTGCAATGCTTGACACTGTAAGGTCTTTGTGCCTGAAAAACGGACCCGGGGTTGTTCTAGGAGGGATAGAGGAAAGTCTCTGGACCCACAAACCTAAGATCTGAGACCATCTTTGGAAAGCTATTTTTTCACTTCTGTGTTTTTCCTGCACTGCCTGCTTTTGGTTTTTATTTGCTGTTTGATTATGTTTGAGCAAAAGAATATCCTGGCTAAGTCAAGACTTTGAAACATACATAGATAAGATTCAGAAAAAGATCATTGTAGAGTTTGAAGCAGCACATTTTTCCCCCACATTAAAATATCAGTTTCATTTTCATTTGAAGGAGTATTTGCTTACTTTTAGAAAGTGTTGCTGAGCTCTTTCAGTCTTCCATCTTTACAGTCGGCAAGAAACCGCAAATTGAAACCACAAGAAACCACAGGAGGCTGAAATAGGTTTGTGTGTCTCTTGGAGCAGCTGCGCGTTGCTTTATGGCACCATGTCAAACACCAGCAATGATGAAACTATCTGGACAACAGAGCAGAGGTAACTCAAGAAAGTGACAATTGATGAGAGAACAAGGGTGACAGAGCAGGAGACCAAGATGAAATCTGGGACTGTCATAAAAGTAACCCAACCTCCACAGAATTCAAAACTGCAAACTTCCTTTGTGCTGTTTTAAAACACATTGCTTCATAAAGTTATTGGATTGGATTCAATTTAAATAATCCCCAAAGGGGAAACTTCATTGCCACCATGGCCACAACAATACATCACAAGACAATCAACTATACACATTAACAATATCTCCACCTAAAGACAGCAGTGGATCAATACAACAGCAAAATAACCAGAAAATGACCCCCCAAAAAAGGGAGATAAAACAAAAAAGAAAGAAAAAAAAAAAGTTATTCCAGCATTTCAAATAATGACGCAAATATTTGTTGACATATTCGGCCATTTCACTACGGAAGAGTATTAGGGCCAGAAGGAAATAAATAAAAATAATATTTTAGAGGAGGAAGATTTTTTTTTCATTATGCACTTCGAGAAAAAAATTGAAATGGCGAGAAAAAAGTCAAAATGTCGAGATTGATGTTGAAGTACAATTTCGAGAAAAAAGTCGAACAGTCGAGAAAAGAGTCGAAATGTTGAAGAAAAAAGTCAAAATTTCGTGAATAAAGTCGAAATGTTGAGATAAAAGTCAAACATTCGTGAATAAAGTCGAAATGTTGAGAAAAATGTCGAAATGTTGAAAAAAAGTCGAAATGTCGAGAAAAAAGTCGAGATTAATGTTGAAGTATAATTTCGAGAAAAAAGTCGAAATTTCGACTTTATTCACGAAATTTCGACTTTTTTCTCAAAATTGTATTTCAACAATCTCGACATTTCGACTTTTTTCTCGATATTTCGTCTTTTTTCTAGAAGTGCACGATAAAAAAAAATCTTCCACTCTCAAATTGTTTTTCTCTTGCCCGGCCCTAATACTCTTCCGTATTTCACAGATATTTAGTCACAATTACGAGACAAGGCCAAAGAAAGTTGTTTCCACAGAAATGAAATCAACACCACCGCAAACAAATTGACAAAATAACAAAAAAATAAAATAAACAATATGTTTTTACTTAAATACACATCACTCTTGTACATGGAAAGCAGTTAATGATAAATTTGGATTCTGGTTGTTTTTGAACGTGCTGCTAGCATAGCTGGTATCCAGCCACCTAAACACTTTAACCAGGTATTGTTGTAGCAGCGCACTGCATTATGGGATACAGCATCATTATTATATTGATCAGATGCGATCTAGAAATGTTTCCTAAACTTTAACACCATCTTTTCACATACTGCAGTTCTGTTTTGTTTTCAAATTGCATACTTGGAACTACATTTTGGCAAAATCGTCACACGTGGTTTCAAAAATAGTCTCTGCGTCAGACGGACGCCGGAAAGGTTTCGGACAACGCTCCTCTCATAACAGACTTGCTTTGTCCACAGAAGTACACTAACAATGCAGTTCTGGCCTTCACACTGATAGACGGCGAGACTGGATACTGAAAGGTTTATTGAAGCCTTCAAACCTTTATTAAAAACTGCAGCTAAATATCAGCCAGACGAGCAGCCTCGAGGCAAACTGAACACAAAAGCCCCTCTTTCAAAGACACTGTTGGAGCTGATTGAAATGCTTCAGGCTGACATTTCATTCAAAGGGAACTTTCAAGGACCAAAAATGTATAGTTTATGTCTGAATTAGACGATTCGAGAGGCACAGGTTTCACGGATATTGAATTTGATGGTAGATCCTTCTGGATTTCTCCCCATTAATATAAGATGTTGCATATAAAAGCATGCATCACTTTGATAAATGTGTCTATGTTTTCAGTGATTATGCATTTGACATGGGGCTGGGCGATATGGACCAAAAGTCATATCTCAATATTTTCTAGCTAAATGGCGATACTCGATATATATCTCGATATTTTTTCTGTGCCTTAATTGGGGTTTCCCCCAAAGCATTATAGCATCTCTGTTAGCTTCATTTTTTTCTGAGGCAAACCCTTAAAAAAACAGTCAGTTCTAATACAAAGCCTCGTACCAAATGTCACACAGGTACCTTTGTTAACAGAGGTCTGCACAATATCAAAATGTATAAAACAAATGAAATAAAAATAAACTGCCTGCATATATAGAATAAAAATGCTTCTTGAATAAAATAAAACAAATATCCCTTTCCTGCATAACAATTAAATTAAAATACACTGTGCAATTAATACAATGTAGACAGTAACAGGCAGACTTTTCCACTGAGGTTGACAGTTGGGCAAATAACAAAACAAAATTTTTTTTTAAAATCGATATAAACGATATTGTCTCGTACCATATCGTGTTTGAAAATATATCGATATATATTAAAATCTCGATATATCGCCCAGCCCTAATTTGACAAATAAGTGTGTAATAGATTATGGAAAATATGAAAATCAACACAATAATATGCAAAACAATCTATTAACCTTATTCATGTTTTCAGTTGATTTGGCTTATATCCAGGAATATGATCCGATGGATTATCGTTGCTTAAACACATAATGTACAGTAGATGGATCAGTTAAGCGGTGAAATGTGGCGAAGCTGGTAAGTGTCTTTATTTCTGGGAGAAAATAAATAAATATTGCCTTCAAAGCATTTTAGTCTCTGATGTTCTTAAAAACGTGATAATACAGTTACATTTTTCAGTAACGGATTCAGAGTCAGGATGGGGAAACCATCTAGCTCTGGTGACCTTATGCAAAGCTGTTGATTTTTTTCTCCTTCTATGCTTTCTAAAGCAATGCCAAATACATGTATTCAAAGTCTCTCATATCTAATCTCATCTCTTTTCTGAACGTCTGTAGCAAAACCCGTACAACACATTACTGTTGATAAATACAGGTGTGTCTTTAACTGTTATATAAGAGGTTCAGACCAATGAAGAGCAGCAGAATGTTCACAAATATCCACATTTGATGGATACTTGTGATTTGGAATTCAATTTTAGAGTTGTTTTCCACAGTCTCATGGATTTGGAAGGGTCATAATGTCCTATTCATGTTGCACAACACCAAGCGTTTCAGTATCCACACATGCAACATTGTGGGATTGGAATTCTCATATTTTTGTCTGATCTTTTAATCATAAATTAGATTAGAAATAAATGATGAATAAATATATTTGTACACACTGTGCGGAGCAAAAACACAGAACCAGACCTGTACGAATTAAATGTTCTTTTTCCCTTTTGTA
The DNA here is from genome assembly GCF_033807715.1 of Cololabis saira. Lineage (NCBI taxonomy): Eukaryota > Metazoa > Chordata > Actinopteri > Beloniformes > Belonidae > Cololabis > Cololabis saira. Next base: position 11,354,366 of record NC_084594.1, read on the forward strand.
TTTTTAAAAAAATGTGACATTTTTTCTTTTATAAAGCTGCAATTGGTTGAATGGAGATTTGTACTTTCTCTTTCTCAATGAAAAGTTTTTTTTTTTTAATGTTCTGTCCCTGGAGAGTCTTACTGCTATCACGATGAAAAGCTCTGCCAGCGGCTGAGTAAGCTTGTGTTATTAGAGTTCAAAGCAGTTTATAAAGTTTGTTATTTTTCCAACCACATATCGTATGGTTTATATCTGAACCAGATATGTACATGAATGTAACAGTGTGGGGAAGTCTCCTGTTCCTGCTTTCAGCAAAACACTCAGTTGGACTCCATCTCTTGCAGCAAATGTTTATGGCTTTACAGCGCTATATATATCACACATCATCAACGATGAAACCAGCTCACAGAGCTAGAGTGGACATCATGGCAGAGGCGAGTAAACGGCTTTTGAAGGTAATGATGGAGAAGAACACCATAAAGTGACAGAGTAAGAAATTGAACAAGATAAAACCTCAGACAGCGTCTTCAGTGCCAAATAACTTCCATTCCTGCAGGGGAACCCTCTGAGGTAAAAAACTGCAAAAAGTCCCTGTGTGTTTCTTAGAATAGAAAGTATTACACTGTTTCTGTTGTGGTTTTTTTTATGTGAAGAATGCAAATGAGAGCTCAGCAGACAGGAGCTTCCCCGACGCAGCTGTCCCCGAGCAGGAATGTTGTGTTTTCTTGCTGTTCTATCTCAGAGGTTCAGAGATGAGCCATAAATTGGTGACATGGTATGTGGCTCAAATGGTCCAACACGTTGTAAGCAATAACCCAGTTCCACAAATATGCTCCGAAACTCTATGACGGCATCTGTGCAGACAGAAAATATTCTTTCAGAGGCACAATGACGGTTTGTCAATCCAGTGAGTGAACGTGAGCCTGAAGGGGCAGCTGCTCTGTGTTGTGTGGTGGGACATCCGTCCTCAGAGATGAACCATCCAGCCAGGCTCGGCAGGCCGGAGGCAGGAAGAGCTTGTATTGTTCAATTACATGTGACCTTTGTATATTATCAAGAAAATCTTTGCATTTACAAAGCCTGAATAGCTTGAAACAAAACAAAACAAATGAAACTGTCATGGGGTCCGTTTCACAAAGCAGGTTTAGTGAAGCCTCTGAGTCTGTTAACCCTGAAATGAGGGAAACTCTGAGTTTTACGTTTCACAAAGGGAGGTAACTCAAACCAGAGAAAGAGAGGTAACTCTAACCTGTTTCACAAAGTGAGGTAACTTAAGCTCTCGGTCAGTTACCGTAGTAACAGAGTCTATGAACCTAACCTGGTCGCTAGCAGGTTTTCTTCCATAAACCCTGAGTTTCTCTCCGTCTCCTCCCTCAGTGGCGTCAATTCAGCCAATGGGCCTTTACGCAATAAGCATCAGTTTTCTGCACCACGGACAGCAAGCGGCAGAGTTAGAGAGCAGAAAAGGCGTATCTGACAAACGCAATTTAACTTGTTCACTTTATTCACTATGTCAGTGCAACAATATCACAGGGACATCCCAGTTTAACTTCAAACAGTTAAAGTCCAAATGCAAAAAGGAGAGGGAGGGCGCAGAAGACGAAAAAAAGTCCAATATTTCCCTTAAACAGATTTATAAGAGGGTAGGGTGATTTGATATCTTACCTTAAAATAAACTTGCATAATTAATCCATCAGGCTAACAGCCTTGTTAATATCCTCTGCTGCTGGGGCAACATTGCCTTCTTTCTTTTTTTTTTAAATTGCGTGGTTGTCTGCTTCCTTTTCATTTTTGTGAATTGGTAACACTGCAGAGCGCGCTAAAAACGAGATTGATAGCGACGACTGACGTCAGGGACGCTGGGACATCACATTTCAAGATATGGGGTACAAGTGTCGGGAAAGACAATACGGTACCTAGTGAAATCGATCATGTTGTTCTGATATGCATTTGTAGTCATTTTATATGTATTGAGTAATAGGATAAAGCAATACAAATAGACCCAGAGTAATTCCATAAATGTATTAAAAAAAAACATTTACATTTTCTCCTGAAGCCGAGGTGTGGCGGCTGCCGTACCCAATTGACGACCCTGATCTAAATGCTATGCTCTCATACTCGCCACAGCTGCGCCATACGCACGTTTTAACGCTTCTAACTCCAGTGGCGTGAAGTGTGTGGATCTTCAGACGCAAACTGATGTTTCCTCAAAGGGATTTTGTAAATTGAAATGTTAAATAAAGTTAAAAAAAAAAAAGAAAAAGTATGTGGATCTTTTGTTGTCGCCGGTTGCCATGGTGCCTCGTTGTATTGGGGCTCAATTGATGCTGGCTTTTGATAGTTGTGGCGCATGCGCTTAACTCCAGGTGAAACTACTTAGAGTTGAGTAAATTAACTCTAAACCGCTGTTCTGGAACCGGAAACTCAGAGTTTCCGGTCTCAAAGTAGATCAACTAAGAGTTCAGGATTAGACTCAGAGTTTGTTGAACCTGCTTTGTGAAACGGACCCCTGGACAAATTAGTTGATACCCTCAACTTAATATTTTGTTGCACAACCTTTTGAGACAATCACTGCACCCGTGGACAGGTGTCTTGGTCTGCTCCTCATGAGCAAACTCCTACAGTCATCTCATGTTTGAAGGGTTATTTCTCCAGAATGCATGTTTCATATCTTCCCACAGATGATCAATAATATTTAAATTAGGACTCAGTATAGTCCAGTGTTTTGTTCTTAGTCATTCTTGGGTGTCTTTATTTGTGTGTTTTGGGTCATCACCTGTTGGAGGACCCATGACCTGCAACTGAGACCAAGCTTTCTGACACTGGGAAGCACATTTTTGTCCAGAATGTCTTGATAGTCTTGAGATTTCATTTTACCCTGCACACATTCATGACATCCTGTACCACATGCAGCAAAGCAGCCCCAGAACATAACCCAGTCTCCTCTGTGTTTCAGGATTCGTACTTTTAAATGCTTCATTTATAGAATGCCCAGAAAGCTCCAGTCTTGTCTCGTTAAAGGACATTCTCCCAGAACCTTTGTAGGTTGTCAATATACATCTTGATAAGTTCCCGTCTGGCTTTTTTACAATTTGCTTTTAACCTCATCAGTCAAATTTCATTAAGGCCCAATCCCAATACTCCCCCTACTTTTCTTCACTAGCCCTAAAAAAGAAGGAACAGATTTTAGGGCACTTGAAATCATCCCAAGGGCCTGTCTCAATACTCCCACTACCCCTCCTTTCAGCTGTAGTGCTGTTAATATGGCACTTTATTAAGTTTTAATATTTTTTCAGGCGTAAAAGTAACCGTTAAGATCCTCAACCTGGGCTCAGTTTATCCAAATAACGCCTGTTAAGAAATTTGATCTGAAAATTTCGGGATTTCTGCCTGACTGACGGCTCCGGAGCTGATTTATGGTTCCGCGTTAAATCGACGCAGAGCCTACGGGGTAGGGTACGGCGCACTGCGCCAGTCGCCGCGTAACCTACGCCGTAGGCTTTGCGTCGATTTAATACGGAACCATAAATCAGCTGTATTCCGGCGCGATCTTCGTGAACAACGTGCAAAAAAGTGATTATGTACATTCACTGAGTGAATATTATGAAAGTAAAATATATATTTCTCGCTAGAAATGTAATCAAAACTAATTTTTATGCAGAAACTAACTCAAAATATTGATTTTATTCACCAAAAAATAAGAAATGTCCGCCATGTTTTTTTTTTTGATTCAGTCCGCAAATGACGACGAAAAGCATTCTGGGAAATTTTTTGGTCCCTAGATCAGCGAGTCAGCATCTGAAAACCCTTGCTGTGAAGGGACAATTCATAACGACTCGCCCTCGTTTTCTCCACTCCCCCTAGGTGAAAAGAGGAATTGGGACACCACTACCCTCACGGGAACGCGCAAAATTTAGGGGAAGGGATGAAAACGGGGGCTAGGGGGAGTATTGGGACAGGGCCTAAGTCCACTTTGGCTCAAACACTGACAAATGTTTGAACAAAATATCTTCTATTTGTCATCAATATTCACCTTCCCTCCATGTTCAGAGAGGCTGACTACAATCCCTTGGACTCTAAACTTCTGAATTAAATGTACAACCGTATTCACATCAAGCTTCTTGGATAATGGTTTTTTAGCCTCTTATAGCATTTATATCTACATGCTTGTTTATTATTTTCTTTCTGATCTCCTCAGTTAACTTTTTTCTTTTATGTTTTTTTGATCCATGCTCAGTATAGTGAACATCATGATACCAAACACTTTTCACCCCTTAAATACTCAGACTGACTGAAGGCAAGATTGAAGACACATGTGAGGCTGATTACAGGACACACTTAAGTTTAACGTGTCGCTGCGGTCAAATCATTTACAGTCTTTTGTAGTGATTCCAACTAATTTGTCGAGGCCAGGTTCCATAGTTTAAAAAAAAGAGTCCATTGAACCACAATTAAAAACCAGTGTCAGGTTTTCATTAGTCGGTTTTCTGTTAATTATTTTTAATTCCTTTTGTCAGTTTCAAGTTACATCAGTGACCATCGTGGCCTTTTCTTTCTTTAATGGAAGCGTACCAACAGATTTGACCATGTGTGTAATTGCCAGATAAGCGCTGGGATGCCTCTCAGGCATCCCGTTTGTTCTGATAAACGCACTGGTGTTAAAACTGTGTCATGCGGTGAAATCTTCATAGAACCGTGAGAGCCTCCGGGGGGCCGTCACCGTCACAGGCAACGTTTTAACTCAGTAATTGGACAAGCGCAAAAACACCATCCAGTTTCTCTTTAAATTTTTATTCTGCCGGAATGGCCACTTTCATTTGGTATTTGCCTCTTTGAGCCTAATTTGAAGGAACCTGAAAGAGGTTCAGAAGAAAAACAAAGAGGTGCACACAGCCCTCACGTCATCTTCTCTGAGCCTCCGGGCTCCGACTTTACGGTCTGAGTTCCTGCTTTGTAAATAATTACCAAGCAGCCGCTGCCCTGCTTTTACTCTACCAGGGGGAATATTTTGGATGTTTTTAATGAATATGGATCTTGTTTGCATGCAATGATTATGGGACTTTTTAATGGGACTTTTTAATGAATGTTTAAGTCAAGTTATGTGTCTTTTAGTGATCGAGTACATGTAAGCATTTAGGATTGGTTTGTGTGTGTGTGTTTCCTTCAGCATACTAGGAGTCATTTTGCAGGTACACCGCGACAAGATTAGTTTTTAAAGCTTGTTTTTCCCAACACAAAATTTAAGTATAAGCAGTTGAGTCCATCAGGTTTTTTTTATTATTCAAGTATTATTGAATAAGTACCGTATTTTCCGCACTATAAGGCGCACCTAAAAGCCTTTAATTTTCTCAAAAACCGGCAGTGCGCCTTATAATTAGGGATGGGAATCGAGAACCGGTTCTTGTTGAGAACCGGTTCCCAGTGTTTCAATTCCTTGGAATCGTTTGCCTTTTTCGCAAACGATTCCCTTATCGATTCCAGTCGGCGCGAATGACGTCACCAAGCACGTTGCGCAACGTGCGCATTCGCGCCCAGCAGGAAAACAGGGACAAAGCGGCATGAACGCTCGAAAGTTTGGTTACATTTTACCAAAAAGGATGACAACAGGGCGACAATTCTTGCAATGTGGACATTTTACCAAAGGGGGGAAACTGTTAGGACTCAGCCGGCTGATCCGCTGGGAGCGCGGAGTCAGCCGGCGTGTGGTAAGGCTGATTTATGGTTCCGCGTTACACCAACGAAGAGCCTACTGCGTAGGGTACGCGGCGACTCGCACCCTACGCAGTAGGCTCTGCGTCGATTTAACGCGGAACCATAAATCATGCTAGAAGAGCTGCGCCACGCGGACGTGCCGGGCGCTCCGGCGGACAGTGGAGCTCCTGACAGCTGCAGCTCGTCAGCTCATCTATGGAGAAGTTAAAGAGCATCTACCGCTAACTTCTTCTTTCATCAAGGCAGGGAAGAGTATCAGGCCAGAATAGATGAATGTCACCAAGCAGGGACTAAGTTTGTAGTGTTGAACATGTTACTGGACATTCTTGTGCAATTGCTACAAAGTAATTTGTTGTTTTTAGTTAATTTGTACAGAAGAATATTTATTTTATTATTATTATTTTATATTAAATACATATTTTACTGTATTTTACTGTATATTACAAATAATTTTGTGGGGACCCCCTGGCACCATCGAGGAGCCCAAGGCTGGGGGCATCTTAAGACTTATTTTTGTTCAAAGATATAAAAGTTTTATATCATTGAACAAAAAAGATCAGAGAAACAAAGAAATTGAAACAAAGAAACAATTTTAGTATCAACTTTGTTTTATTAAAACAAAGTTGATACTAAAACCGTTTCTTCTCCTTTTTTCCAAATGAGAATCGATAAGAGAATCGATAAAGAATCGAATCGTTAAGCAGAATCGAAAATGGAATCGGAATCGAAAAAATCTTATCAATTCCCATCCCTACTTATAATGCAGTGCGCCTTATATATGATCATTACGGTAATTTCTGTTACTGTAGTCAGGGGGATTGTGGGTACTGTAGTTGGTTGTTGGTTGGTACAAAGCTGGTTTTTATTTTGTTAATAAAGTTTGACATACGGTACTTTTCTTCTTGTTTTTTTTTTGCATTTGCTGTAGCATTTTGTTGCATTTCCTGTAGCGCAGCTCCATCAGGTAGATACGTAACTCAACCCCAGCCACTATAGTACGGTATTTTACCATATAGTTAGTGCGCCTTATAATGCGGTGCCCCTTATATGTGGAAAATGTTTTAAAATACGTCATTCATTGAAGGTGCGCCTTATAATGCGCCTTATAGTGCGGAAAATATGGTAATTTTTCATGGGATGAAAATCAGAAACATGACACCAAATCTCTGTAAGGGTCTGTGCATCATAGGAAGCTGGTTAGGGAACAATGTATGTGTCTGTCATCCCTTTTGACAGTGTCACAGCTCAGCTGCAGCTGCAGCTGCAAGGAAGAAGACAAGCCCCATTTAATTTAGACGGTGGGGCCAGAGGAGCTCGATGGGGAGGGGGAAGCTACATGTCATCGCTCTGCACCTTGTGCTGCCTTCTCATCCTCCTCCCCCTTCTCCAGTGTTGCAGGGGACCTGGCAAGACTAGAGCGAACGTTACAATTGATGATGAACTGTGATTTTAGAAAAAGAAAACAAGGCAACAAATAAAACCATACTGCACATCATTAGCCATTTTGGGGCGATGAACAGAAGGGAAGATACGATGCAAAATATGTGCTGTATTCATTGAACTGGAAATCCATGTGTTGAAATAGCTACTGAGCAGAAGAGTGACGCTTTTAGCAGTCGGGTGCAATATTTAGTAGATGCTAACACAAACATGACAGTTGCTGGGGGTGAGAGCTCAGATCCCTCAACCAGAGTGTAAGCGGTAACTGAATACGCTGCAGTACAAATTTAAGAGCTTCATTATAGTCTACAGGACTGTCTCAGAAAATTAGAATATTGTGATAAAGTTCTTTATTTTCTGTAATGCAAGTAAAAAAACTAAAATGTCATACATTCTGGATTCATTACAAATCAACTGAAATACTGCAAGCCTTTTATTATTTTAATATTGCTGATTATGGCTTACAGTTTAAGATTAAGATTCCCAGAATATTCAAATTTTTTGAGATAGGATATTTGAGTTTTCTTAAACTGTAAGCCATGATCAGCAATATTAAAATAATAAAAGGCTTGCAATATTTCAGTTGATTTGAAATGAATCCAGAATGTATGATATTTTTGCATTTCAGAAAATAAAGGACTTTATCACAATATTCTAATTTTCGGAGACAGTCCTGTATATTAAAAATATTGTTGTTTGTTCAACATGATCTTTCAATACTCGAAATTGTACTATTTAATATAAAACACTCATCCTCGTATCCTTTTATAGAGGATATCTGACTGACAGTTGAGATGCCATCAACAATAATGCTGTGTTCAAATACACTGAATTGAATAAACTAATCAGAAGATCCTCACATCTTGAATCCTGAGCAATGTTTTTACTTAAAAGCATAAAGCTAGATCGTCATTTTATCTTGGTTGGCTTACTTGTTTGCTGCTCCAATTATCATTACCATATTTGAACCGCTTCAAATGTTTTGTATGTAGATAATGTCCCACGAGGCATGGCCTCCAACATGATTTGAACCGGTTAAAGCTCGACCTCAGAGGCACTGTGTCACTCTGTCCACTGAAAACAGGCGGGACTGTGTTGTCATGTGGCCCCGAGCAGGCGCTGGTTAATAAAACCAATAGGACAGTGTGTTTCACTATGGGCCCCGTGGGGATAGGCTGACGTGAGCGTGCAGCGAACGCACACACGCACATACGTCTGTGTACACACTCATAAGGATGTAGAGCCACAGGCAACAAGCCAACAAGCGAGACTCACAGACAGACGCGGCAGCTGGGTGCATCTCAGGGCAGTTCAGGCTTAAAATGGTCTCTTTTAAATCACCTGCTTGTCTCCATGTGTAGAGAAAAGAAAAAGACCTCTCAGAGGGATTTAAGCATGGAAATCTTCAGCGTTTGATCCCTCTAAGACTTACTCCTGAGATATAAAAATGACTGTGAAACACCTTTGCCTGATAACAGTGGGGGTTTTATGCCAAGCGAATGTTATTTTTAGCCCCTTAAGAATCACAAGGTGGAATATTTACGGAAGAGTATTAGGGCCATGCAGGAGAAAATTTTTTTTGAGAGGCGAAGATTTGTTTTTTATTGTGCACTTCGAGAAAAAAGTCGAAAAGTCGAGAAAAAAGTTGAAATGTCGAGATTAATGTTGAAGTACAATTTTGAGAAAAAAGTCGAAATTTTGTGAATAAAGTCGAAATTTTGCCTTTTTTCTCAACATTTCGACTTTTTTCTCGAAATTGTACTTCAACATTAATCTTGACTTTTCGACTTTTTTCTCGACATTTCGACTTTTTTCTCAGCATTTCGACTTTTTTCTCGAAATTATTCTTCAACAATATTCTCGACATTTTGACTTTTTTCTTAAAATTTCGACTTTTTTCTCAACATTTCGACTTTATTCACGAAATTTTGACTTTTTTCCCAACATTTCGACTTTTTTCTCGAAATTGTATTTCAACATTAATCTCGGCATTTTGACTTTTTTCTCGAAATTGTACTTCAACATTAATCTTCTTGACTTTTCGACTTTTTTCTCAGCATTTCAACTTTTTTCTCGAAATTATTCTTCAACAATATTCTCGACATTTTGACTTTTTTCTTAAAATTTCGACTTTTTTCTCAACATTTCAACTTTATTCACAAAATTTTGAATTTTTTCTCAACATTTCGACTTTTTTCTCGAAATTGTACTTCAACATTATTCTTGACTTTTCAACTTTTTTCTCGGCATTTCGACTTTTTTCTCGAAGTGCATAATGAAAAAAAAAATCTTCCTCCTCTAAAATATTATTTGTATTTTTCTCCTGCCTGGCCCTAATACTCTTCCGTACATATTATATCTTCAAAGTAACTAAAAAATAACAAAGAAAAATACATTTACGGTCCAGCGTCACAGTCATGGCTTACATGAGTAGGATTGATTACGACACTGCTGCTAACCTGCTGATTTTTATATTCAACACATTCGTTTTTTACTTTTGCTTGCTGATATTTCAGTAATTTGGGCAAAGGATGAACAACAACCAAGAAAAAAAAGGTTTATGGTCTGTATATACATTTTTCTAATGAAAAATAATAGACCTTTGTGCCTGACCTGACTCTGACCAAATTATGCTGCAAGATGAAAAAAGCATCAGTCTTGCTGATCTTGCATATATTTCTGATGGCGACAGCATGTTTTGCATTTCACATATTTAATAAGTTCACCCATGAGCAAGAACTCACATTTTTCTAACTAATTTTCTTGCTCTAAAAGGGCAGAGGAGGCCTACAGCTTGGGGAAATAAAAGTGTGTTTGTTACATCGATGTACTCTATATACCAAGTAGAGAAAAACAAGGGAGATAATGAATGAGTAACATTATCCAGCACAGAGAAGAACTGGTGCCTCTGAGCAAGTCACACAACTGTAGAGCCCTGCAGGGCAGCCCCGTTTGTTCACTGTTTGTAAATGACCTTAATTTTATTTTCTTCTTTTTCATTGTACAATTTCATGCCTGTCTCTGTCGTTATGTTTTATCGCCATCTGAATCACAGTGGAGCTGACTCTAACTTTCCCCATGGAGGATCGTGGGTGATGTTTGTTAAGCACCATTAGTCAAAATATTGATCACAAGACTCCTCGGTGTGGAAAACAAATTGACTGGTGCTTTTCACACCATTCAATGTAATGTTCTCAATGTTGTTAGAGGTCAGGAGACATAAATAACTGTAGTCAAGCACGAGGGACATGCACTGATCGGGCAAAACATCAAAACAACTTTTACTGCCATTGGTAAATATCTGTTTTTATTGTCTAAGTGATGATATGAATATTCACAACATTACTAAAATATCCAATCTGGGTTTTGGAGGGACCACAGTGCAGAGATGGCACTTGTAAATAGACCTGATGCTCATTATGGATGAGAAGAAATTATCCATTTTTCTCCTGCTTGATTTGGGTGCAGTTTTTGATATAGCAGATCACAACATCCTTTAATTTCCTTTGTCAACATGGATCAATGTGCATGTAAAAACCATAAGGTGAACTGTGGTGTTCCTCAAGGTTCAGTTTTAGATCTTAAGCCGAGGACACACCAACCCGACGTCGCCCACTTTCGGCCGACTGCTGTGTCGCCTCGCGTCCCCTGTGTCGGCGGGGGTCGGGCTCAATAGAAGCACTTGAACACACCGCAAAGACGGGTCAACCTGCCGTGGTCCCGGGGAGAAACCTGCAGCTCTGTAGAGAATTACCGCTGGCTGAAATAAATCCTTTAGGAAGATAAATGTTGGTTTAATAGATGAAATCTAACAGTTGTAGCTACGCCTGTTAAGAAATTTGCTCCGAAAATTTCGGGATTTCTGCCTGCCGGCTCCAGAGCTGATTTATGGGTCCGCGTTAAATCGACGCAGAGCCTACGGCGTAGGGTACGGCGTACGGCGCGCGTCGAATCGGCTGAAATCGGCTGAAAAGCTCCCGACAGGAGTCCGACCTGTGGCGACGTGCGGGACACACCGGGGAAACTATGCCGACAGACGCGCACCGACGGCCCGACGGCCCGACGGCCCGACGGCCGACAATCGGCTTGGTGTGTCAGGGCCTTAAGACTTTTTGATACATATACTGTACATGTTTCATCTTCATGATCGGCAGGCACAGACATTTCCATAGTTACGCTGATGATGCATAACTTTACATTGCTGTGAATCCTGACGACCTAAGTCCGATAGATATCAAACTGTGAATAGCAAATAGTTTTCAACATCTCAATCAGGACAACACTGACATCTTGATAACTGGGCTTCAGATCAGAGAGAGAAACTCCAAATTAGTCCCAGAAAGTAAAATAAATCATCGCAGTCATCCAGGACGCAGACCTTAGTTTTGAGACTCACATCAAAACAGTCTCCAGAAATGTAATTTATTGCCTGAAAAACATTTCCAGGAAAAGCCCATTTCTGTCTTGAGCCAACATAGAGACACTGGTTCTCGCTTTTATTGCATACAGACCGGATTATTGTAACACTTCTTTTTTTTCTGGTCTCCCCCAAGAAAATATTTCACAATTTAACTTTCTTCACAATTCAGCTGCATGTACCAAAACCAGAATTAAAGTCCAAGTCTCTGCATTGACTGCCTATTTCTTTTATGCTCCTTCAACTAGTTTACAAAACTAAAGTGATTTCTGCCCTCCTAAAGTTGCTTTGATTCTGTAAACCTCCTCTTGTGGTCCCCTGGAGGTAGATTTTACATTTTTCCCAGGAAGAAAAACATATGCTGAGACCTGCTACAACTGCAGCCCACGTTTGAGGAATGATCTGCCAGAAGAACTGAGGACAGCTGAGTTTTGACGGTTTTGAAAGGAAATTCAAGACCCACCTTTTTAATCTGGCATTTGAATGAATTTTTACGGTTTTTGATTCATGACTTGGCTGCGGGTTTTTACAGTTTTACTGTACAAACTGTAAAAAGAATCCCTTTGGTGATTCAGTCTTACTTCACCAACTCAGAGGAGTTGTCTTTTTTTTGTCAGAAAGTGTCATTGTTAGGAGAAGATTGTCAGCATCAGGAGAGTAACTTTTCCGGGTCCAATTACAGACTCATCCATCAGAAGACTACTACATGTTTTCCAGCTGTGATGACACAGAAAAGGAAGGGTGACACAGAAATAACCCAGCAGAGACTGCAGCCTAATGGGTTAGTGTGCCTTTCTGCACTAGGAGATGATGTGATGTAAGGCTACACAACAACGGCTTTCAGTTGGCAGTGTAACCGTGCCCTGGCCGGCCTTTATATTGCACATGCGATGACAGGGCCTTCTTGCATATTTATGTGCTGAGGGAAAAGAATTTTGTTGCACTGAGTGAATAGTAAAAGTAAGATCCTGAATGTTTCATAGCTGCTGCTCAGCAGAACTTTGATGGGAGATGGAGGCTCAGAGGAAGTGGGAAATTCTTTCACATCAGCAGGTCACAAGGGTTTCTAATCAGATTTTCATTTTTTTCAAACAATATCTCCATTTAATTTTTTTCAATATATATATCTATATATCTATAAATGTACGACGGAGTATTAGGGCCAAACTAAGACAAAAAAAAATTGGAAATTACGAGAATAAAGTCGTAAAATTACGAGAATAAAGTCATAGCCTAATGTTGCGAGAATAAAGTTGTAATATTATGAGAATAAAGTCGTAATATTACGAGAATAAAGTCGTAAAATTACGAGAATAAAGTCGTAATATTATGAGAATAAAGTTGTAATATTATGAGAATAAAGTCGTAATATTACGAGAATAAAGTCGTAATATTATGAGAATAAAGTTGTAATATTACGAGAATAAAGTCATAAAATTACGAGAATAAAGTTGTAAAATTACTAGAATAAAGTCATAGCCTAATGTTGTGAGAATAAAGTCGTAATATTAAGAGAATAAAGACGTAAAATTACAAGATTAAAGTCATATTGTTGCGAGAATAAAGTCGTAATATTACGACTTTATTCTCGTAATATTACGACTTTATTCTCGTAACATTAGGCTATGACTTTATTCTCGTAATTTTACGACTTTATTCTCGTAATTTTACGACTTTATTCTCGTAATTTCCCATTTTTTTGTCTTAGTTTGGCCCTATTACTCCGTCGTAATAAATGTACCAGTGCCATTGATAATCTACTGTATGTGTGTTAGTCCGGTGATGAGCTAGAAACTTGACAATTCCCGGTTGGGGTCAGCTGAGTCAGCTGGATTGAAGCCCTTATTCCCGTTCCTCTGAGAGATGTCAAACTTGTCTGACTATTCAAAACGAGATCTTGATGTTTAATGCAACATCTGGAAACTACCCCACATCAAGCCTGCGTTTTTATAGATTCTTGTTTCCAGTACTTTCTGGAGACTTGTGCTTGTAACTCTTGTCATCTTGGGTGATTTCTGGGGAATTAAAGGCATTAAACATTTAAAACTGAGAACACAGCTTAGTAAAATGTGATGAATGTTGTGAAATTGTGAATATCCGGCCTCAATTGTGATCCTTATTTAAAAAAAAAATCGGTTAGGTTTGGTGTTCAAACCTGCAAAACAGTGGCTGAAAATGCAGCAAAAGTAACAGTGAATTTAGGTATTATATACATAAAAAAAGGCTTAACATATAATGGAAAAGAGCGAAAGAAACGATAACACACATTACTGAAAAGAGTAACAGATCCCAGAGGGCAGAAATTAGAACCAAAGTTAAAGCTAAGCCAAATGCTGGCAGAAGAAGGTTATAATAGATTTAAGTTGTGTTTCCTGGAATTGCAAGGCTCCGGTTTGACCTTTCATCATCCACCACAAGTCAGTTTGTTCCAAAGTGTGCATTAAAAGCCAATATCTCGTTCCACAAAACATTTTTCACAGAAGAGGGGTCCTTTAAACAGCATCTTAACCACATGATGTGGTACAAACGGCCCCGGTTAGAAATGCCTCAACCCAGAGCCGCAGTTTTGAGGAAGCAGCTCCACTTAGCAGGGATTTGCCATCATGTCACCGCGGTGATATTTTGAGGGTCCTGCCCAGCTGCATCCTCCTCTGACTTTGGTCCCAGCTGCACCACTGGGTGCCCTCTAATTCCCCAGACCAAACCAGAACTCCCGAGACCAAACCAGCTGCATAGACTGTGGGCAGGGTCGGGCCAAGCCGAGCTCCTTTACGAGGGGGGGGTTTAGCTTCAACCTGACATCTTTAATTTGGGATATATGAAGGACAGCTAATCACAGAGTTGGGCATGCAACCTGCTGTGGGCTATTCATTACCATGCACTCTGCACACACACACACACACACACACACACACACACGCAAGTCGTACTTGTTTGTGAACTGATCATTTACTGATAACATTCACATTATGTTGACAAAGCTTGAAAATCACATGTTCACTCCCGTTTTATTTAGACTCGTTAGAGGGCGGTGTATAAATGCGGTGAGATTTAAGACACACTGTGACGCTGAAATCCTCTCACATTCCTCACCTCTCATCAGGCTTCCCCGTGCACTGCTGTTGCTCCTCAGGGGCCGTGGTGAATGTCTCATCTCATCCCATCACCCTGCTCTTCCTCCTCATCTCCTTCCTCATATTGTGACTAAAATAAAGGCCAGATATGCGTCCACACCCCCCTCCCTCCCTTCCAGTTCCCTTTCAGCTTTGCTTCAGCTCACACTTTTCACTTCATGTAGGAGACTCCAGCAGGCTGGAAGAGATGGAAGAATTCAGGCCATGTGGTGTCAAATACTACTCGTTATCATTTTAAGACATTTCGGACGGTGGAGACGTTATTGCAGAAGATTGCTCACCTTCACAACTGATGCAACATGAGGGGTTCTGTCAGCAACGTCTCTGCCATCCTCTGACCTTCTCCACAGACTGATTATCTGTTCCCTCCATGAGTATTGAGGAACCCAGGCAGCACTAGTTACTGCCTGTAGTTTGGTCTTTTAATCAATCTCAGCTCAACAAACATAAATGGTTATTATTTATATTAACCATTTTAGGAAAACTGCCAAAATGTGCTTTTAAAGGTATAGTCAGTAATGTTGGAGAGCTAGCAAGATTTGAAAGTGTCACCTCCTCTAAGCCCCGCCCCCTCCTCCCCCTCCCGTCAGCGCTCCGTCCAAAGCCACGCCCCCACAAACTTTGGGGAAGGCGCATTTGCAGGAGTCGAGTTTTCCAGGACATTTTGGACAGCACATTTTCAACAAAACTACCCCATGTCTAATTCACCTGTAAGCGAGGCCGGTTTTAGGGGGGGCAGGGGTTGTGCCCACCCAAACGTGCATCCTGCCCACCCAATCAAAGTTATGGGGATCCTTTATTTTTTTATAATTTTATTTTTTTATAAATATAAAAAAAATTCACAGAATATCTGTGTGTTTCTGATTGGGCAGGGTGGATGGGTGCGCATCATTTTTAGACACAACAATGAACGCATACCGCAAAAGTTGTGTCTCGACGGAGGAACCCGACGTCCCAGCAAAATGAGCACAACAGAGAAATGTTCAGAACAGAACACAGAGCACACACTGAAGGCTGATTTATGGTTCCGCGTTACACCAACGCAGAATGGTGCGCGTCGGTCCGTGGCAGACCCCCAGTAGCGGACAACCTGCGCCGCAGAATCGCACTTTGGCTTTCTTTTTTTAGCCTTTTTAGCAGGGCGAGCCGTTACAAGTAATGCTGGAGGTGGTATTTTTGGCTGCGTTTTCTTATTTTCTGCGCCATTCTTCAGCAAACGTGACTCGAGTGTGTGAAGTTTTCCGGCAAGATTTTCGACGTGACGAGTGCGCGCATGGGACGGAGGGGGGCGTGGGCGGGACTTAAAGTGAAGGCATCTGATCTGTTCTTTCCCCCCTGCCAATCCTCTGGTCCTCTGACCAATCCGTGCCACTCGGTGCGCAAAAAACAGATTGGTGAGAGTTTTTACAGGATTAAAGCTGTCAGAGAGGTCGGATTTTTTTCTTTCCTTTTTCTGAACACATTATTCACTGGCTACTCTCAGGATGGAAGGACCATTTCACCCAGTATAACAATAAATGTTTTTGAATACGATTACAGACTATACCTTTAAGACAGGTAAAGTATTCACATTTACCCAGATTTAAGATATGGTGGAGCATCTGACTTCAGGATTGAACTTCCAGAATCCATAAAAAAAATGATTTTATAACAAAATCAACAAAACCACCTTCACTATCCTTCTGTCAAAGTAAGTAAGTAAGTAAAGTTTATTTATATAGCACCTTTCACAGATATAAAATCACAAAGTGCTTTACATTTAAAAAAAGGCACACAAATTAAAAGATATTAAAAAGAAAAAAGAAGTTTGGTGCAGGCAGTTGAGCGAGAAACGTGAAATATAGCCCGACACTAACAAGCATGAAACCCCTGGGTCTTCTTTCAAATGCATTTCCATCCATCTACTAAGTGAAAAAGCAAACCTTTAAAACGAGAAAAATAAAAAATTCAGTTGCACTACCAGCCTATTTATAGGCTAATTGATTATTTATAGCCACTCCCTTGAAAGACAATATTAGAGGCTTTTATTACAATGCAAGTATTCACCAGCATTTGTGGACTTAGCTTTCAATCCAGTATCAAACTGAAATTCATCAAAAACATGAAAATGTTAGAAGTTAGTAGCTCACACTTCACTTTGCTGCACATTTGGT